>NC_084644.1:5023794-5323794 GCF_019802595.1 Syngnathoides biaculeatus
AGGTTATTGAGTCGGGGGCTGGAGGCGACCAAACATGTAATTCATCGGAGCCAAAAATGGCCGAGTCACCGGGAGACGAGCAGCGGCCCTTGGACTGCCCCGAAGACGACGGTCAAGAAGAGGCTGACTCCCACGCGGAAGAAAATAGTAGGTTTAGGCTAGCGGCGTTGTACTGAATTTGACTGAAAAGCTTTAGCCTTCACATTTACCACTAGAACTGCTTTCGCCCCGTCCCCCCGTCCCCAGTACTAGTGTGGACTGTAGGCTGGTATACAATCAAGCTAGCCACTGACATTTTTGCCATAGACTTCCAGTTAACTTTTTTTTATTATTTCATTTTGTTTCCACTTAAAATCTTCTTTAAGTCATTTCGTCAAACCATTAACTCTCATTTCAATTTTCAGTTCCACAGACTACAGCTAAAGGTCTTCCCGGCGCAGAGGAGCTTCACGAGAAGGTCGGCGGACCGAGCTCGGTGAAAGGACCGTCCGAGAACCCGGCAGAAGATGCGGGCTCGATAGAGTACGTGGTGGAAGACCACGGCCGGGGCGACAAAGGGCGCGACGCCGGTTCGGCGCCCAAGCCGAAAAAGAGTCGCATGGTCTGCAAGGAGTGTGGAATATCGTTCTCCCGCCGTGAGATGTTCTACCTTCATCGCCACAATCACGTGCGCAAGGATGAGATTGTTCCCCTCACCTGTAAAGTGTGCGGCGTTTCCTTTAAGGACCGCCGCAGCCTCATGAAGCACAAACACGTGCATAAGGAGGAGGAGGAGGAAGAGGAAGAGGAGCCGGAGGCGACGTCAACGTTGGATGAGGATGATCGTTTCCAGTGTGCGGAGTGTGACAAGGTTTTCCCCACGGTGCAAAAACTGCGCGTCCACCAATGCAACGAGACCGACGAGAAGCCTTACCACTGTTCGCTGTGCCGCAAAGAGTTCCAGTTACGGTGCTCCGTGGCCATGCACATGCTGACCCACTCGGAAGAGGACAGCTGGACGTGCGAGGAGTGCGGTCGCAGGTTCCGGGACTACAAGAGGTTGCGCTGCCACCAGCGATGCCATCCGGTCCTAAAACCCTACGAATGCCCGGAGTGCGGCATGGCCTTCAGATACAGTTCCGTCATGGAAGACCACCGGCGCAAGCACAGCGACCAGCTACGCTCTTACCTATGTACCGTGTGCGGTAAAACCTTCAAGTACAGCAGTCTCCTTCAACAGCATCAGTATCTTCACACCGGTGAGAAGCCCTTCCGCTGTCCCGAATGTGGTAAGAAATTTGCCTTTGCTCAAAATATGAGGGCACACTGTCGCCAACATAGACTGCACCGAGCCAACCCTCTTCCCTCTACCGAGCAGCCCAGCGAGCAGACCCCGGCGCAGGCGGAGCAACGGAACGAGAACGCGCACCAGAGTGACGGACCGAAACGCACTTTTAACTGTCCCCTCTGTCCCCAGACCTGCAGCTCGCCAGCCGCCCTGAGATCCCACATGCATATTCACGAGGTGGAGTATGAGTCACAGGAGAGAAGATTCCAGGCGCCCCCAGAGATTAAAAAGGTTTGGGACAAAGGGTACACCTGTCCGCATTGCCCGTGTACTTACCGCGACGAGATAAGTTTACGATTGCACATATTTAAAACCCATAAGAACGTAGCGCAGGATTGGAACAAGGTGTCGATTTCCCCGCAAAAAGAGCCGAGCCCCGCAGCCGGTGAAAACGCGCCGGCGAAATTCAGAGACGACGACGACGTCGGTCTTAAGCCGTACAAGTGCAGCGAGTGCGGGAAAATGTTCCGGCATCGCTCGGTCTTAGATCTGCACATGCGCATACATTCCAAGGACAAGCCGTACCAGTGCAACGTGTGCGGGAAAGGCTTTCGATTCAGCAGCTACTTGCAGCAACACATCATCATCCACTCGGGCCAGAAGCCTCACAAGTGTCCCGACTGCGGGAAGGATTTTGCTTTCCTGCAGAACATGAGAACGCACCTCAAGCTGCATCAGGAAAAACCCTTCCGCTGCACCAGCTGCCGCAAAGGCTACAGCGACGAGACTCAACTGCAGCACCACATGCTCTCCCATAACGGCGACAAGCCCCACAAGTGTAACCTCTGCGAGAAGAGCTTCGGCTTGGCGTACCTGCTCCGCGACCACCTCAACACGCACACGGGAGAGCGACCCCATCACTGCGCCGAGTGCGGCAAATCTTTCTCCTGGTTGAGCAGCTTGTTAGTCCACCAGAAGATCCACACTCGCAAGAATTTCAGTCCAGTGAATTCTGTCCCCGCTGGCGGAAGGACAAGAGGCAGAGGGAGCCGAGGAAGGAGAGGGGGGAGGCTGATGTGGGGCATGTCTCGAACTGTAGGGAGGCCCCCCCTTTATACCAATTCGGGGGACCTGCCGCAATCTTCCATGATCGCGTCACAAGAGGACTTTCAAGTGCGGATGCAGAAAGTCTTGCTTTCCGAACTACAACCTCCACCTGTCCAGTGGGAGGTGGATGGCGACGGGGTCCTACCGGTCCCGTCATCGCACCAGCCGGAGACGTTTGACAGCCGGCACAGTCGAGAGACCGTGTCCTCCGTCGTGGGCTCCCCTCAGACAGCCGGCCCCTCGGGAATCGACGAGATTCCGAAACGCGGCCGCCCCGCGACGTCGACTTCCTACGGTTCTCGGTACCGCGAAGCTCGCGCGACGCCGTCCTTCGCGGACGGCGCGGCGTTGTGGAGCGGCCAAGCTTCCCTGCTGAGCCACCCGAATAAGGTCGGCCCGGAGCTTCAGTCGCCGAGATGGCCGAAACAGGAGACGTTCGTGCTTCCCGTGAAAAAGGACGCCAAAGTGTGGGATCCTCAAGCAATACCGTTGACTGTTAGCCAGCCCGACAAGCTCTGGACGGAAAGTGAGTCGCAAAAGCCGAGGCCCTCGGGTGCGGCGAGCGCGCCGTCCTCGGCTCAACTAGACCAAAGCATCTCCATCCCAGCATCCGCCGCTGTTGCCCATGGGCTAGCCAGCACTTTGTGGGGCATTCAAGCGCCATTGGGGTCTTCGAACACGCTAACCTCCCCTCAGACACTCGTGAACAGTCAAGACTTCCAGGTTCAGCAGAAGCAGGTGGCCGCTGCTTGGGCCAACGTGCGGAATCCGACCGCTGCGCAGAAACTTCCCATCTCGATCAATCCCTTCCCCCAAGCCGTCGGCACGACGGTCTGGGGCTTCCAAAACAACCCCGTGGGCCCTCAGGTGCTTTTCGCCGGGCAGCTCAAGCCGGGGAGCGGTCAGGACCCGCAGCAGCAACCCGTGGTCACGGCCAATCAGATCATCCTGAACCAGCCGTCGCCGTTCTTCTCCCCGGCGCTGGCCGCCCTCCCGACGCTGACCCTGCCGGCTTCGCACTCCCTACACACCGTCTCGGTCGGCGCGCTCTCCAGGCCGCCGCTCCCGAACATTTTCTTCACGCCGCAGGCCGTCCTGACCGACAGGCCCCCCCTCCCGCAAACCTCGGCCCTACCTCAGCTCGTCCCGCAGGCCGAGGCGCACAAACTCGGGGTCCGTTTGCCTTTCGCCCCCAAGCGGCTCTTTCAGTGCATGGTCTGCGGCTGCTCTTTCCAACGGGAATTGGACCTGCAGCTGCATTACTTGCAGCATGCGCAAGGGGAGGTTTGACACGGCGACGGTAGCAGCGCAACTTTTTTTCTATTCTGTTGAACCTCATTTTGCTCTGATGCTGGCTTGTGCATTTTGACCAGTTTTGGGCATTAGAAGCCACCCCAAAAAAAAATTTTTTTTTTTTTTTTTAAATTGTACAATTTAACTCTAAATAAGACTACAAATCATTTTCTTTTGTGTGCGTGTGTATAGTTTCACTTAAAAAAAAATGCTTTTAATATGTGGTGTGAACGACTTCTAAAGGGTGCGGACCGATCGAGCATTTCATCAACTGCCGATAACCCGATTTAAAAAAAAAAAAAAAAAAAAAAAAAAATGTTTTAATTTGTACGTTCTCGGTCCGGTGCGGAATAATCTGAAAGGTTTATTTCATGTACAGTATACTGCGTGCCTTTGAATCCGGTCTGCATGTCTGCTTTGTTGGTTATTCTAGGCCTAGTTCAGTAGTAAAAGTAGACGGAACAATTATGTCATGGGAGTAAACATATGCACTGAAACGGTGTATATTGAAATCATGAATATTATGGAAGATATCGGCTAAGGAAAGTCTGCACACCCCCGGTTCAAATGCGAGGTTTTGCGTACGAATCAGATCAAAGCAAAAGTTTCATATTTATTTCTCCTATTTTTTATAATCTACTGTCTGTGTTGAAGTAGATTAGTGCCGCCAAGATTTGAATTTGAAGAATTTGAAATGTAAAGTGATGACATTTTCAATAGTTGCTACAATTCGCTGTCTGAAATTCACCGTCAGTGCCACCAGGGGGGGTTACTTCAGGTCAGAACTGAACAACCAGCCAATCGCAGTGAGGCTTTCTTAGTCACGTGATGTCACATAATAAGAAAGCGTAACTGTGATTGGCTGGATGTTCGGTGCTGACCTGAAGTAACCCTGCCTGGTAGCACAGATGGTGAATTTTAGACACTGAATTGTAGCCAGTTGAATTAACGGCGGCACGGTGGCCTCGGAGTTCTGAGGTCCCGGGTTCAATCCCAGACCCGCCTGTGTGGACTTTGCATGTTCTCCCCCGTGCCTGCATGGGTTTTTCTCCGGGCACTCCGGTTTCCTCCTACATCCCAAAAACATGCAACATTACTTGGACACTCCAAATTGCCCCTAGGTATGATTGTGAGTCCGACTGCTTGTCTCGATGTGCCCTGCAATTGGCTGGCGACCAGTTCAGGGTGTACCCCGCCTCCTGCCCGTTGACAGCTGGGATAGGCCCCGGCACTCCCCTGCGACCCTCGTGAGGATAAGCGGCGAAGAAAATGGATTAATGGATAAATTGCCCCTAGGTGTGATTGTGAGTGTAACTGTTTGTCTCAATGTGCCCTGCGATTGGCTGGCGACCAGTTCAGGGTGTACCCCGCCTCCTGCCCATTGACAGCTGGGATAGGCTCCAGCACTACCCTGCGACCCTCATGAGGATAAGCGGCAAAGAAAATGGATGAATTGCCCCTAGGTGTGATTGTGAGTGCGACTGCTTGTCTCTATGTGCCCTGCGATTGGCTGGCGACCAGTTCAGTGTGTACCCCGCCTCCTGCCGCGTTGACAGCCGGGATAGGCTGCGGCACTCCCCCGTGAACCTTGTGAGGATAAGCGGCGAAGAAAGTGGATGAATTAACATTGAAAAGTTACACTGGAATACAACTATGAAATGTGATCACTTTACATTTCAAATTCAAATCCCGGGGGTACTAATGTACTTCTATATTCCCGTGCAGTTGGATTTGAACGTTTTCTTGAGTTAAAAAAAAAAAAAAAAATTGCAGCTTTACAAGTGTGTGGACAAATTTACAGCTGTGTTCAGAATTAATCACATTCATACTCAAATGAGAATTTGAACTGCCGCCCTTTGAAGTCTTGATTTGTCCCCAATAAAGTTCGAGTCGGCTTTTCTTTATTTTTCTTTGTAGCACAAGCCTGAACATTTTTTTTTTTTTTTTTTGTAAACACTGACTGATATTTTGAAATTGTTGATCATTGTTTCTACCTTCAGGCCCCAGTTCCGGCTCCAAAATATGTATCCCACCACCATACTTCACTTAAATGTATTCTGTTCTTTAGGTAATGAGCATTTTCATGTTATTATGGTGCTGTATTTTCTGCCTCGGAAATGATTTTGGACTTTTGTTCCGAATTATTCATTTGAATAATGAGATCCCTGTGATGATGTGGAAATTCTGCAGAATGTGCCCTACTAGAACATTTGAATCATATCCAAAGCTAAATGGTAAAATGTACGTGTTTTGTGATGAATGAACACAGCTGTAGTTGTAATATTTGTGCAACCACATTTTATTATTTACTCGCGCTTTCAGAATTATTTTCTCTCTTAATTTTAAGGCTGCGTCAGTGTTTTTAAATTATCTTGGTCTCACTTTTTCATATATATATTTATCAAAAACCTGGCATTTGAACCAGTGAGTAAACTTTTTTTTTTTACTTTATAAAGTTGTCATAAATTATGTAACTGTCAATCTTTACTGAGAATAAGGACCTTTTAAATTTTAAATTATTTTTTATTCAGCATTAATTTGTGCAAATAAGTCTTCTCATTCACCCAGCCAGTGATCCACTTTTTCTGTTCAGGTTCATTGGTGAATTAGTCACCCTTGCTGTATCATGTAATAATTAAAAAAAAAAACCTTGTAAAATTTGTACATCACAACATCCAACAACATTATTAAAGGAAAAAAAATCATGCCTTTTCTGTCTTGTTTTGCTGAATTATTTTATCATGTTGTATCCATATGGTATATTTAATTGTTGCAAAATATACTTGGGGTAAAAAAGTACAGTTCAGTATTTACTTAATTCAGACATCTGTTGCATATGATTACATTTTTAAAAGGAAATTTGCTTCAGTTTACCACACTAATAGTACAACTCATGTACATAGAAATGGCGTTAACAGACCTCAGCAACTACTTTTGTACTTTTATAATTTGCCAAGCGTTCAAGTCTACTTGCATGTCAGTCAGCTTTGCTTTCACACAAGTACCTTCCTCGGCTTTCCTCCTTTTAACTTAAACATTTGCAAAATGATATTTAAGCACTTTTCATGTACCAGCACGTGAAGACAAAAATGGGACAAATTTGGACCTGCTGAAAGCAGATATCCACCATCTTGATACTTTCGTGGCTGTGAGAAAATATTCCACAAATAAGTTAGAAAGATTATTGTGACACTGTTAAAGTTTGTTTATAAAGGTTTTTTTCTTCATTTTCTAATGAGGTTAATTCACTTGAACAAAGTTTTGTTTACAGTTGTTGTTGTTCACTGTTCACTCTCTGCTCCACTTTTACAGGCTGACGTTTTTTTTTCCCGAAAAAGCAGTCAATAATATTTTCCCAAACTTTATCAGTGGATAAGCCAGAAAACACATTTTTTGGGTGAAATTTTTTGATGAACTTCATCATACAGAACTCTGAACATTGAATTTTATTTTCAAGTGCGAGGAAACAAGTTGAAATTTTCCGTTTGAAATAGGACGTCGCAGAGACAACGAATGTACAATGCGTTTAGCATGTATTTCCCAATTGCGAGTCCTTTGTTCCAAAAACTGATTGACTGAAACATGAATATTTTTATGACAAAAAAAAATCTTTTTTTTTTGGCTATGTTATGATGACATGATATTGTAACGTATTTCGGGAAAAATTAACAAATTTAACAATATGCAAGGTTTCTTGGTAGTACGCATGGTGTTCTGTCTTTCCTTTGCACTTAGCCTTTTTTGGCTTAACAAGTCGAATTAAAAATTATTCATGATACCAGAAATGAAAAAATGTCAAGCTCACGCGACCAGTTTTGATTCGAAATGCCAAAATTTGAGAAAAAAAAAAAAAAAAACCCCGTAATCTAACCTGCAAAGTATGTCCTCCACACGTTTTGGGAGTACCAATATGGCGGCCAACTGGCTTCAACCAATTGACATAGCGCTCGATGTGTAAGTATGGAAGTAGACTAAATTCACATCCACGTAGCATTTCAAATTCAAACCCTGTTCAAATTCAAATCCCGGTGGGACTAGTCTACTTCCATATTTATGCGCTATCCAGTCTTTGTTTTTAAATCAGTGGTCGGTTTGCCTGAGAAGAAAAACCCTTGCGCTCAACAAAACAGGAAGAAGAACAATTAACTTCCGGGTAAGGATGAGTCCTCGGTTGATTCCACGGGTCAGTTAGCCGTGTCCTGAGAGCTTCTCTGGCTTGGAGAAACGTCCTTAAAAATTATCTGCTTATTTGTGGAATTAACTTTACAAACACATGTAGTCTATATTATCTTCCTTTATTCAATGTATTTATCGCGGCGTAAGCATCAATGCTCTCGCCGTTCGGGTAAGGAGCTCGAGTCGAGAGCAAGCTAGCGCTAACATCCCAACCGCACCAAGGATGGAGCAAGTTCCGGCCGTTTTGACGGAAGACGTTCAGCCGGAGAAACAATCGACAGTCATGGATGGGACGTCGGCAAACAACGATTTATCGCCGACCGAAGACACCGCGGACAGCAAGTGCCCAGCCTCTGTTCAAGGTAGAAAACATCACACCTGGTCTCTTGAGCCTAGACTAGCCGTCGTCATTTCCGCGCGTCGCTGCATAACGTTTCTGTGCACGTGCGATTGTCGCCAACGATCATTATGTAGTCGTAAAATTTGGGGCGACTGAACCACCCAAATCCAAGACTGCTCAATAACGCAGTCGATATTTACTGAGCTTTGCTTTCCGATGTGGTGTAGAGCAAAATTGCAGCAGATTGGAAATGCAATTTAAGATAATTCATACGGTTGCGATCAGTTAAGAAAATGCATTTCACCTCCTGCTCTTATGGTTCATTATAATACAGGAGGTGCAAAATCAAAAGATGAAACATCTGTCAATTTGAATCTAGTTACTGTTAACTTTGTGAACACAGATATATTGTAACCCTATGAGCTCATTGCACACTTATATTTCAATGTACATGTTTCTCATTGCAGTTTCATTTTTAGATCACTTAGAAAAACAAACTGCAGCGCTAACAAAGGGCTGTACAAGATGACTGGCATATAATTAGAAACAAAATAGAATACTTGTTCTGCAAGTATTCATACTATTTTGAAACAAAGTAGAATAAACATGCACCATATTGATTGGAAGTGATTTCCCATTTTAAATCTGTATAGTTTAATATGATGTTGCTCAGCTGGTAAAGCGTTGGCCTCACAGTTCTGAGGTCCCGGGTTCTATCCCGGACCCGCCTGTGTGGAGTTTGCATGTTCTCGCCGTGCCTGCGTGGGTTTTCTCCGGACACTCCGGTTTCTTCCCACATCCCAAAAACATGCAACATTAATTAGGACACTCTAAATTGGCCCTAGGTGTGATTTGTGAGTGTGGCTGTGTTTCTCAACTAGTTTAGGGTGTACCCCGCCTCCTGCCCATTTAGAGCTGGGATAGGCTCCAGCATTCCCCGTGACCCTCGTGAGGATGAGCAAGAAAATGGATGGATGGATGATGTAGCTCTACCCTTTCATCTTCCAGCTTCAACTCTTGTGTGAAGGCCAACAATTCTTAGGAGTGATTTTTTTTTTTTTTTTTTTTTTTTTTGGTGAGCTCACACACTGATGTTAGATGAGAAGGTCTGGTACACCGTCCACTCGAAATGGACCCAAAACTGGTCTAACAGGTTGCAGTCAGGACCCGGTAGGGATCGCAACCGGTTACAAATAACCGGTTATAACCGGTTTTCTTTTTTTTTTTTTTTTTTAAACCGTAATCGGACTTTCGAAATCGGTTAAAATTTCCAATCATTTCTTCCGGTTCCGGTACTCCACATTGCGCTATTTTTTCAACATCATTTCCACTTTTTTCAAGTTTCGCTGTTAGAGTAAAGTTGGACTCAAAAGAACATTCAGTTAAATCAAAGAAGCATCAAACATGGCATCGAGGAAACGCTCGGTATAGTTTCATGCCCTTTCTGAAAGTCCGAAAGAAGAATGTTAACATTAAAACATTTTTACCAAAAAAATTACAAAAATGTAACTTACACAAACGAGTGCGTTGTTGAAAGCCACATTCAACAAGCTTGTTTGTCAATATTGTATACAAACTACCCCATCGCCGCGGAGTAAATTAACGATCGACGGTGTAGCGCCGGAGAAAAGGAGTCGGAGGCGGAGTGTCGGACACGGGAACAAAACTTGTTTTATTGGCAGACATCAAAACACTACTCGCATAACGGGGGGAACGCTGTGAACTCGTCACTCCGCACCCCAACTCGAGGTCCCGCGGGTGAATTATGTAAACACCACAATGGTACCGGTTTTAAAACCGGTTAATTGTTTTTTTGCTACAGCTGTTCGGTTAAAACCGGTTATGAAAGTTAGCGTTTTTTTGCGATCCCTACGACCGGTTAATTCCAGTCATGTTGATCCAACATAAAAGCAGATGTTTGAACATTTTGATTAAACCCAAAATATAAACAGGGTGCTTTCATGGAGTATTACAGAAATCAAAGACGATTTACGGTTAATAGAATTTTTGAAATTGGAGGATTTGGACAATTTTACGTTTGACTGGTTTGAAACAATCGCTCATCAAAATAGTTGATTAATTTGATCATGGATGAGATTTTGATTGCGTAATTGTTGCTTAGTTTTTCATTTCTGGAAATTATGCTTTCATATTCTAACAAAGAGTGCCTTTGGAAATGTTTTAGTTTATCATATATACATTTACTGCTGTTGAAATGTAGACAGACTGCACATTTGCACCGGCCTCCCTGAAGGCTTCTTTTCTCCCTTTTCTATGTTTAGAGCTTAGGCTATTCTGCCAAGATTGCGGGGAAGCCTTTGGTGAGGAGGCAGCCTACTTGGACCATCGCAACCAGCACCCCGATGGGAAGTGCGCAATGTATCTGAAGCCGGTGGACTATTCAGATGAGGCTGACGAAGAAGAGGAAAGTACTAGTTCCTGTCAATTATGTACGTTGTCGTTTGCCGATATGAACGAATTCCGGACCCACATGGAAACCCACCGCGTTCAGTCATCTGACACCCAAGAGATTTCTGGCCTCACAAAGCAGAACTCCTTTGAATGCGCTGATTGTGGGAAGAGGTATTCCATGCTAGGGCACTTTCTCAATCATCAGCGCACCCACATACAGGCTTCCAAATCTCTATTTAGTGACTTGGAGGATTTAAAGAAAAAGTCCTTTCAGTGCGAGATTTGTGGGCGGAATTATTCTCGTGCGTCTGCCCTTGATGCCCACCGACGCGGCCATGAAGAAAAGTTATTTAAACGTCAAAACAAGACTTCAAGACGCGCGGCTGATACCGATGAGTCGGCACTCGAACCAGTTGAAAAGCGGAGTCACGGTGCTGCTGAGAAGGTTTTCAAATGCGGTTGTGGGAAAACGTTTCCGACTGGGGTGCGCTTGAAGATGCACAAGCGATTCAGCCACAATAGCAATTGCGTACCAGAAGAAACGACGGGAAAGCTGAAGAAAAACGTTTTCTACTGTCGAGAATGCAGGAAGGTGTTCCATGGCCGTCTTGCCTGGTTCAACCACGAGAAATGGCACGAAAACCACTCGAAAGATTCTCCGAACCGATTTCAATGTGAAAAATGTGGAAGGGTTTTCATGACCCAAACCTTCTATTACCGACATTACCGCATGGTGCACAGCGGCGAGACTCCAGCTAAGTCGTTTCTCCATCAAGTGGACCAACTGGAGAAGAAAAGATTTGAATGTACAGAGTGTGGTCTGAAGTTCTCCAGACCATCAGCCCTTCACGCTCATCAGCTTCAACACACCAATACCTTTGGAGAAACTGAGAAAGTGTCCCAGGTGCATTCTTCTCTGCCACATGAGGAAACTTGGGAGGGAGAACAGAAAGCGACTCAGCAGTTAAGCGATCAATTCCCGGCAGAGAATGTGATTGGTGACGTTAGGATTGAAGATGACCCAGATGTTAATGAGCCTGAAGATGATGTGATGGAGAGTTATGAACCCGGGGACTTCAATGTCCTGGTGATTAGTGCAAGTGAATCAGAGGATGATGCTGTCCAAGACATGAACCCTAACCTTGAATCAGGATCCGGATCTGACCGAGACAACGTTTCATCCAGTAATCTGGTTTCCAAACCAGAGCTTGACTTGAAAATTGTACAGGTGGACTTTGAGCCTCCCAAGGAGCAGCGCCCACCAGCAGCGGAAGCAGCCGAAGACAACGCAGCCAAAGAACGATTTGATTGTCCAGAATGTTACCGGTGGTTTACTAGTGCGGCATCACTGCGGGCTCACATAGTGTGGCACACCTATCGTAAGAGGAGACGTCAGACGAAAGGTCAGTCAGAGGAAGTTTACACACGTGACAATGAAGCCCATACCTTTGCGGCAAGTGATTTTGCAGAGTATGAGATAGAAACTAACCGAGACATAAACCAGGCAGAACTATTAAGGCTGAAAACTTTGACATGCGAGAGATGTGGTACAAAACTTTCACATTTGCCCAACCGATGCGATGATCATTCGCTGTGCCGTAATTGTCAGACTTCGAGCTTAATAAACTACATGAGCAACAGCTCTCTACAGAGGATAGAGAGCATTTCGGCTACTGCAAAAGTATACAATCCAAAGAAAACACTTCTCGGGCCCAAGATTTACCACTGCGAGCAGTGTGGGAAAGGTTTTTGGTCTTTGGGGGCTTATTTGCATCATAAGCAGAGTCCTAGTCAGTGTATAGACGTGAGGCTTCGAACCGGTCTTGCACAACCAGCGCACCGTGGACGTTCTTCCTCCAGCATGAAGGCCGCGTGTCCCGTGTGCGGTAGAAAGTTCCGACACAAGGGAATCATGACGTTGCACATGCGCACGCATGAAAATGGAGATCACAAGTGTGACATCTGCAGCAGATCGTTTCGCCTTTTTTCCAGTCTGATTAGACACCAAGTTGTGCATAATGAACTCCTGCCGCCGCCTTGTAAATCTTTTCAGCACCAAGTAGAGCAAGTACAAAAGAATACGTACAGCTGCCCCGACTGCGGTAAGCTGTTTTCTCGGGCCAAAGCGCTTCAGTTTCACATGAGGTATCACGGAAATGAGAGCGGGCATTCGCCATCGCCACCCAGGTCTTGTGGTAGACAGGAGGACCTTCAGTGTGGCACGTGCCTCAAGTATTTCGGCAATAGGGCCTCCTTGCGGATGCACAAAAAGCAGTGTCTTCCAAAAGAAGAGAAATTCGTTGCTGAGACAGGAAGCCGAAATAATAACGAGACAGGGAAATTATCCAAGGTGACTTCTGAAGACATCACGGCGAAGTTACCACTTAAAGTTAAAAATGAAATGGAGGAGGGAGAGGGGGAATGTCCAAATACTAGTGATGACAGCGATTTCAAATACAAGTGTAACAAGTGTGAAAAAAGCTTTTCAGTTATTGGCGCGTTGAACTTGCACAAAAGAATTCACGCAAGGGGTTACAATAAAGTCGCAAAAGCAACCTTGTCCTTAGCGCAGAGTGAGGAAGCGTTAAGGAAAGATTATCCATTTCCGTGCTCAGAATGTGGGAAGCGATTCTTGTCCAACTCTGCCCTCGGCTCTCACAAACGATGGCATAAAAATGACAAACTGCTCCATCTTAAAGAACAGGTTTCCGACCTCTGCCCGAAGCCGTACCAAACGTCCGCACGGCAGCCTCAATCTGACATAAAACCCAAGACTCGCCACGCATATGAGCAAAGCAACCCTCCGGAAACGAGAGATACCGAGACGGGTGACAACTCGCTCAAAGCGGACCGGGTTATGAACGACGGGGGCGAATCCGTCTCGATGACGACGATCGAGAAAAATTACCAGTGTCCCCTCTGCTTGGCGAGCTTTGCTAAAGCCAGGGGGCTTCGTGCCCACACGTGGCAAGCCCACTCTAAGCGTACAGAAAACAAAGCGAGGCGGGCGTTTGATGCGCAAAGCAGAAGCGTAGCCGCGAGCTGTGAAAGACTTTCACCAAACACTGACACTCCTCCTTTGGTTGTCACAAAACGTGAGTGTGGACTTTACTGTGAATCTGCTGCCAGACTCCCTGACCATAAATTGTGTCCCGCGTCTGAACCGGTGGCCCAGGCTCCGGAGGCCTTAGCTGAGGTCTTGCCGGCTCACAGCCACCTTTTGGAACCAATCGTCAAATGTCTCTTCAAGTGTGGGAAGTGCGGCAAAGACTTCCAGACCGAGGGGCAGTTAGAAACTCACAAGACCAAGTCGAAGAGCAGGCCGTTTTGCTGCGCCCTGTGCTGCAATGCCTTTCTAACGGAGAATCAGCTGCAGCAACACCTCGCTTGGCACGACCAGGTCCGATTTCGGCTCCCGAACGAGGTCCGCTTTCGCCTCAGTGCTGCTTTGACCGCAAAGTCCTTTCTCCCTCACGTGCCAAGCAAACTAGCTCCGAACCAAGAGAGCCACTCGGTCGGTAGCGGCGACGGCTCTCTTTTATCGTCCAGGTTGTGGAACCAAAAATGTTTGCGTTGTAAAAGTGCCGCGTGCGATTGCGCCGGTCCTCCTGCGACCGCCGCCGACTTCAAATCCCTTTCGAAACATGACAAGGCATCTAGTGGTGATGGTGAGGGCCCCGCAGCCGTTGTTTCAGGAGATCGAGATTCCCTTATTTGTCTTGAATGTGGAGCTACTTTTAGTCAGGAAACTGATTTGCACCAGCACTATACCAAACATGCGCAAAGCGTGTACTAAAACATTTTGTTTACATGGAAAGCTACATGGAGGCTTCTGCTATTTGTTTTGGTCGAGAAGATCCCTTCGTATGTACGTCGCTATACTAATTTATGTGTCAATTCTCCGCTTCCAAGACTTTCCAGTATACCGAACTCGTATTGTTTAAATGTTACCAACGGCACTTTTTGCGTGGCACTTTTTAAATACCTTCGACACGCCTCACGTTTTGGTCTCAGTGAAGCACGCTCACGATTCTTAAGTTAAAAGTCGGAGGTAATAGTTGTATCTATTTTTCTGCTGCCATTTAAAAATTTTAATGCCATATTGGCAGAGCCAACCCATTGTATGCACTGTTCATTTAAAACGAAAGAAGAAAAAAAAAAATCCTGACATAGTGCGCTAATATTGTCAGTCTAAAAAATGTACATTATGTACAGCTTGTTTTGCATGAGTTTGCAACTAAGCCCCGCCCCTTTCCATTGTTTATTTCTATATTGTGGCAAGCTATTTATTGAGCAAATGAATATGTGGTACTTGTATTCATTTGGGAGGGTTCTTGATTACTTTGTCGCTTATTTTGGGGGGAAAGATCTGTGGAGTAATTATGAATGGAGCTATTTTTTCCTTAGGGTGATCATATGCCTTTGCCTACATGTTTACATCCTGTTTCTGAAGCTAAAATAAAGGGATCCATTGTAGTCTGAATTAGTGGCTTGTGTAATCACTTCACACCACTTGACACTAAAGCTCGTGTGAAAAAAAAAAAATTAAAATTGCGTAATATTTGATGAGTCATCTAGACATTTAAATCTTTTGCTGACTTACCGTAATATCTGGACTATAAGCCGCACTTGATTATAAGAGTCACCCGGTACATTTTTAACCTATTCATGGGACATCATGATTTTCACGCATTATATCCTTCTGTATATCAAATATTTAAGTGTTTTATTCTGATTCTGGTTTTTGGGACGATCTACTAAGAAAACCCAAGTACCCTCTCGCGGGCAGCGTACCGTTTTTGGGACGAGATTATAAATGAGTAAAGTTATCATATAACTTAACCATAAATGAAAAAGAAGTGTTATTTCCTTGATTGTGGCATGTTAAAATACTCTAATACCCGAAGACAGGATGACCTTATTAGAGAAAATAGCAGCTAATATAACCCTAACCCTAAAGTTGCCATTTATAGGCCAGAAATTACAGTACTGGGTTTATGACATTTTGTTGGGAATCCTACCTAAATACAGCCACCAAAATACCAGAATACCCCAAGACAGGATGAGCTTTTTAGAGAAAATAGCGGCTAACCTAACCTGACCCTAACCCTAAAATCACAGTTTATAGGCCAGAAATTACGGTACTGGGTTTATGACACTTTGTCGGAAAGCCTACTAAAATACAGGCACCAAAATACCCGAATACCCCAAGAGAGGTTGATCTTATTCGAGAAAATAGCGGCTAACCTAACCCTAACCCTAAAGTCGCGGCTTATAGGCCAGAAAGTACGGTATTGGGTGTATGACACTTTGTCAGGATTCCTACCGAAATAGAGGCACCAAAATACCCGAATACCCCAAGACAGGATGAGCTTATTAGAGAAAATAGCGGCTAACCTAACCCTAACCCTAAAATTGCGATTTATAGGATGGAAATGACGGTATCTTCTCAGTCCTTCACTGTAATCCACAAAGGTATAATCAATTCAACGGGATTTTTCTTCTTGTTTTCTGAAAAACATTCCAAATGACCTGTTCGGTTATGCGCATAAGGCTAACGATTTAGCAATCGAAGTCTGCTGACTAATATACGTCTTAACACCTGTGAGCGAAGAACTCTTCTGCGACTAAATGTGCGTAATGACCTTTTCTCACCTTTACTGAAAGCGCTTTCCAAAATGCTCATTAAATACCTTCTTTAACCGTGCATTTCCCCCTATTTCTAGCCAAACGGAGCAAAGTTGCGCAGGATCGCGGACCGGCGTCAACGACGACGACTTTGGAAGACTCGGGCGCCCCGAGGACGGTGCAGAAAGACGACCGGGACATTAAAGTGGAAGGGAATGTTGAATCTGAGAAAAATTTCCAAACGAGCGCCGATGACCCTAACATGAGAGGTTCATCGCCAACTGAAGGCTCAATGAAATACGTGTACAAGTGCCAAATATGTGGGAAGGTTTATATGTATCTGCTCTCTTTTCAAAAGCACCTAGAGCTGCATACAGGAGAGGCTCCTACACCCAAAAACCCGATTGGCGAAGGCGCCCGTAAGTACGAATGCCCCGTTTGCGCGATGGAATTCTACAGGAAAACCCGTCTCCGCAGTCACCTGCTGACTCACGTGTCCCGAGAGGTCCACAAGTGCGATCAGTGCAACAAGACTTTCGACAGCCTCAGTTTGTGGCAGGTTCACGAAGAGTTCCATAAAACGAGGCCCTTTTGGTGCCTCAGCTGCTCCAAGGGGTTCATGCAAGAGGATTACCTGAACCGACACCTGCAACGGCACCACCTGGGCCACTACAAGTGCTTCATTTGTTCCAAACGGTTCTTAACGTCACGTCTGTTCCGCGATCACCTCGGCAGCAGCCACGCGTCATCGCCGCTCGTCACAGGCGGCGCAGTTCTAAAAAAGGCCGGCGACGAAAGCGTGACGGAAGACGGGAGCGCGCTGACCGCGGGCGACCGAGATGAGCGAGAACCGCCGACGTTCGTAGAAACGGAAGTTTTGCAAACGTCTGGAAATTTGGAGAGCTCCGGAGAGTTTTCTCAGTCGGTGTCCGATTGCGGGGAGACGGCGCAGCGGCCCCCAAAATCACCGACCTCGCCTGCCGGTGAGGAACTGAGAAACGTAGGACAGTCACAAACGACGCAGGAGGTTAGCGGCGGTAAGCAACCGGAACAAAACCAACGCGGAGGCTATCGTGAGCATTGGGAATTTGAATGTTTTGAATGCGGGATGGGCTTCGACGACATAACCCCGCTTCATTTGCATTACATCAAGCACGCCACCGGGGACGTGCCGTTTCCTGACGCCGAGGGGTGAACGTCACTTAAATCCCGTCCGTTTTTAATTCCACAGAGACTTTACCGACAGCGGGGGCCTGCCTTTTCACCAATTTAGAGGGGTAGAAAAATGAAATTGTGATCAAAGTAATTGACTTTCTCATGTTTTTAATAAACTGTCTTGTCAATGTTTGATTGCTTTTCATTATTCCACACAGTAAATAGTTACAAATAAGTGAAATTGTGTTCGGGCTTCCCTGATTGGAAGATTTTCTGTCATGGTTTTATCTATTTTTGTTTCATGTTTTCCAGTTCTATGTTTTTCATATCTTTGGTCCTCAGTTGACCCCCCCCCCCCGTTTACATTCACCTTCTACCTCGTGTCGACCAATCAGGGCCCTCGTGGCGCTTGTAACCTTCAGATTTTCCTCATTGTCTCGTCAGTTTGTCTTTAGCGCCCTGGTCCCTTTCACTTCTTGCCACGCCATCGTTGATGTCACGTTTGAGTCGGTCGCTTGTCACCGCTCGTGTTTTGTTTCTTTTCTTTTTAGTTCCCTTGTTGCTTTGGTTTGTTCGTCTCCCCCCCCCTCCCCCATGTGCCTTTTTTTTTTAATTTATTAACTACCATTTTGTTTTCTTCTCACACTTAGTTCCTCCAGGTTTCATCTTACTTTCCTCGTTATTCACAAACTCCAATCCTGACAATACAGCAAACAACTTAAATGAGCTGCCATCGTTCATCCCTGTCATTGACTGGTCAGTTGAGGGCGTGGGTCTCAAACTGGCGGCCCGGGAGCCATTTGCGGCCCATGAGACAGTATTTTGTGGCCCACACCTTAATATGAAAGTTTTAGTCCAGCCGTCATGTGTTTTTTTTTTTTTTTTTTAATTATTGAATGGCACTTTAACAGTGCTGTTTGCGGAGCTGATGAACCCACCAATCACATCAGCGGGACTTGATACAAGCATAGAAGCATTCCAGTGAGTGAAATTTCCAGCAGCGTTGCCTGGGAGAGTTTTTTTTTTTTTTTTTTTTTTTTTTGCTCAAATACTTATTTACTTCACTGTAAGTATCTAAAACTTGAATTAGACTCAAACAAGATGAACAGACAATTCTTGCCAGTTTCTACTTGACTAAGACAATGTACCATCCATCCATTTTCTTTGCCGCTTCTCCTCACGAGGGTCGTGGGGATTGCTGGAGCCTATCCCAGCTGTCAACAGGCAGGAGGCGGCGTACACCCTGAAGTGGTTGCCAGACAATCGCAGGGCACATGAAGACAAGACAACAGCCGCACTCGTAATCACACCTAAGGGCAATTCATGTTGCGTGTTTTGCGGATCCGGAGAACCCAGGGGAAACCCACGCAGGTACGGGGAGAACATGCAAAATCCACGCAGGTGAGACCGCGATTGAACCCGGGATCTCAGAACCGTGAGGCCAACGCTTTACCAGCCGACGCACGGTGCCGCCTTGTTTAAACCAGTGTCTTATTTTTGTGTTTAAAAAAAAAAGGAAGTTTGAGAAGATGGGATTTAAAAAAAAATAATAATCAAAATTGCGTATGCGTGCATGTGCATCGGCCAGATTCTGCCACCAGTGCCCACAAGGTAAATCGAGTTTGAGACCCCTGGTCTCAGGTGTACTTGTGCTCATTGCGGAGTCAGATGCTGAGTCTCACACGACTCAAAACAGGATACGCACTCGAGAAATGGGCATCTAAAAAGATGGTTCATCCATACAGACTTTTGTATTAGTAATATAGTGCAAAGAAATTAGCATTAAACAGGGATTCAAATGTCAATGTTGAGGAACAAAAATGTATGTTAGTACATGGGAAGTAATCTAGTAAAGGGAAGTGTGGACTGAGCCGGTGTGATAAGATTCAATTTTTACGATTATACAATGGAATTTTAACTCTAAATTGTTATATTTATATTGTAATACATACCTCTGGGCATGCGTAGATCGGTGGCTTTTTTTTCTTTTTGCCTGAAGACAATTTAAAATGATGAGCGTGATTGACTCCATCACGGCCGCGACCCTTGTGAGGATAGGCGGCACAGAAAAGGGATGGATGGATGGATGCAATAGAGGCTTTTTAAGCGGTTCGCTTCACTTTCCGGTCCAGTAGGGGGCAGTAATTAGCTGCTAGGTACCGAAAGACCCCCGCGCCCCCCTCCGGGGTGACATCAGGCAGGCTGTGGCTTTTTCTTGTTCGACGACGAGGACGTCGTGATGTTTATGTGCGTAACCCAACTCAGGTAACATCCCAAATTATTATTTTTACACGTATTCTCGTTATTTTACACTTCGCAAACGAACGCCGCTAACGGGATATTAATTAACCCCCGGAGGGATTTACAGCCGGTATAATAAATATCGCAATGAATCACTGAATGAATGCTAACTACCATTTTTTTTTGTATGTATTTGCCCGGATAAGGATACTTTGTTTATACATGTGTAGTTCGGTCGCGTTATGTTTAAGTATTGGGGTTACTCCCATCACTTTTCTGATGTAAATAAATGGAATTTAGAATTCCCTCTCGATGTCCCGACAGCTGCTCCCATCTCCCGTCTTTTGTAATCCAAACGCACGATCCCCTTCATTCTCCTGGCCGTAGCCATCTGGATAGCGCACAATAAACACAAGTAGGTCATTCGCTTGCAATTCTAGCTAGCAATTAAAAAAAAAAAAAAATCGTATTTATGAAACGTTTGCGCATCAGTCGCACGCGTACCAGCGAGTAATCGATGTAGCTAAATCCCACCTGCTCTTTCCTTGAACATCGTGGACAAATTTCAAGCAGAAATCAACATTTGCGTTTGTTCCCTGGAATAAAATATATCAGCAAGCAAACTAACATTGTAGGTAATAATGCAATGAGGGAGTGGAGATGGGGAAATGCTGATTTTGCGACGATTTAAAATCTCTTCAGTTTAATAACAGTTGTCTTATTCGGGGTAGCTCTTGATCCACAGAGACGGGCGCGGACAGCGTTGCGGCGGAGCCATGCCGAGCCCAGCCCAGGACGAGAGCGGGCCGGACCCGGTGAGCACCCGAACCGCACCGGAGCCGTCGGACAATCGTACGGTTTCCACTGAGGCGGCGCCGAGTGAAGCCGTTGCACGAGAAGGGAGGGATACTTCGACGGAGGAGATGAACGGGACCCAAACTGATAAAACGCTGGGAAACGATTACAACCCTGTCCAACCCTCAGACGACGTTGAAGAGAAGACGCTCGATCAGGGTCCAAAGACAAATCCTCCATCAGAGTCGAAAAAAGGTGACGGTACCGAAGGAGAAAAGTCGAAGAAACAGGACAGACGTTACTCCTGCCAGAGAGCCGTGCTCGATCCTCTGAAGATGAACATGACCAAGCCGGTGGTGATGCCGCTCACATGTACGTAACTCGACGTCCGCGCGTGTCGTTTCGGTCACACTAATCTCTGTTGACGTTGCCTTAAAATGAAAACTCCAGATTTCGATCTGAATCCATTTTTTTCCACTACTCTTTTTTACAAAAAGCAGATGATAATGACACCAATCAAAAGTATTTATATATATATATATATATATGTATCTACACAGTAGAGTGGATGTCCAATACAACAGAGAGTCACTCATGTTGTGAGAAATAATAAAAATAAAAAATCCATTGATTAAAAATATTCCCACAAAATCCAACGAGTACATTTCGTTCCACGCCGATAGTGGAGCTCTGTAAAGATGATCATAATGCTGTAGTTTCATATATGGGTAACAGTTTCATTTGAGCTGATGGAATGGACCTTTCCGATGGTGACCTTAAGCCCCGCCCCCTTATCCATGTCCCGCAAGCTTCCAAAATGGCGATTGAACAGAACATGTTTGAAGTGGATTCTCTATCGCGTATTCCAGATAATATTGGGGTGTGTTTGTTTGCCAAACGCGTCAGACTCGTCCAAGAGAGTTCTAAAGAGAGGTCTGAACTATTTCACGCAAGGATATGTACGCGGAATTAAGATTTTGGATGGACCAGGACGCAATGTCAGAATTACGGCGAAATGTTGGCGATCGGTGCAAAAAAAAAATGTAATGCCTCACGAACGTCACATTGAAATCCAACAGGATAAAATACTGGAATCGTACTGCGCATGTTTAAGCAGGGTGAGTACTTTTTACTCGGAAAGATCACGAGTAATATCATTGTGGTCTTTAGAAGTGAGTGGGTGTATTCATTTGACTGCTCATAATGGAACCCAGTGCTCTGTGTGATGTGATACAAATAGGAAACTAGACATTTCTCTTGCATTACATGGCGCATTTATGTATCACTAACCCGACTCTTCGGCATAAAACATAAAGCACACTTCGTTCACCTGGTCAGTGATACACTAACAAAGTGAAAGTTGTTCTGTACTGACAATAATTCAATCAAACTCAGAGAAGATACTTCTTCTTCACTTACCTACAGAGATACAGCCTTGTGTTTGTCCACATTTAGTTGTACGTGCGCTCTTCCGCGAGCCTTAATCCATCGTAGACACTTCGTCAACTGCGTTTTAGGCTTTGGGAAATGAATCAAGCGGGCCCCTTGCAACCTAGCAGGATATCTTTCATCAGAATTGCACGTTCCCCACATGCATCTGAGGGCCATTTACTTCATAAGATTAACTTTTCCAGGCGCACGCTACTGACAACCAGCATTGCATGTGGGACGATAGGGCGAGAGGGGCGTGTCAAGCCAGGGGTTAAGACGATGCGGCTATCTGATTGGCTATTATTGTACGAGTGATTGACAGGTCGGAAAGGTCCATTGTTTTGTTTCACAGTTCTAATGGTACGTAATACACGCGTGAACTACTCACTTCCAGTTTCATGTTCGTTATCAAACTTTTTACATAAAACGCCCAGGTAAAATCAACAAGGCGGTCACAATTAAAATAATTTCCAGGTTTTTAAATAACATCTCACATTTTTTTCAAGATACCCTTAAAAACAAAAACTGTAGCACTCTTTACACACGCAATTTTTTTTCTGGATAGGTTTGAGGATTTCCTGGTCCACCATCTGTGGCGCATCAGAAGTAGCAAGCAGTGCGCCATCAACATTGCGTACTGTATAGTGGAGATGGGGAACTGGGTTCTTTCACCCGTGCTTTTCAAAACAAAATCCAGAAGAAAATGAATCAAATTGTAGTAAATAAAAACCTTAGTGCTCTCATATCAGCTCCTACGGTAATTCTTTGAAACTTCCCTCTGTTCTAAAACAAGCCCGGGTTGCTTTTCAGCATCGGAGCTCTCGCTGCAGTGCGTCGATTGCCACATCATCTTCAGTGACCCCAAGAGCAAAGAGCGCCACCTGAAGTTGAGCCACCCCGCTGAGTACGAGCAGTGCATCTTGAGCAATTCGCTTTTCGCCTGCTACCACTGCGACCGCCACTTCACCAACTCCACGGAGCTCCGGGCCCACCAGAAAACCCACGATGAATGGAAACCCTTCAAGTGCCCTCTATGCACCCAGGCCTTCAAAAGGTTGTACGACCTCAAACTGCACACCAAGGTGCACATCGGGCAGGACGGTTACACGTGTCCCGACTGTGGCAAAACGTGCAAAACAATGACGCTGCTGAAGTACCACCGTCGCGTACACACCGGAGAGAAGCCATACGTCTGTAAGGAGTGCGGGAACCGGTTCAGCATGTCCCAAACGCTGCGGAAACACATGCAGTCGCACTTGCAGCCAGGCGCCCCGGGACTGGGAGATGCCGCAACCAAGGCGCCACAGAAGAAACAGCTTGGTAAGAGAGAGTATTGAGTTGTACAGTACAGTCATCGCTCCTTGATCTTGGGGGTTACGTTCCAGACCGGTCCCGCACTAGATGAAATCTGCAACGTAGCGATTATATAGTTTATTTACACAGAAAGGTGCGCGTCAGTGCTGTGTTTTCTCACTGAAAATAATAAAAGCGCACCAGATTCAAGTGTGTCACAGGCCAGGCTTGAGCAGGGTTGTCCTGCATGTACGACTCATTCAAATGTGAGTTAAAGGTCTAATCCAGAGGACCTGTATTTTATTTGGCCATCATGCAAACGTAGCTAAAGTTACAGAACAAAAATGTTTAAAAAATTCTCAAATAAATTAGCGTCCAAGTCAGTCTTGAGACTTTGTCCGAAATGTCACTTAGATTTGGGAAGTTCTGGAACTTCCCGGAATGTGACGTCACGTCAAGACAACATTTAGCCAGAGAGTGAAAAATCTAGCAAGGATGGTGATCGAGGAAGTGTGTCGTATACAGCTGTTCTGCGTCAAATGCTGACGGAGTCGGCTTCCACGAATGGCCGAAACATGAACGGATAGGCAGGTTATGGACCAGGTTTGTGACGACAAAGCGGGCGCATTGGACTTACAAATCAAAGTGGACAGTAATATGTTCCAAGCAGTTCACGGAGGACTGCTTTGAAAACCCGGTACAGCGTTCACTTGGCTTCGGTAGCAAGTACGTACGTACGTGTTCAATTGTTTAGTATTGTCAAGTATCTACCTCGTTTTAAGATATATGTCAGCTAATATCTGTATCCATGTGATGTTTTGGAGGTGACCAAATTTGGACACTGTATAAAGTTCGTGTACTGTTGGCTCTGAGGTCTTCCTGAAATTCGACTACTGCGGTGTGGGCTCTCAAGTGTTAGGTGCATTATTTAAAATACGGGCAAAATCTTTAAACGCAGAACAATACCGAAGGTTTCGATTTTGGTTTTACATCGACTCAGTCGCTAGTACAACAACAAACGACTCACTGTTGTGTGCAAGCAGCATCGGACGTTTAAACGTGTTTGAATTTGATTATTTCGTCAGTAAGGTGTACGTAGATTTCTTGCGCTACCTACCAGTCTGTGTTTTGGGTGCGAAGTTCCACGTGAACTTCGTCAGGTCTCGCCAAATCCTGTCCTTGGTGTTGTGAACTCCAGATTGAACACATATGGTTGAATTACACCTACATGGGATGTTTTTCAAAGACGGGAAGAATAAGAAAGTTCCTCCTTCAGTTCCTCTCTCTTCCACAGAGCATTTCATCAAAACGTCTTCATCACTGCTGTCTATCTCCTCTAGATCCCCACTCGCAGCATGTGTGATTGTCTATGTAGGAAGCCATTTTCTG
Source organism: Syngnathoides biaculeatus (assembly GCF_019802595.1). Classification (NCBI taxonomy): domain Eukaryota; kingdom Metazoa; phylum Chordata; class Actinopteri; order Syngnathiformes; family Syngnathidae; genus Syngnathoides; species Syngnathoides biaculeatus. Next base: position 5,048,322 of record NC_084644.1, read on the forward strand.
TCCTGGGGTTGTTTTGGCATGACGTCACACGGAAGCAGCTTCAACAGAGCCTCGGTTTGAAACAGACATCGGAGGCATTCGGATTACCAAGAAAATGTGCGCTTTGGCCCCAATTTATTTCATTTCTGTTGTGTTGAGAATTTGTAAAAAAAATGTTAATGAAAAATTAGCTAGGTTTGTGTGATATATAAATACAATATAGGTCCTCTAGATTAGACCTTTAAGTTAGGTCAAGGTACAGAATGGAATCACCTCGTGTTTCTTAGTTTGGTGGGGCTGAGCCAAGAGCGTGTGCTGTACCAGAAACTACCGTTACATGCTCCCGCTCGTTTGGCAGCTACGCCATCGCTAAAAATCTGTGAGGCGGTGAAGCTGCATGCGACATGGCGAGGGAGAATTAGCGGCGTAAAGTCTATCATAAACTCATTTATTTCTGCTTTCTTCATCTTTAGATGCCTCAAAATCCGAGTACCCCTGCCCCATATGCAAGGCCACCTTCAAGAGTCTCAACGCACACCTTCGTCATCTCAGAGACAAGCACGGTGCATCACTCGCTTTGTTCGATAAACCCCCGCAAGGAGTGTCACGTGAAAAACCGTCCGCTCCGGTAATCATGTCGATATCTGTTCCTCAACCGTCGTTGCTGGAATTGGAGCCCAACGGGCCACTCCAGAAAGTAGACGGCAATATCGACACCGAGCCAATATGCCGTCTTATTGAATCTTTGGGAAATGTCCAGAAAGTAAACCAAGTTGTGATTTTGGGTCAAGTGCCTCCGAATGCCCCACCACTGGAAGTTCAGCAACTCTCTGAGCTGTCCAATTCAGTCAACCTCAGACCGCTCCAATCACATCCGGTGGGATTGAAACCAGTGGAGGTGGTGACAGTGGAAGGAGACTTTTCAAACGACTTGTGTGATCCAATGGAGCAAACAATCATACTTGAACCCATTACGCCTGATGGACAGTTAATCATCACCCCCTGCCCAGACTTGACCTTTGGAGCCAGATTGGAGCCAGAGGGAGAGGTGATGCATCAAAGTCAACCACAATCGGGGATTAATAGAACATACTCCGATGCCTTTGAGCCATTGATTTTCCAAAATGAAGGAACAGATCTTAGGCAAGACCCTGAGCAAGCTGTCACATTAGAACTAACCCCTATCCTGGAAACAACTCCTGAGCTGCAACAACCACAAAATGAGCAACAACCAGAAATCCTACCGCCCCCGCTGGTACCAACCACAGAACTGGAGAAAACCTCTTATCAAAATATTGTAAATGAGCAGAGTACTGATCTACCTGTCCCATCTTTAGGGCCTACAGTTGAGGAGAACTTGACATCTTTACAAAGCGAAGTCCAATTGTTTGGGCCTGTAGTTGAGCAGAACCTGACATCTTTCCAAACCAAGCAACATCTCTCAGGTTCCACTTTAGCGTCATTACATGCACCCGCACAGGCTTCAGAAGAACCTGGCGCTAACTCACAGGAGACTGCTCAATCACAGACTCAAAATGTCAGTCAAGATGAGGTGGACTCATTGCCCAGTTGTGGAACCACCCAGGGGTCCGAAGAGAAGCTTTCACGAGATGAAGAACCACCGGTTGATCTCAAGGAGGACAAGGATCAGATGGAAAGTCTGTCTGATGCCATGGATACGTCTCCTAAAAAGAAAGGTCCTTCGCAATCCCCTGGCAAGCAGGCACCACAGGCCTCAGAGTTACCTGTGAATTTAATGTCAGCTCAAGAGCTTGTGAAAGTACGCAAAAGGAAGCCAGCCAGGGCCTTAATCATACAAGGCTATATGCAAGAACTAATCGGGTCCATACTCGATGAAGATTTACAAAGTGTTTGCAAACCAGCCAAACGCAAAAGAACAAAGTCTCATCTTGCTAACTTTAGACCACAAAAGAAAAGCAAAAAACAAGAAGTGCCTTCCCAACAATGCCAATCTCCCCAAAAACAACCCGGAGTCGTTGTCGGATCAAGTCCATTAGGGAGTAAAGTTTCATCACCGAAGGGGAAAATTGCCAATAAAAATAAAAAAGCAAAGAAGAAGGCTCCAATTAAAAAGAAACTGCAGCCTAAAATAGTGCAAAAAGGTGGTCCCAAGAACGCGAAGGCCACAAAGATGACGGATAAAAAGAGAAAACAAAAGAAAAAAACCGTGAGTCCAAAAAAACAACGACCCAAAAGCCAACCAGAGTCACTTTGCCCACAAATAACACAAGACTCACTCCTTTTGCTGAAAGGTCATATGCAGCCCCAGCTCAAGGTTCACAAATTGGACCCTTCCAAAACATCTGGGCAAGAAACATCACCGAGGGAAAACGCGTCCCAGCATCGCAAAAACAACCGGGCACAACCTAAAACCAAGACTGCAAACAATCCCAGCAATGTTGGTAAGAAAAAAGGGAAACTCATAAAGATGTCGTTGCTCTCATTTCTAAATGCATCCCATCAATCAACTGAAGCCCAGCTCGTCAAGCCAAAAACCGTTCGGAAACGCAAAGCTTCCTCCAACATTGAGACTGAAGGGGTGATAACCTCCCTGCACTCCAAGCGAGCTTTAGAGTGTAAAGACTGCGGGGAGACATTCGGTGAAGTCGCCTCCCTTCAGAAGCACAAGACGATGGTGCATATTTTAGAAAGTCCTGAACTTATGTACACAAATGGGAACATTTTTGAGGGAGTCTCCAGATTAGATGTCGGCTGTCAAGAAAGAGTCATTCACCTGACGAATCCCACCACAGGTTGGGATATTGAACCGGAGATTGCATTTGGGGACAGGGAACGAACTGTCTCCTTTCCTGCTTTGGTTCCTTCTCCGTCTTTGCCTACTCTGCCTGCCGATGAAGGTAGTGTTCAGCTTCCGGGCTCTCTGAAACCATTAGATCAGATCCAGAACCAGACTTTTAATTTGAATCCTTTATTAGATGGCACAACTCAAATGAAGCAAAATCAATCCGTGGTGTCTGTAGACAAAGGGCAAGAAGAACGTATGCCCAAGAACCGCTGTTTAGAATCTGAACACCGGGCCCCCATAGGAGAGGACATTACGGGGGATGCTTTTTTGGGGGTAGATGTTGTTACCGTCGGGAAAGAGAATGAAGACCTTCCCCAAAGGGCTTCTGTTGAAGATGCATATTCCGTAGCAGGTGGCTCTGAAAAAACAACCAGTGATCATGCAACAATTGTGAGACGTTTTCAGCCGGTGCCTTGCGCCACGCATCAAAACGGACTTAAAGATGAGGAAGAAGAGGTGTCAGTCCAGAAGAAAACCAATAAAGGTAGTGGGGTTAAAAGACGAAGAGGAACGGATCTAAAAGTGGATGAGATGTCGAGGAAACGTTTGAAACCAGATGAGGTTTCGGAAGATTTATTGGAGATGGAACAGGAGGATTGTCAGGTCGTTTACGAAAATGTCAAGAGTAATTCCCAAATGAATGACGATGAGACCACTGCACAGACTTCCTTGACTGATATTCATCTGGGGCATGATCCCCATCGAGGTCCTTCTAATGCCACAAATACTCCCCCAACACACCCTATTTTGGACGAATCCGCTGTATCTCGGGGCGAGTCGGACAGGGAGAGTCAGCCATCTCCAGGGATTTATATTGAGAAGACTGTCACGGCCGAACCCGGGTTGCCTAACAGGGAGCCTCCCGAGCAGACCGAAAGACGGGTAAGATTTTTAATAAAGTTCTTCTCTGTTGTGGAATGTATCGTTGCAAAAATGGCACCAACAAACCCAACATTCAGTGAACTCAAAGCTGTAATCGTCAAATGTTTTGTGTATGTACGAATAATTTTCAGGGTTTGAAGCGCACTCCTGGGAATGAGTTTCAAAGACTGATCAAGGTTGAAGAGAATACATCGGATCCACTGCTCGGCGCACCCTTGAGTCGAAGAGAGAGCGGCAGAGCAGGCATGCAGCCACAGCAGAACGGAGACATTCGGACGGTTCTGGTGAAGCAGGAGAGTAGAGTCCTCCATGATGACTCCCGGTCCACACCCGATAGCAGACACAGCCAATGGAATGCGGAACAAGTCACCGATCGAAACCCCGCCAGCCCCCGTAAGTACTGATTTCAGAAGTTATTTCATGTTGTGGTCTTGTCAAATCTGCTGTTACTTTTAATCGGACGTGCAAACAAACCTGAACCAACCTTTTACAGTTCAGAGTTGATCAACTTCTGGTCCAAAATCTAATACAGGTTTTATGTTTTGCCTCCTCAGTATGAATTACTGATCGCCATACGACCTCGACGGCGATAACATTTGTCAACAAAGCAACGTCTGCACCAATCGTGACTTAAATGATGCCTTATCTATATAGATTTTACACCTTGCACGTCTTATAAGGAATAGTTTCTATAAACAGAAATGTCTCTTGTTCTTTGTTTTTGTTGCGATGTTGTTCCTTGTTCTTTGTTCTGAATGTCGTACCGGCGCAGCACCGACTGCCGGAGAAAAATTCCTTGTGTTTTTAAACACTTGGCCATGAAAGCTGATTCTGATCCTGAACTTTCCTGAAGTGTCCCTCTTATGTGAACCCCTAAACAGACACATTACCAAGTGAGGTGGTGACGTACTGGATGACCTCCACCGCCAGTCCTTGGCATCCAAAAACCTGTTAGCCCACAAGCTAGCCTCCCGATGTGCCATGGAAAACAACTCGGTTGGAAAATTTCCAGCCACCGGATATATTTTTAGACCTGTATAGTGATATCCTAGACACACCCATGTGTTTGAGTGACAATTAAAAGTTGTGCTAGGTGTGTTTTGAGTTCATCCAGCGGACACACGCACACCGTCTGAATCCTGATGGGGCATCTCGATTTGTCATCGTTTTGAAGCCTAATTTCATATCTATAGCACTTTTTGTATTCATTGAAATTTGGCAGGCTTCTCTGGGGTGTTTCAAATTCACACCGTCGCTTTACAGGGACTTTAATTTCTGCAGAACTTGATGATGTTTGCTTGCTCACAGACACCGAGGAAAAGTCCAGTGACTTCCCCCCGCCCCCCGACTTAAGCAACAAGCAGTGCATCTTCTACCCGGTGAAGGCGGAAGAAAGGGAGCTTCCCTTGGGTGCCGCTCACACTAACGACAGAAGGCCAGATGCGTCCGCCGACGTCAGACAGACACTACATCCGGCCACAGGTTGTCGTTTCTGTGAATCCTGGCTGTTTCCAGACGTGTTTACGCTGCATCGAGGCTGACGGAACACGTTTTGAACTGTGAAAGTTTACACAGATGATGGCAGTCTGCAAGACCTCCACGATTCGAGAGGACCAGATATGATGGACGTTCATGACTTTGCATTTGAACAAGGTTTGTTTTCTATTCTTCAGTTTCCACAGATGCAGTTGTTTCTGAAAAACGGGCCGTATCAATAAATAGGTTCTAACTTGTTTGTACTTACAGAGCTCATGCACCTACATACAGTGTGTCATAAAATCTTGTGACTTTTGTTTACGTCGCCATATTGCCAGTCAAACAGAGCATTGTTCAATGCTAAGTCCGCCGGAGACGACACGAATTTACGTCTTATAGCACGACATCCAGAGTTTTGTCCGATGCCGATAAACATTTAGAAGGTGATGAGAAACAAATGTAGTAGGAAAAACGACAGAGACTAAGCATAGAGGACCCATATTTAATACCGAAGTCGATTTTTACGCCGATAAGAAATTGGACTGTTAATTCGCTTACGCTTGTCTTATACAACTGGATATACACATAGTTCTGGTGAGTAATTTGTCGAAATTTACACAGAAAAGTTTGAAAGCGTATAAAAGTCTGGATGTATACAAATACTTCAAATAAATTTGATGTGACGGGTTGACGGCTCGTCAACACGGAAGCGTATTCGGCTACACGTTAACCTTTGCCGGAATCCATCGATCTTTTCAACTAGTATTCAATACAAATACCAATATTTAAACAAATGACCTCTCTCGCATTCATTAACTTTGATTGGAAGAAAAAAAAGACGATGGGGAGTTCGCTCCTCTGTACATGGAAGCGTATTGCGGCCACACACACCTCTAAACCTCTCTGCGCCAATTATTTTTTTTTAAATACACATTGTTCTCAAATGAGTAAATTTGGCATTATAAATACTTCGTAATTTGAGATTAAGAATAATTCCTACCTGAAATTAAGTGATTGGTACACACGCTTGTGTATTTGGTTGGACACTAGCCATCATGTTTAATTGCCGAAATCCATCAATCTTTTCTGGTCTTTTCAGATGGTATTCCAGAGAATGATCTCTTTGAATATCTGTCTCGTCTGTCGTGACAACCAACAGCACAACAGGTCTCGGGTATTGTAAATATTCTCCTCCGGTTCGATGTCTCCCACAATGTCGAGCAGCTCTGTTTGACCTACAAGATGGCGCCGTGAAAATAGTGACGTCATGTGCACGAGCTCTATACCCAATCGGAAGTGGAACTGTACTTAGTTTAATGTTAGCATTCTCTCTCGTTGTCAACGATCAAACGTTAACCAAGGACAACTTGAACCTCCAGCCGAAGCAGAGTTTCAGAATCCACCGGACACGCGGAGCTTTCTCCTGCAGAGTTCTGAAGAAGACGACGCGAGCAGTTCGGAGTTGTCACAGCCGCACGCTGACGCGGAGGCAGAAGTCCTGGCTCATTTCGGCAAGAACCAAGGGAACTGCTCACACCAAGCAGACGTAACAACACTAACGTAAGGGGCAATGTTTTTGACTCTTTGAATGAAATTGATTTAGAGAAAATAATCAGGAAAATTGTGAAATGACTAGAAACTAGACTATTTAGACTTCAGACTAAGAAAATAAACACTTGATTGAAATATTCAGATTGTGCCAACGCCTACATTTTTTGGGTTTGTCAAGGGTGTTCCAAGAATCCCCAAGAGAGGCCACCGAACCTTTTGAGTACTTCTCCAGGTATTTTGGCTGGGACACCTGGTTAGAAATTTCCCGCTGCACCAATCAAGCGTCTGACTCCGTCACCGCGGCGGAAGTCGCCAAGTTTGTTGGGATCCACATCGCAATGGGAACTTTGAAGGTTTGCTCATCTCGGTTCTCCTTTGTGTGTTTTTCATTGGTAGGTTCCAAACTTAGCTGAGCTAATTGAATTTGACTTCTTCCCCCTCCAGTTTCCCAGCCCACGACTCTACTGGGACAACTTGACGAGAGTGCCCTTGATTGCGGAGGCCATGGCGCTTCCCCGCTTCCTTCAGCTGTCGCGGTCGTTGAAGCTTGCCTCGTCCGCTAAAGGTCCGCCTAATATAAGTGAAAGAACTCATACTGGCACCGACAGGAGCGCCCAAAGTGGATTGCCAAATGACTCCGTGAACCCTTTGTGGAAGGTTCTCCCGTTATTGTGCCGCTTTCAAAAAGGCTGCCAATCATTTAGGAGACAGGGTGACTATGCAGTGGATCAGTATTTGATTCCCTTAACTGGTAAGCTGGACAATAACAGGCTGGCCTTGCATAGCACCGCCTTGATCGGATTTGAGGGTTTGCTCCTGCACGTGGATCTCAAGGTAGATCTTTCGGACAAGGAGGATGCCGTGGAGAAAATGGTCCCCAAAGGCAGCACCGTTTTTCTCTGCAAGCAAGAGCTGTCCACTCCCGCCATGCTGGAGCGACTCCTGGTGGCCGGGATCCACGGCGCCGGCCGGGTGGGCGGCGCGCAGGGCCAGATCGGGGATGAGTTCGTGAGCTCGGACGGCAAGCTGATGCTGCGCAGGTCGCACCGCGGCTTCATTCTGTCCACGGCGGGAGACGGTCACAGGAACATGGCCTCCCTCATCGACAAGTTCGAGAAAGCCCAGGCGGCAGCTCGCCTCAACAGAGATTTGTTGAATCTTTACTCCATTCCGGTCTCCACCTCACCGACAGTTTGGCCTCTCGCTGTGCTCTGGTACCTCACAGATTTGGCTTTAGTCAACTCCTGGCTCTCGTACAGACGCGATCAGGTGGCCTCGTCTGCACTTTGTCACTTATGGATTTCAGACTGGCCGTTTCCAACGCTTTGATCCATTCCAGCGGCTCAGACCCTCAGAACTCTGTCCTCCCTCAACCCTCCCCGGCAAAAGCTAACTCTAGAACCGACCCACCTAATCCCGGGACAGTAGAAGAAAGCCCCCTCCCCGACGCGGCTACGCGGTACGACGGATCGGGGCACTGGCCGGAGCAACTGGCCGAGGGCGAAGGGGGCAGGTGTCGGTTTGGCGACTGTCAGAGGACTTCGCGAGTTCTGTGCCTCAAGTGCTGCGTCTTTCTCTGCATCTCGCGAAACCACAACTGCTTTTTGAATTTCCACAGTCAGGCAAGTTCAGGGAGTACCTAGCACCAGACCGTTCAGTCTTACTTTTCTGTATGTTGCTATTTTGGTGATAAATAGTTCACGGCAACAATGTCAGGGTGTCTGAGAACAGCGATACAAACACAACAGTACTTGTAGCTCAGAAGTTAGCAACATTTTTTCCCCCTCTTTTGTACTCCGACAGTACATACAATCTAAACTGAAGTCCAGAAATTCCCAAGTTAACGGTAATAATTCTTGTACAGCATTTCCTCATATAATGGTCAATAATTGAAGCGGGAGATTTTGTTGTTTTTACAAATTGGATTTTTGTATTCCCCCCCGACTCCCTCTGCTAATAGGTACCGCTAATGAGCCTCCATTTAAACACTGGCATGATATAGTATGTCTTGAAATAAAGTACAAAATTGAAATGAAATTGAAATAAAATAATTATTATTTATCAGAGGGCGACATGGTGGCCCAGCTGGTAAAGTTTGCGTGTTCTCCCCGTGCCTGGGTGGGTTTTCTCCGGTTTCCTCCCACGTCCCGAAAAACATGCAACGTTCATTGGACACTCTAAATTGCCCGTAGGTGTGATGGTGAGTGCGGCTGTTTGTCTCCATGTGCTCTGCGATTGGCTGGCAACCAGTTCAGGGTCTACCCCGCACGTTGACATCTCCTCCAGGACTCTTGTCCTTTAAACCCTTGTGAGGATAAGCGGCAAAGAAAATGGATGGATGGATATTTGATGCGGGCGACGTGTTGTGGGGTGACACTTCAGATGTCATAGTAAAGGTTTTTACAGACACTCATGACATTTTCTTTTTTTTTTCTTTTTTTTTGGCGTTGAGGCATCAATAGGTTATTTTTAATATTCACGCCACAGGCCAATAAATGAAAGCATGATATCTCTTAACAGAGACCTTCGAAATGCTGTACTTTATTGCCCATCCATCCACTTTCTGAGCTGCTTATCCTCACAAGGGTAGCGGGAGTGCTGGAGCCCATCCCGGCTCTCATCGTGCAGGAGGCGGGGTTCCACCTGGACTGGTTGCCAGCCCACACAGAATGAAACAAATGGTCGCACTCACATTCACACCTACAGGCGTGAACAGGGCAAAACCTGGATCAAAACAATTGTAAATAAATCTTCGTGATCTTGCTCTGTTTTTGGTTCTTCCTTCTTGTCAATGATAAGCACTGGCCATGTGGTGCTTTTGCACTATTCTGTCTTGAAGTATGGTAATAACAACAAAAGAAATTGTATAGTATGTCATAATTAAAAGTGTAGAAATACGGTTATGGGTTAGGGTTAAATGTGAAGGTCTTATTGTATGTACTTGTCGGAACGAGTTGGGTTTGACTCATTTCCTTTTGTAATGTTTTTTTTTTAATTATTATTTAACATTTCACAATGTTTTTATGCAATAATTATGGATTTTTTTTTTGGTTCCACTGTTGATATGACAAAAGTTTATTTTCAAAAGATTGGGAGTCTGGACTATAAATGATAAAGTTGCATAGAAGAAAAGTGGCTTTGAAGGGGGGTGCGCAACAAAAAATGACAATGGAATTCATCTGGATATTTTATTTTTTAAAATTTGTTTCATCTTGTCACAGATCAAATTGTCTTTTCTCATGAAATAAGTTCTATAAACATTGAAATTAAATAATTTGAAGACGAGTTGCTCATCTCTGGCACCATAAGGGACGATCATATATCCCTGTGATTATGGTTATTGTAATTAATATCCATGGCCTCAATGTTTTTCATGCAAATATTTACTGTATTTATGATTGCGTTACTGCAGATTAATAACGTATTTGGTTGTTCAGGAAACGGAACTGATCCAACCCTGTACTTCGTTATAAGCGGGTTATTAATGTGTTATTCACATTTTAAATACTTAAAAGCCAATGTCTTAGTTTGTCTCTACCAGATTATTTTTGCTATCTTGAAACAACAAAAAAATATGTTTTAAAGCATGCTATTTTTTGTCAGATAAGGGAATGTGAACGAACAAATACAGTCCAACAGGGTATAGTCAACTGGTGGGTCGGGACCCAAAAGTGGGTCTCGGACTCTTTAAGAGTGGGTCATAGAGAGGTAGTTAAAATAATTATAGAAGCTCATTTATGACAGTACTCACTGATTTACATTGATTTGAAGGTACAAATAGTGTTTTTAAAATGTTTTTTTATTTTTTTATTTTAGCGGTGTAAAAAAAAATAGAATGAAACAGAATAGAGAGAACATGGAGACTCCACTCAAAAGGCCAGAGCCACAAACGGCCCAGGTCAGAATTATGAGGCAAATGTCCCAACTCATCCACCATAGCATCAATTTTGATTTAATTTTTCTCAATCTATTTTTGTATACAATTCTCAAGTGAGGCACTTTGATTTTGTGAGTCTAAATTATAATATGCCCTTTAAAAGTCTCGATTTATCGAAAAATTGTGACCACTGCTGAAGGGAAAACCTAATGCATAATGTATTGGAATTAAATATTATGATTACAAATATATTACCCCACGTTTAAAATATACATCGTTTCAAAGTATCAATTTGTGGAAAAAATGGAAACAGTTGAGAACAACTGAAAAGGGAAAATATTGCATATTGATTGTATTGGAATGGAATGTTATGATGCGAATATATTACTACATTATACACATATATTGGAGATGGAAATGGAAATGATAACGGGACAAGCCGGAAGGAAAAGAAGAACATTATACACATATATTGTGAATAAATTACCACAAACTAACACTAACCAGTTTCCATTAGTGTGTATTTGGGGGACGTCGAAATGAAGCGTTTAGTTTAAAAGAAGGCCGCCAACGAGATTGTCCAATGAACACTCCGATTTTGGTCACGTGATCAAATGACTCCTACAACGGAACAATTTCAAAAAAAGATTCTCCGGTCTTTTTAGACAAATTATAAGCACACATCTAAAATTTTCGCGCGTACAGTTATAACTTGTTTGGCCAAAATCTGTTCCTTTTTGTTTGTACTTTATTTTGCAGGTAGGCACTGCCGCCATCTTACTTGTCCCAACGGCTGATCTCGCACCAGGAAGTGTCCGACTCGTATTTTTTTTTTTTTTTTTTAATAATACTTCTCTGGGGTCAAGTCTGTCAATCCAACTAGAGCTGTCTGAGGTAAGGTACTTGTTTATCGTGATGTGATTTTTCAAAATACTAGTCTTTATTTATAGGTAGTTGCTAATCGTTTAGTCAGTGGCAACATGTTTGCAGGCGCCATCCACGGGCGCAAACTTAGTGAGATAGACGCAAAGTGTTTGAGCGGCATTCTGTGTTGTTACGGCTAACTAGCATATCTTAGCTTGCTAGTTTAGCGTTACGTTTGATTCGCGGCACTGGCATTCAGCAATTTGAGCACCTATTTTCTGATACGTCAACACGAACGAGCGTCGTGTGGACTCAAAAATATATTCCGGTACTCATAAATGAGACGTGCACATTTAAAGTGTACATATTAGCGTTAGGAAACGCTTGCTTACATGATGCTAACGAGTCAGGCCATGTAGCGGCCTGGAAAGGCTGCAACGCGTGTTGACGTGAACCGAAACTTGAGTAGATAATAAAATACTCCGCAAAGACGCACAGTTTACATATTTCAAATAGGTAATACGGGTATCAGTTCAACCACTTTCCGTAATTATGTGTTTTTTCATATTCGGGGTCTTAGGAATGTTATTTAACATCATGTAACGCTCTTTTGATTTGTACACTATCGTAACCTATTAGCACATGTTTACGTTTTCGGATGTCGAGTAAAAACAAATTCCCCATGTAGGTGTATCTCTAAAAATTAATATAAACAAATAAACGGTACTGCTTATTGCAGCATTCCACGTACAAAAGTGAAGCTTTACAGATTCATTCAGCAGAACAAAATAGTTTTCAGAAGGCCATTTTCAACCTTATTACCATAAAGTCTTGTAAATTGTTTTCTTAAATGTAAATGTTCTCATTTCTTGGAGATGTTAAGATGGGGATGGGGGGTTATTAGCTGTAATCTAAAATCACCAAATTGATTAAAATTAATTACTCTAGTGATTTTTTTATGTATTTATTTATTTATTTTATTTTTGCACGGCACTACAGAGTTATGATTTATAGATCTAGCAGTACAAGAATAGTCCAGCTGCAGCAATTCAACCACTGCAGATTTCTGTGGTAGTCTGCATAACTGAGAATCTTAACAAAGAGGGGGGAAAAAAAAAAAACTTTTTAAATGTTATTGTGACAATAAGGGTACAATCTGTGTCACTGTTTCACATTCGGTTCTATTTTGTACAGGATTTCACCGTGGATTCTTAATACTCCATGATGGACTCTGACTGTTTAAACATCGAAGATATTGTGATGGGACGGAGTCTGCCCAATCCCCCGCCACAGACCGCTCCCGAAAAACCAGTGGAGCCATTCAAGCGCCCCATCAGTCTGAATGGACCTCTCGCACCCACCGCCCAACCCTGTGAGTAAAACTCAAAGCTTTTGCGATTTTTAGTGTCACTTTTGTTTGCCTCCTATTTCGATTTTCAGGACAAAATATGCATTGATTTTTTTTTTTTTTTTTTTTTTTTTTAAATTCCATTTTACAAGTCGCTCATCCACACAAGGGTCGTGCAAGTGTTGGAGCCTTTCCCAGCTAATTTTGGGCAAAAGGCAGACAACACCCTGAACTGGTTGACAGTCAGTTATTTTGAATTATTTTTCTGGGGGGGGAGTTCATACTATTGCTACCATAACACCTTCAATCATATACTTAACATATTTTGAGTGCCGTTTTAGAATAAATGCTTTGCAAGGCTCAGCTGGATTTAACCACATTGAAACAATTTTTGTTTGCAAATAAGGAGGTGTATTAACGTGTCGCTAATATGCTTCATCAGAGAAAGAGGACATCTGACTTAGTGCAACGCACTCAAATAAAAATGTCCACGTCGTCAGATCTTAGTTTTAGTGCACGAACTCTTTGGATCACGTGACAAGCATATCTGTTCGCAGCGATTGAATATATTAATCAGAATCAACTTTATTTAACCAAGTATGTCAAAAACACACAAGGAGCATGGTGATTATTTTCAGGTACAGTGACACTGAAAGGGCATGTTCATCCTCTTCTCTTACCATTCCGCGTCTTTCATAAAAAGAGTTATAATTAAATTACACACACACCTTTATCCTTTGATTGTTGTTTTTTACATTTGCGGCAAATACAGTGATGCCTCGGTCTCGACCACAATCCGTTCCAGAAAACGGTTCGAGAAGTGATTTGTTCGAAAACCGAATCGATGTTTCCCTTTGCAATGAATGGAAAAAGAAATAGTGCGTTCCAAGCCTAAAATATGAGGCTTTTTAAAGCGTTTTTTAAAAAATAATCAACTGCATAGTAGATATACATGTATCGTTTAAATACTTTATATAATAAATTAATTTAAGAAATTTGTTTTATGTTTTGCTTAAAATGTATGCTTTAGTTGTAGAGTACGCTAGCCTGGGAGCGCATTGCCGTATCTGTAGCGACTCGGCCCGCAGCCTTGTAAAGTATTTTGTTAAAAAAAGTGCAGAATAACTTTAAACGACCAACTTGCCTTCTTTGGATCCATGATTGGGGCTTAATACGGTGGTCCTCGATTAAAAAGGAAAAACAACAGTCACTACCGGGACAGGTCTGTGTTCAGAAGCTGCGTTATACAGAATAACAAAAATGTGCTGGTTGCGCCGCACGCGTTATGTCATTTCCATTTTTTTTGTCCGGGGGGCGTTCGAATTGCCAATAAGAAAGCGCGTCGTGGGTCAACTGATCTGGCCACGCACAATATGTTATTTCCGGGTTTTGTCTGGGGCGTTCGAGTACCGATTTTCATTCGAAAACAATCAAAAAAATCTCCAAATTTTTCATTCGAAAACCGATTTGTTCCAAAACGGGGACGTTCGAGAACTGAGGCTTTACTGTATGTGAAACAGTTTTCAATGAAGCCTCATCTGGGCGTTCAACCTTTTAATTGATCACGACACAGACGACCGAGCGCTCGTGTTGCTTTTTCTTCCATTCCGTTCAGACCAGCATGAGAATCTGCAGTGTTTCCAGTGCTTCATCACCTTCTGCAATGCCAAAGCCAAGGAGCGACACATGAAGAAGAGCCACCGGGAAGAGTACAAGCAACAACTTCAGCAGGTGGGCTTTCGCTAATCCGCTGCTCACCTGTCTGTTCAGTCATTTAGTTTGCGTGATTCTAACCAGGTCAGCTTGGCTATGTGCTGTAATCTAAGTATTGTAGTGAACAGCAAAAACGTGGTGCTATTGTCATGGAAGAAATGGATTGCCACAATGCGAGAAAACTGGTGAGAATGAATGAGCGACGGTTCATATTTTGAGAGGCTATTTGAAATACTGGCTGCACTAGTACATTTTTGTGACATAGATACCACGATTTGCTCTGTAGCAATAGGCAGTTACCGTAATTTCCGGCCTACAAGACTTTTCACACACGCTTTCAACCCTGCGGTTTATGTGGTGATGCGGCGCTAGCGTTAGCGCACCTGGTTATAAGCCACGGGACACAGAAAGAGTTGAAAGCTAGCCCCATGCTAGCGCCGCACTAGCGTTAAACTCGAGGCTTATAACCAGACGCGCTCTGTAGGTCTAGAATTACGGTATATTCAGTTATTTTGTATTTTTGTAAAAAAAAAAAAAAATACAGTATTTGTACAGTTGTCCTCACCATAACATGGTTCACTTTTTGATTTCTTGCTGGACGGCAAGTTTTTAAACTGTACAAACCTAATTTTACAGGATTTTTTTTTTTTTTTTTGCTAGATCTATGGATTTTTTTAAATTTTTTTACATAAATGTTATGGTTGATTCATGTAGGATTAAGACAGCTGGAAAGAGAGTGTAAATGGCAGTGTTGAAAGGGGATAATTTCACGTTTGAAAAAAGAAGATAATGTGCAATGTCTACTGCAAAGCAGAACTGAGTGTCAACACTAAATCCCATTCGCTAACTTAAAGGGGAACCAAAGGTAAATTTTTTTTCTCTTCTCAGAGAACGTACGAGCTCCCAGAAGTCCAAATATGGATTTCTGATTCATATTGCACTAGTGGTTGACTGAATATGGCCAGAGCTACCTTCGGACTTCGCGTCATATTTCATATGTGGAACGTCATGTGACAAAACCCAACTGTAATGCCCTTACAATCACATATGAAATTTGACATTTTTATTGAATAAACATTCAAACACACAAATGAAAAAATAAAAACACTCGCCTGGGTGACTGTAGAGCACAACGGTGCCAAGATGCTCACATACAGCTCCTGTCACTTCCTAGACCACACCCCTTAAAGGCAAACATCAACACAAATATAACAGGATGTGCAGAAATGTTATAACACTAACTCGAGCACTGTGAAATATTATCTCTTCATTGTTATGATGTTTTGTTTGTATACAATATAGTGTTCTCCGTTAAAAAATGTGACAAATTGCTTATTTTATCGTGAGTGGAAGATATTAATGGCATTTCAATTCCATTGACATTTTTCGTATGCTAGACCAACGAAGGCTTTTCATTTATGTCTCCAATGTACAAGCTTTCCTCGAATTTAGTCGTGCTTCTAAGAACGACAATTGTGAATCTTTTTCTGCAATATTTCATTTATCGCAGGTTCTATAGTTGAAATGGCGCGTCCCTGCACTGCTTCCGTGAACGACACTGCTGTAAACCGAGAGGATCTGGTTTACAGTCAAGCGTTAGCGATTTGCTCGCTATATTTAGCTACTTGGCGGCACGGTGGATCAGCTGGTAAAGCGCCGGCCTCTTAGTTCTGAGGTCCCGGGTTCAATCCCGGATCCGCCTGCGTGGAGTTTGCATGTTCTCCCCCCCGTGCCTGTGTGGGTTTTCTCTGGGCAAACACACCCACATCCAAATTGCCCATAGGTGTGATTATGAGTGCGGCTGCTTGTCTCCATGTGCCCCGCGATTGGCTGGCAACCAGTTCAGGGTGTACCCCGCCTCCTGCCCGTTGATAGCTGGGATGGGCTCCAGCACTCCCTGCGACCTTTGTGAGGATAAGCGGCTAAGAAAATGGATGGATTCAGCTACTTCTTCAACCCTTCTAGTGACTATTTTCCTCAAAAGCAATTCACTGAACCACTGTCGACTTATCTTTTTATTCCCTTGTCGTTCATCTCCAGGGAAACACGCTGTTTACGTGCTACGTGTGCGACCGCACGTTTTTATCATCGGAGGAGCTGACGCTGCACCAGCCGACACACAGCAAGGATGACAAGCCCTTCAAATGTGCCCACTGCAAGGAGAGCTTCAGAACATTCACCGAAGTGAGGCCAATATTAGCTTCCGTTCTTCCGGTATTGTAGTTAGGCAACACGTGTCTGCAGCGCAGTTTGGAGGTTCTGGGTTTGAATCTTGGTTCTGGCCCCGAAATGAAATTTGGATGCAATTGACTGATGTTTTTAGCAACTGATAATAGCCTTTTTCAAATCAACAGTTTTTTTGGACGGGGGGGGTCATTCTAACACACTACATCACAGGTGTCAAACTCAAGGCCCGGGGGCTAGATCCGGCCCGACGCAGGATTTTATGTGGCCCGCCGAGGCAAATCACGTGTGTCAACTTCCATGATTTTTGTTCAAATCTGGACCAAAGTCTCCAATTACCATGTCATAAATGATGACGAGAGATTGCGAGCATTTTTGTATCACCAAATGTCAACAATAGTTGAAAAACCCATTACCCGTGATTTCTGATTCCAAAACTAGTTCCTAAATTACATGTGTAAATTGAGTGATGGGTCAATTCAAGCTTTTGATGTTTTCACAGTCATAATGGCCCTCTGCCAGAAACTGCAACTACAATGTGGGCATGCTAAAAATGAGTTTGACATTCCTGCACTACATGATGGGACATAAAAAAAAAACTTTAAAAATGCACAAAATGAGAAGCTATTAGCAAAACTCTTCCATCGGCTTTTAAGTCATCTCATGGCTTACTTAAAATATGAGTCCAAACAACTATATATATATGTATATATATGTATGTATGTATGTATGTATGTATGTATAAAAGTGAGCTATAAAATGCGCAATCTACAAGGCCATATAATATTTGAGAAATTTACATCCAACTTACCTTTGTGTTTCCTGGTTTGGATATTTTTTGCTCCTCAGCTTTCATAACTGATCATATCGGAACACAATGCACATCACTTTGCCGGGAACGTCCACGTTTTGTATGTGTTCGGTTAGAGATGTTAGGAACGAAAACGGTATCATCTGCACGGTTACACTTTTTCAAGCCGTGCCCATCTGAAAGTTTTTTTTTTTTTTACCCCGTGCTTTTCATCAATTTACACGGCACGATCGTCATCTTTTTGTGCCAAGACTTTCACCATACTGGCAAACGTGCAGACCGCTCAATAACATATGCGTACGTATGTCTATAAGTTATAACTACGCCGTTGTAAACAGAATGTGTCTCTATGAAACGTTAACATCAGAGTGAAAATACCGACAAAATGCTGCCGGAAATCGGAATGTTGTCGTTATCATAAACACCAAATTTAATGCAAACAGACGGCAATCCCGTTTTCCGCTATCACGGCGAGCGTTGCCGATACATGCTGGCGGACGGTCGGAATTCCGCAAATCTGTGGAAAATTCTCATCCTTGCATTATTACAGTGTGACTTATGTTCTCTTTTTTTTTTTTTTTTTTTTTTACAGCTCACAACACACAGAAGGCACGTGTGTCCGGAGAAGCAGCTGCCGTGCAAAGATTGCAACGAAACCTTCAGGAGCGCGGCGATGCTGCGTACGCATCGCCTGGCCCACCACCCTCGCCCCGAGGCCGAGCCCACCGAGCAGCCGGAGGAGACCGCCAAAAGCCACCGCTGCAGGAAGTGCGGCCAGGGGTTCGACAGCGAGTCGGAGCTGAGCGAACACGAGCGGAAGTACCCCGAAGGCCAGCAGTGCGACGGCGGCGAACCGCCGGCGAAGAAGCGCGGGCGGCAAGCCAAGGTCGAGGAGGGAGCGGGCGCGGAGAAAAGAGGAAAGCGAAAGAAGAAAGACGAGGCCGGCGAGGAGGAGGAGGTGGCCGACACCGAGCCGCAGGCGGCCCCGGCGGAGGAAAAAGCAAAAGCGGGCGGCGCAAGGCGAGGTCGCCCTCCTAAAACGGCAGCCGTCAAGTGTGAAGCAGCAGATAAAGAAACCCCCGCGGCTGACAGCGACGAGGCAGCAAAGGAGACGAAAGTCAAAGCCGAGGCGACGGCGACACGGCAACACGCGTGTCCCGAATGTGAGCTCTCCTTCCCCAGCGCGCTGCAGCTGCGCGTCCACAAGAAGGAGAAGCACACGGTCCGAAAGGCCCACCCGTGCGCCGAGTGCGACGAGAGCTTTGGCCGGCCCGAGCAGCTGGAGGCGCACACGTCCCGCGCCCACGCCGTCGGCCGCTTCGCCTGCCCCACCTGCGGCAAGAGCTTCGGCCGCGAGCGCACGCTGAAGGCCCACCAGAAGAGTCACCCCGAAGATCGGCCGGAGTCCCCCAAAAGATAATCGCGTCCTCGTTCTCAAGCTGGTGACGTTTTTGACAAATGGCATTGTAGGAGGTTTACATGGGAGATCTCATTGACTAGCAAAATGTTTTCCTTACTGGTAACTAAACAATAGATAATTTGTAAAAAAACAAAAAAAAAAAAAACAAAAAAAAACATAGCTTTGATTCAATTTTTAAAAGATTTTTTTTTTATGTAATGTGTGGTGTGAATTCTATTTTTTCCCTGTTAAAAAATTTGAAGTGCATATTTTGTAAGCTATTAGATGCCACATTTTAAATGTTTGACAAAATAATGTACAGCCTCTGGTTCGTTTTTTTTTTTTTTTTTTACACCTAATATTTTGATCATCTAAATTAACATGCCTACATTTTTTAAATAGACTTTTTTTTTTTTTTTTCCTGGAGAACTCTTCATTGTAGACAATTGATCGACTATAATCATGATTTCTAAAGAGCGCTCCTTTCCTTTGTCACCAAGATGAATTGTCATATACATTTCGTGAATGGAACTTATGGCTACAGAGTCTCACAGTAAATAATGTATATTAAATGTCTTTTCTCTGGATTGTCGCCCCCCCCCCCCCCCCTGCTGTGTATGGACAGTGCAAAATGAAATAAAACGGGCTGCCCATGGAGGCTTTTCAACGTAAAACTCAGCAATTTGGTTTTTATCGACTGAAGTTTTGAACCTTTGTAGATTTCCGCCGATCGACCCTTGTGAGAATAAGCGGCTCAGACTGATGGATGGATGACAACTGGCAGGACATAAGAGAAACGTGCTTCGTTATACATGAGTGTGATTGTAACGTATGTCGAGATTGTTTTAACATTCACACGTGGCGTATTTGATCCACAGATTGAAAATATTTTGTATCCGCACTCATTAAGTCACAGAAGTCCGTGTAATCACTGATCTTTAAAAAAAAAAAAAAAAAAAACTGGATCATGCATACATATCGAGCGGGTTAAAGCCAGTTGGCCGCCATATTGGTACTCCCAAAATGAGTGGAGGACATGGTTTACAGGTTGGATTATGGCGGGGTTTTTCCTCAATGTTTGGCATGTAGAATTAAAACTGGTCGTGTGAGCTTGACATTTTTTCAGTTCTGGTAACATGAAGGATTTTTAATTCGACTTTGTAAATTAAAAAAGAGTGCAAAGGAAAGACGTATAACAGCGTGACCTGCAAGAAACCTTGCGTATTACCTCGGGCCCGATTTCTGTGGCATGTTAACTTTTCCCAAAATACGCTGTGAAGCACTGTCATCATAGCAAAAAAAAAAAAAAACTAAGCATTTTTTTTGTCATAAAAACATTCAATTTTAAGTCAATCGGTTCGATATATTTTTGGACATCAGAACTCGCAATGGGAAAATACCTGCTAAATGCATTGTTCATTTGTTGTATTTGCGACGTCCCATTTCTGACGGAAAATTTAAACTTGTTTCCTCGCATTTGAAAATCAAATTCAATCTTCACAGTTCTGTATTATGAAATTCATCAAAAAAATTCACAGAAAATGTTTTCTTGCTTATCCACCGAGGAAGTTTGGGAAAATATTTACATCACTTTTTGCGAACAAGGGCCTATAAAGGTGAAACTGAGAGTGAACAGTGAACAACAACAACCGTAAACAAAACTTTGTTCAAGTGAATTAAGATCATCAGAAAAATAAAAAAAAGCCTTTACAAACAAACTTTAACAGTGTCAAAGTAAATCTCTCTAATTTACCTGTGGAATATTTTCTCGCGGCTACGAAACTGGCGCTCAGGTCGGCATGGTTGTTTTGGGAGTATCAAGATGGCGGATATCTGTTTTGGTGTTTTTTTTTTTTTTTTTTTTTTAAGATGGTAAACGTTAATGACGTGTAATACCACTCCGGAACACCATGCGCGCTGCCACTTCCATAGCGACTTCCCGTCTTTGTAGTTGATTTTGCGCCGTATTTGTTTTCATTCCTGCCCAATTCCGCCAAGCGTGTTGAGCGTTCGCCGCAGTTGTTTCGTTTTGTTATCCCCACGGTGGATTTATAGTTATTTCGTATTCCCGTTTAGAAGCGAAAACAGACTATCGTGGACCGGGAGCATCAAGTCTTCCCGCTGGGGGTGAGCGGCGTGCCGGAATTCCGAGGATGTTTTCAACAAAGCAAATGTGGAAGAAAGGTCACGTTCGGATGATTTAACGACCACAGACTTCCGACAAGTACGTATAAAGATCTCACTTTGAACGAAATGAAACCAACATCCTGTTTTGTGTGTTCACTCCCCCAGCTGGCACGATGTCGGTACAGTACACGATTGATATCCAGCTGACAGAGTTGGGATTTCCCGACATCCTCCAGCCTCAGGAGAGCCTCTCGACGTCATGCGACGACTCACTCTCCTCTTGCCCCTCTCCGGCTTTGGCGACCTCTGACCTCCCGAGACAAAGAGCGGTCAAAGAGCAGCCACCCGCGCAGGTCAAAGGCCAACAGGCTCGCGTCTCACCTGTGCTCCAGTCTCCACCGTGTCGACAGGTACAAGCAGCATCACGTAGCGTAGAGGAGACCATCCGCGTTGCGACCACCTCGCAAGGCGAAGGGATCGAACCGCCGGCACCCGAAGAGCAGGTTGAGAGCGACTCTGATGACAGCGATGTTTCCGTGTTGTGCATGGAAGACGAGGAGGAGGACGATGAGGATGAAGACGGGCTCGACGCTGGTAGGCCATGCTTTTCACAACTACGGAAGAATTATTGGAGTGCAAAAATGGGTTAACAATCGGTCTAAACATTTTTATTGAACCTATTTAAGAATAGACGCTCTTTTCTTAAAGCCCAAGTGTCATCCCTATAAACATTCTAAAATAGCTGTTGTAATGAAAAATACATATAGCACTATTCACTTTAATGTCCATACAAAAAAATAAATATGAGCGGAAAGTGCGTCATCCACGCGCAAAGTTGCGGAAGTCTCATTCGACATTCAAGTGGTGGCCATATTGGCTGCATCTTCTGGCCGTGATGTCACGCTGGGACATTCGCCCGTGAAAACGCACGGTGCACCCTAACTATGGGAGACGAACACGCTACCTTCCAGCAGGTAAAACTCGTATAAACAGACGAGACTGCTTGAGGGTGGGTGGGCCTGCCCTATATGTCACTTCCTGCTTCTTCTCAAAAACAAATCCTTTTGGGGGTAGGATTTTCATGGCGGGAGTTACAAAAAGCCATATACGTCAAAATCTGGTGGGTCCATACCGGCTTCCATTTTCAGTAATAATATACTAAAAATCATGCATTTCATGACAGTGGACCTTTAATATCAACCTGGCTGCGGACAGCAGAGTTAAACAGGACAAAATAAAAGCAAATAAAGATGAATACAGAGGTGCCTTGGTTCTCGAACACAATCCGTTCCAGAAGGCTGGTTAAAAACCAAAATGTTTGAAAACCGAAGCACGTTTTCCCATTACAATCAATGGAAAATGAAATAATGCGTTCCAAGTGTAAAAAAAATACTTTTTTTAAGCGATTTTTTTTTTCTAAGCTTTTCTGATAATAAACTGTTAAAATGTTGCTCAATTGGAAGACAAAAAAAGTCACTACAGTACTGGGAAACGTCCGCCAGCAGAGGCGTGCGTGAGTCAACTGGTTGCGTCGTGCACACGCGTTACGTCTTTTCCGTTTTTGTCGGGGGTGCGTTCGAAAGCACAATAACAAATCTTCGTGGGTCAGCTGGTCGGGGTGTTTGAATACCGATTTTCGTTCGAAAACCAAAGCAAAAAAATATTGAAATTTTCGTTCGAAAACCTTTTTTTTTTTTAAAACCAAGACGATGGAAAACCGAGGTACCACTGTATAATATAACGTATTTCAATTTGACGTACACAAATAGTATGCAAAACAAATGGCAAAAAGTACACAAAACACTTCAATCAAAATAGGCTCTCACCCAACCCTGGATGAGAGAGTCGTCTTTGTTTTTATTATGAGGGCGCTATGATCATAGACGTCAGATCGCAGCACGCACGACGTCACTCACCGCAAGTTGCAGTTTCAGGCTCAAACTCTTGATCGCTATCGTACAACCGCTAAGTCATCGGGCAGTTTGTAAAGTCATATTTCACCATACTCATCAGTAACGAGTGTCAAAAGAAAGTTTACTGGAAATAAGGGAATGGAGTTTGCCGAGCGAAACCTGCCTCGTGTTTTTTTTTTTTTTTAAAGTTACTGCAGTAATTTGTATCGCATGGTGTTAAATGAGTAAACAGGTTATCCTCGAGTTAGTAATTCAACTGTGTCAGCAGTTAACCCTTGTATGGTATTTGGGTCATTGGGATCCATTTTTATTTACAGTGCTACCTCGGTTTTCAAACGTCTCTGTTTTCGTGCAAATCGGTTTTCGCCCTCAAAGCAAGTTATGATGCTAACGGACCAAGACGCGGCCACAGATCTTGGAGGAAGTTGAAAAGTTCCTTTGTATTTTCTGTGCAAATAAGAAACAATTTGTCTTGCCCCCCCCAATTATTGCTTGTTTATAGTTATTGTGCACTTTTGTTAATAAAAAAAAGGTTTACAAGGCTGTGGGCCGAGTCGCACTCCCAGCCTAGCATACTCTACTACTAAAGCATGCATTTTAAGCAAAAAAAAAAAAAATCAATATATTTCTTAAATAATTTAATTATATAAGGTATTAAAACTATACATGTATTTCTACTATGGAGTTTATTATCAGGAAAAGCTAAAAAAAAAAATATTTTATAGGCTTGGAACGCATTATTTCTTTTTCAATTAATTGTAATGGGAAAGCTTGCTTTGGATTTTGAACTTTTGAACTTGAATGATTTAATTATATTAAGTATTTAAACTATACATGTATTTCTACAATAGAGTTTATTATCAGGAAAAGCTAATATATATATATATATATATATATATATATATATATATATATATATATATATTTTATAGGCTTTGAACGCATTATTTCTTTTTCCATTAATTGTAATGGTAAAACTTGCTTTGGATTTTTAACTTTTCACTTCTCGAGCGGCCTTCTTGAACAGATTGTGGTCGAGAACCAAGGTACTACTGTATTATGAAAGTAAAATAAAGACAAAAGTCATTTCCTGTGACGAGCATGTATCAGAACAAATTTTGTACGACATACCTCCGTGCGTGGACGTTTTGGGTTCTGAAATTTGCCCTTCCAATATCGTTGCAAAAGTCAATCACCGACACCTTCCGGTCCCATAATCCTAAAAGTTTTCCCAGAGGGGGGATTAAGTCATCAATTTGTTTTGGATTTCATCCCAAATTTCCATCAGAGCCGCAGATATTGTCTGAAATACAAGAATATGAACACCATCACAAAGCTTTTAATTCAGTGGACAATTTGCTGCTCATCCCGCTGTATGGGCCTCGCCCACTAGGGGGCAGTTTAATAAAGGCACGAAAAACGAGACACTTCCACTGTCCTTGTTTTTCCCCTACAGAGTCGACAAATTCGGGCAACTGTGTTTGCAGCGTGTGCGGGCTGCGTCTGCCCTCCGACTCCAAGCTGCAGGACCACATGAACCTGCACACGGGAGCGCGGCCGTACTGCTGCACGGAATGCGGCAAGCGCTTCTCGCAGATCCACAACTACCGCGTCCACCTGCGCAAGCACGGCCAGAAAAAGGTGGACCGCCCGCACTGCCGCGTCTGCCTCATGTCGTTCGCGTCGGCCAAGTGTCTGGAGAGCCACCTGGCCAGTACCCACTTCGAGAAGCAGTTCTACGAGTGCGACCTGTGCAAGCGCGTCTTCACCAACCTGAAGGCCTGCGAGCACCACGTGGCGCTGCACAGAGCCATGCCCGAGATCGTCTGCGAAAAGTGCGGCCGCCATTTCTCCCAGGCGAAGTCGCTCAAGCGCCACCTGAAGAAGGCGTGCCACCGCATCTTCAACTGCACCGACTGCTCCGAGACTTTCAGCAACAAGAACTTGCTCCTCAAGCACAGCTTCTCCCACCTGGGCCTGCTGCCGTACACCTGCGTACGGTGCCGCTCTCACTTCCGCCTGGCCAAGCTCTACCGCCAGCACAAGTGTGAACCGGGGCGGATCCACTGCGTGGCGTGCCTGAGAGAGTTTTCCTCCCAGGCGGACTTCATCCAACATAAGAAGGACACCGGCTGCTGGGGCAGTTGCGACGTCAAAGGAGACGAGATCCGATGTCTGCAGTGTGGCCTCAGCTTCGGCACCGGCGAGGAGTTGAAGAAACACGCCGGGGCTCACCAGAGGGTCCTCAAATGCGCCGAGTGCGGGAAGGGATTCCGCTCGGCCCTGCTGCTCATGTCTCACATGGGCGGGCACGCCGGCAACTCCCCCTGCCTCTGTCAGAGCTGCGGATTGGGCTTTCCTCATCAGCAGAACTACGACAGCCACTTGAAGATGTGCGGACAAACACCCCAGCCCGCCAGACCTGCGGTAAGTCTTGACAAATGATGGACATTTCATGACCTTTACCCCATTTTTTTTTTTCATAAATTAATTGGTTGTTCCGGTTGTTCATAGTTCCTCCGTTGTTGGCACCTCATTTGTTCTTGACCGGTTACATTTATTTCGACACAACTACCGTAATTTCCGGCCTACAGAGCGCACCCGATTATAAGCCCCACCCAGGAAATACCATTTGGTACGTACATACGCCGCACCTGTGTAAAAGCCACAAATGCCCACATTGGAACATGAGATATTTACAAAGAAAGACAGTACAGAGAGAGTTTAACGCGCGGAAAAGGTAAGAGTGACGCCGGTGGAATATATGTGCCGAGGAAGTGACTTTTACCGGTATGTTTTTTTTTAACCGCCCTCTGTTAGCGCTGCGCTAGTGTGAGCGCTTTGCTAGCGTGTTGCTGCTGTGTTACTGCCGTTTCTCAGTGATTTTTACCGGTATGTTGTTTTTTTTTTACCAGCCCTGTTAGCGTGTCGGGGCTAGCGTTAGCATGGCGGCGTTAAACTCTTTGTGTACTGTCTTTCTTTGTTTCTTGCAGGTTTTACACAGGTGCTGGTTGTGTATGTACCAAATGGTATTTCCTTTACAAATGTACTGGGTGAGGCTAATAACCAGGTGCACTCTGTAGGCCGGGAATTACGGTATTTTGTAGTATGAAAGTTGTTCGCTCTTTCATTTGACAATTTGCCCTTTCTAAAGATATGTTTGTCCAATTTTTAATAGCTTGCAGTTGTTCCTTTTTGTTTGACTCATTTTCAAAATAAATCTACTTTGGACAGCAATGTCATTTTCTTTTTTAATATCTCCTCTTACCAAAGTGATGTTTTCTCGTTCTAGACTGCTACAAAGACGAAGAAAAAAAATCTCGAGACAGTTCCCGCCACAAATGAATCCGGGAATCCGACGACAGCACTTCCTGAGACTAACCATGTGCAAAATAACACCGCTGCACCCGTCACCGACCCGACCGCTCTGCAAGTCGGGCCGGCGGACGCCCCCAGCTCGGACGGGTGTTGGAAGCTCACCCTTGACAAAGTCCCGCCGCCCGGCGCTAAGCTCGTCCTGTTTGTCGCGGACGGCTTGACGTTCCAGCCCGCGATCGCACAGGCAGTCCCGAAAGTCCAACATCTGGCAGCCGATCAGCGGCCCGGCGCGCGGGATGCAGAGTGCGAACCGATGGATTTATCCAAGAAAGCGGCCGATCCGACGCAAGCCGACGTTCCTCCTGCTGTGGTGAAAAGTGAGCCGATGGAGTGTGAGGTGTCGGGTGAGGAGCGCGGGCAAGAATTGAGCGACTGCGTTTTGGATCTCACGACGACAAACGCCGTAGTAAAAACTGAGCCTCGGTCTCATGACTCATCACTGAAGCCTTAGGAAGAAATTCAAACTTTTGATCATCAAGCATGTGCAAGAAGCGTGTGCTTCAAGAGGAATTCCGGTGGTTTGCAGTAACAATGTATCCAATAGGTCATTTAATAAATGTTTTGAGAAGATTTTTATCGACGATTTCAAATTTTCACGGCCGCTGAAATTTTCGCGAGTCACGTGACCTACGTGGGCAGATGCGACGTGTTACATGCCCTTTCAAACGCTGGATTACACGCGACACCATTTATGCCCAGCGCTGATTTTTTTCGGATTTATTCTCATCTGATGAAGAAATAGCAGTATTGGTTGATCGGGAAGACGGAGGAATACTTTCATACAGATTTCCACCCATGGCTGTAAATAATGTTGAATATTTAGCCGAGCTTCGGCATCCGGGGAGGCCGCGAGCCGAGCTTTGGCAGCGGAGGCCGTTAGCCGAGCTTCGGCGTCCGGTGAGGCCGCGAGCCGAGCTTCGGCGGCGGAGGCTGTTAGCCGAGATCCGGCGTCCGGG
This sequence comes from Syngnathoides biaculeatus, assembly GCF_019802595.1. Classification (NCBI taxonomy): domain Eukaryota; kingdom Metazoa; phylum Chordata; class Actinopteri; order Syngnathiformes; family Syngnathidae; genus Syngnathoides; species Syngnathoides biaculeatus. The sequence continues at coordinate 5,075,607 of NC_084644.1, forward strand.
GAAGCCGTTAGCCGAGCTTCGGCGTCTTGCAGCGGGCCGCGAGCCAAGCTTCGGCGGCGGAGGCTGTGAGCCGAGATTTGGCGTCCGGGGAAGCTGTTAGCCGAGTTTGCTCCGCCGAGCGGCAGAGCTCAGCTAACGGCCTCCCCGGAAGCTGAAGCTTAGCTCGCGGCCCGCTGCCTGAGCTTGCTCGTCAGACTTTGCGTCATTCCCGTCAGAAGAACCATCCATGGCCGCCGTTGTTTCCGCACTTATGTCCCGCGCGTAGGCCTCCGATTAGTCAGACCCTTGCGTCATTCCGCCCGTAGAACCATCTGAATATTCAACATTAATTAAAGCTACAGGTTCAAATCTGTATGGACGTATTCCTCTGTCTTCCCGATCAACCGATACTACTATTTCTTGTTCAGATGAGGATAAATCTGAGAAATCAGCGCTGGACATAAATGGTGTCTCATGTAATTGAGCGTTTGAAAGGGCATGTAACACGTTCCGTCCGCGCACGTAGGTCATGTGACTTGCGAAAATGGCAGCGCCCCTGAAAATTCGGACTTGGCGATAAAAATCTTCTCAAAACACTTTTAAATGAGAGAGGATTTAACATCACGTTGTCAAGATAGAGTACGTATCACATGACCGATTGGATACATTGTTAATGCAAACCACCGGAATTCCCCTTTAATTAAACCCAAAAGTCACAATAATAAAATGTTACTCTTCCAGATGATATATTTGCTGATCTTGTTTTTTTTAGTAAATGTTTGTTCTTTTATTAAAAACATTCCTATCTTTGGCACATTAGTATTTTTATTTAATTTTTTTTTTTTTTTAGTTTCATGATATTAGGCAAAATAAAATTTACAACACTGGGTTCTTATTCTGCAATACTTGAAATGATTGTGCATATTTGTCATTTTGCTTCAAAATGACAAAATGTTGAAAAAAAAACTGCATGTATATTACGATGCTTTACTTGGGTTGCAAATGAAATACATTTTTATGACGGCGGTAAATACTCTGTTGATACATTGTCATAAAATTAAGCTCATTGAGATTTTTAGCATATGTGGTATGCTTTGGGTCATGGTTTTCTCCTTTTCAGTCGAGAATTCATATCTTGTATGAAATGAGATATAAGTAGTTTGAATTATTCTGATGTGGATTTAAAGCTTTTTTTTTTTTTAGATAATAGATTGAATTAGACTGCCGTGAATGCCGTAGGTTAGATGAATATTAAATAACCGCTGAGTCTTCCTAAAGAGGTTACGAGTGACACACACGCATACAGTATAGCCTACAGGTACATATTTTACCGATGATCACAAAAAAAAAAATCTGTCCATTTTATGTAGTCTCTACTCAGGAATAGTGCTTGGGACTTGCATTTTATTCCATGTGATATTTTCAAGTAAACGTTTGTTAGAGGTTGAATGTCGACGCATATTCATTTTTGAACACAAATAAAGATTTGTGGGAAACAAATAGTGTTTTGTAGCGTATATGTAAATTAAACAATGAAAATTTATCCGTATAGCGCATTTCATACACGAGGTAACTCAATGTGCTTTACATGATTAAAGGCGTTTGAAAACTAAGACATAAAACATTTAAAACGGGATAAGAACAATAAAAATGACAAATAAAATACAAAAAAATCCTGCAAGTAATACGATCAAAAAGTGGATATATTCTAATATATGTATATATATAATTAATAATATTAAATTAAGGTTAATTTCTTGCCATAAAATGCTGAAATGACTTGACATAGACTGACCAGCCACATTATGAACCTTTTCAAATTGGCTTTCCAAAGATCAGACCAGTAGTGAATATAGGCGATTATTATTACTGAAACTATTGCCTTAATGTATTATTCATAATAGCTAATAAGAATGTATTCAAAGTATGTAATAATGATAATTCTCATATTCTCTCTATTTCTATTCTTCATATTTTATTTTCTTATTATGTGTATTATGTGCCTCTTGACTTGCCGTCGTGTCAGAGACGCCGGAAGTGCGACATCAACTAGTCAGCCATGTATCGCTAGTGTACACACGGTGCTATAGAAAAATAATAAAATAAAATAAAATTCAGCTGCCGTGTTTCCTGTATATCTATTTTAAAGCAAAGTGTACGACTTGAATCCACCCGTGTTGGTGTAAACCGATGGATAAAGACAAGAATCACGACACTGTAAGTATCTTTTTCAGCCTAGCAAAACAAGCAACCTAGCTAGCCGCCCTAGCTTAGTGTCAATCAGTCCGTCAATTTTGCTCCGTGTCGCGACCCCCCAAACAGCCCGACCACAGCCCCTGGATGGACATGCACCAGTTCATCGGCGACCTCCTGGCGTCTTCTTCCGGGAGCTCCGCGAAGGAGCAGGCGGACGTCATGAACGCGTGGAGCACGTTAGGAGGCGACGCGTTCCAGCAACGAGTCCGACCGATGCACGACAAGACCGAAGCGGCGCTCAGGAAAAGTAAGCCCAGAGACGGTACGTGCTGCTTCTTCTTCTTTTTATTTTTCAAAGAGTGATTTGCAGCCTCTGTAATATACTCGTGAATTTTTGCAGATTTTTTACATATTAGACACGAAACGCATCGGTTGTGACATGTCACGCGTAACCCTCTCTGGACCAAATAACATTTTGCAGAGAGAAAAATCAGATACTTTCAGAAAATGACACTGCGGGCTTAAAATTTTCAATTGTATTAAACCTGTTGCAAATTTGCAACCCTTGCCCGGAAAGGGTTAAAACACATTATTAATCAATTGCTTACACACGTGAACATTTGTATATGTTTACACAAAGGTACTTGAATAAAGACTTATAAAAGACAGCACTCATTTACAGCCAGTCAATAAAATATTATATTAAATATTTTTACGCCACGTGCATTGTTAGCCAACAAACGAAGAAGCTGGAAGTGTAACAAATTACAGCAAAAAACAAAAAAAGGACAGGACTTCAAACAGAGGACCAACTTGTTGATATAGGTGTTCATACAATCCCTGCAAAAAAAAATATATAGAACATTTCTAAAGAATTTCTAGAGAACTTTAGAACCCAAGCCCGATAGAATTTCGATAGAAACATTTTTGTTCTGTAGAAATTCTATAGAAAATCACAGCAAATGTTCGACAGAACAGGTTGTTCAGTACAAATTCTGTACAATTCTATAGATGTTCATGGAATTTTTTAAGTAGGGATGTGTAACGTAATTTAGCATTTTTCCTTTGTTGATTTAAAACCGTTTTCATGTGTTTTAATAACGTTTCTGTGGCATTCGATGTCACGGACCTCCGGTACGGGGGACGGAGCCAAATGCAGGACTTCGAAGCAGAGGCGTATTGTTCAATGTAGTTTATTCCGAAAACTGGGTCATACACGGTGTAGCAGTTTGACAAGGCAAGAGGCACAGAAACGCTAGATCCAAAAGACATACGGCAAGCGTTCGATGACGCCGAAGCAAACCAACGAACTCAACAGGGCAGGATCCAACTAAAAGGCACAGAATCGCTGTGACTAGGGTTACTCTATGCAACTCACTAACACAAAGCAACGAACTGGCCATTTAGTTTGATCCTGTCCTGTTGACAGGCGTGCCAGGAGGGGCGTGGCCTGGTCACCGCTCTGGACGGTGCTACCTCTGGCACTCGTCACAGCTGTTGCGCATTCAACATGTAAATTGACCACGTATTTATGTCTGAGTTTTTTTTCACGGGCATTTGCCAGTTTATTGAGTTTGCGGCGGGTCACCGGGTGCGCACACTGCTTCTGAAATAAAACCCGCTGGACATTATGCCTTTGTCTCGGAGTCCTCCATTTGGGTCCTCTCCCGCGGCGATGCCTCGTGACATTGGATGGTTCTATGCTGCGGGGATTTGGAAGACACTGACACCTAAAATGGTTTTCTTGTGTTCTTTCTATGGTGTCACTGTGGAAAAGTTCCACCATGGAGGAATAATCTTGAGTAATAATCGTCAGTAGAGTATTGATTTAAAAAAAAATGATGCATCTCTAACCCACTCTACGTAATGCACATTTTGAACATTTAATTCATTGGGGTTTATGTTTTTTTTGCGGTACGGGTAGAACCTAAGTTCCACATTTTTAGGATTGCTATCTGAAGTCTTTCAAAAAGGGTGTAATCCTTTTTCTGCCATGTGTGCTAGAACCGCACCATGTGTGCACCTGCCCCGGCTGCCCGTTTTCCTGCCCCAGACAAGCCTCTTACTCGCTCCTGCACTCGGAAGCCCCGAAAGAGCGCGGTCCCTCCTCCACCGCCGCCGCCGCCCGCAATTCTCTTCCGTTGAGCTCGGCTGACGGCTGCCCCGAAGCGAGCGGCTCATCCGACGCGGACTCCCCTTCGTCCAGACTGTCGTCCTTGAGCCGCCTCTCCTCCGTGTTCCCTTGCTGCGCGTTCTGCCACACCCACCATCATTTCCACCACCACCACTGCCCCATCAGTACCTGTCTGCCCTGCCCTCCGCCTTCCTTCCCTTGCCTGGCCTCTTTCAAGGCCTGCCCGCACCAGCGCGGATCCGAAGAGCGCGGCCGCCCGGCGACGGCCGGCCCGTCGCACCCGTGCATGCACTGCCCGGCGTCCTTCTCCAGACCGTCGCAGCTGCTGCAGCACCAGCGCGCCGAGCACACCCACAAGCCGTCCGGTTTCCTGTGCACGCATTGCGGGCGGACCTTCAACTCGCACAGCAACCTGCGCATCCACCTCCACGTGCACACGGGCGCCCGGCCGTACACGTGCTCCGACTGCGGCAAGGGGTTCAGCCAGTCGGGCGCTCTCAAGATCCACAGGCGGATCCACACGGGCGAGAGGCCGTACTCCTGTGGGTTCTGCGGGAGGGGCTTCCCCCACCTGGCGGGGGTCCGAGCCCACCAGAGGATCCACACGGGGGAGAAGCCGTACCGCTGTAGCCAGTGCGGGAAGTGCTTCACCCAATCCGGAGCCCTCAAGATCCACATACGCATCCACACCGGAGAGAGGCCGTTCGTCTGTACCATCTGCGATAAAGCCTTCTCCAACCGCTCCGGCATCCGCTTCCACAACCAAACGGTTCACGGGCTGGCCCCGGAGCAGGCGGCGCCCGCGGGGGTGCCGCTCGGGCGTCCCCGTGCTTACCCGCCCCCCGCTCTTCTGAGCGCGCCTCACGGCCCCGACAGCACCATGTCGTCGCAGACCGAGAGTCGATCCGGATTGGCACTGCTCGGTGGGAACGCGAGCAAGTGTCAGACGGAGGGCGAGAACGCGAGGCTCATGTACGCGTGCGAGGACTGCGGTCTGCGTTTTAAAGACGCGCCTTCCCGGAACAAACATCAGTCTCTGGTGCACTACTCTGCAGAAGACGGGCCTGCTAAAGAATCAAGCGCAAATGAGGGAGCCACTCCTGACAGCGGAGAGTGAGTTAGTTTTGCAACACCGAATGGTCGCTAAAGCAGAAAGTATTGCCCTTCCACTACCTGGTACAGCGGAACCTCCCGCGTCACAAAGTCGTTTGTTTAACGGCAGGCGAACAGGAAAACAGACACAATGTGATCACCTATGCAGGAATTGCCCACCAAAATCCAGAAATCACAATGTATGATTTTTTTAAAAATTATTTTTGTGTGATACAGCTGCAAATAAGTATTTGAACACCTGAGAAAACCAATGTTAATATTTGCTACAGTAGCCTTTGTTTGCAATTACAGAGGTCAAACGTTTCCTGAAGTTGTTCACCAGGTTTGCACACACTGCAGGAGGGATTTTGGCCCAGTCCTCCACACAGATCTTCTCTAGATCAGACAGGTTTCTGGGCTGTCGCTGAGAAGCACGGAGTTTCAGCTCCCTCCAAAGATTTTCTATTGGGTTTAGGTCTGGAAGTGACTAGCTAGGCCACACCAGAACCTTGATATGCTTCTTACGGAGCCACTCCTTGGTTTTCCTGGCTGTGTCCTGGCTTCAGGTCATCGTCAGAGACCCAAAGACCCAGCCACGACCCATCTTCAATGCTCTGACTGAGGGAAATAGGTTGTTCCTCAAAATCTCACAATACATGGCCGCAGTCATGCTCTCCTTAATACAGTGCAGTCATCCTGTCCCATGTGCAGAAAAACAGCCTCATGCTTCACAGTAGGGACGGTGTTCTTGGGATGGAACTCCTCATTCGTCTTCCTCCAAACACAGTTAGTAGAATTATGACCAAAAAGTTCTATTTTGGTCTCATCTGACCACAAAACTTTCTCCTATGACTCCAAATGGTCATTGGCAAACTTCCTGGTTTAAGCGGGGGAAACTTCCGTGGCATGCACGATGTCTTAGTGTCTTCCCAACAGTCACCTTGGAAACTGTGTCCTGTTCTGTCGTCCCCTGTTGATTCCTCACCTTTCTCAGGATCATCGAGATCCCACGAGGTGACATCTTGCACGGCGTGCCACTCCGATTTGAGATTGACCGACATGTTTAGCTTCTTCCATTTTCTAATGATTGCTCCAATTTTGGACCTTTTATCACCGAGCTGGTTGGCAATTTCTCCGTAGCCCTTTCCAGTCGTGTGGAGTTGTACAATTTTGTCTCTGGTGTCTTTGAACAGCTCTTTGTTCCTGGGCATGTTACAAGTTTGAGTCTTACTGATTGTACGGGGTGGACGGGTGTCTTTGTGCAGCAAACGACCTCACAAAGGTGCATCTGAGTCGGGATAATACCTGGAGTGGAGGTGGACTTTTAAAGGTGGACTAACACGTCTTTGGGGGTCAGAATTCTAGCTGATAGACAGGTGTTCAAATACTTATTTGGAGCTGTAACACCCAAATCAATTGCTTAAAAAATCATACATTGTGATTTCTGGACTTTTTTTTCAAGACTATCTCTGTCACAGTGGACATGCACCTACGATGAAAATGTCAGACCCCTCCATGATTTCTCAGTGGGAGAACTTGCAATGCGGCAGGCTGTTCAAATACTTATTTTGTTCGCTGTATCTGACGCACAGACACCACAGACGTTCAGTATTTTCTATCACTTTTAAGAATGGAATTTGCGACTTCTTATGTTCAAATTCGTATTCAATGTGTTTTAAACATATTTAAGTTTAAATGTATTAACCTGTGGGAGGGGTGACACTGTAAAATATTTCCTCTGTTTTTAATATTGTTTCTCTTTGGCGGCAAATTTTCACCTTTTGCGGCTCGCTCTGGGACGAATCCCAACACGATAAATGTGGGTTTACAGTACAACTATTGTCCTATTTATAGTACGCAGGGATATCGTTGATTTTTTTTTTTTTAAATGTTTAAAGTGAGAAAATGTTTTGACTTCATTTTAGTGTTTTACTTATTTTCTATTCAAATTTTTCCGTTACTTTGGAGGTTCTGCCGTTAAGTTCCAAGTGGACTTGGAAATTAATAACTTTTCCAAATATGAGCTTCAGCGTCATTGCTGCCGAGTATCAGCAAGAATACAGTTACAGGACATTTCATGTTGTGACACCAGCACAATCTTTGGACGTCAATATTGTATTTGGATTCATTTGATATTATTATTATTATTTACGATTGTTGTGGAATTGCAAGGCATCATCCTGAAAGTTTTGTAAAAGCGATTCTGTACTTCAACTTTTGACCGGTGATAGATTTAGTGATTATTTATGTTCACAAGCAAAATAGCTTTGTCGTGCCTTACAAGTGAAAATTTTCCCCCCGAATGACACGACAGTGACCTTCAAATTTGGCACTTTTTACGCGACGATCACTGGCGTTATAAAACATTAACAAAAGAGCTGTAATTTTTTTTTAAATTGTTTTAATTGTTAGCGTGAATTTTAAATTCAAGACCAACCCCGTGCCAAAAAAATTCACAATTATCTTGTATTTAAAGGGATTTGTGTGAAGGACATGTTTGTTGTGCTATTATGTAAAAAAAAAAAAAAAAAAAAGTTAAAAAAGTAGTTGCAGAATCTTTCGGGTTTTTTGGGGGTGGGGAGGAAGGGAATGGTACAATAGAATCTCAACATGTCCATTGTGCCTTTATGTCTCAAAATATTTCAAGCATGTTGCACTCAATACTGCACTCGTCAGCCACGTTAGACGTTTCGAGCTGACTAGTGCCACCTGGTGGTCACGTTCAGTATATGTCCATCACGTCAACCCCATTTTCATCAAGAGTTGTAAAAAAAAGGTGACTAAATCGTTTTGCTTGTCGTTTGTGGTTTTGCATCTGTTAAAAAAAAAACAAACAAACTGAAAGTGCAGCTTGTGACCAAAACAACCTTTCATCAACAATAATAAAAAAACACAAGTTATGGTCATATTGTCTTTGTGCAATTAACAGTGTGTTATTACACATTGTTCACTTTTCAGGGACACAGCAGTGTGTTAAGTTCCCGCGTCAAAGTCCACTTTGGGGACTCGCGTCGCTGGAGAATTCCGCCGTGTCACGTTCGGTCCGCTTTGGACAACGCGGTCCGTCCCCCGGGTTCTTGAGAGTTCTTCTCACAGAGGTTCCTCGTGCTTCTGATGTAAAGAGTAACATGACGATTTCGGCTCGGCGTAAATGGCGCAGGCGGGTCGCGGTGCGTTGCCGCGCAGGGCGGGAGTGCAGTAGCCGTTGTCGAGCATCCTGTGGGAGGGGCAGTCGTAGGCACCGGGGGGGCCGCGCGCGTTGCCGTGAGGCCCCCCTGCTGAGGGGGGAGATTCCTGTTCGCCGAACGGGGTGGCGTATTCGGGCTCCGGCGGAAGCGGCTCGGCGTACTCCGGCAGGTTATCAGGGGAGTCGTAGTGGTTGAACGTGAACGGCACCGTGTAACCTTCGTCCGAGGCGGGCCGAAACGTAGAGCCCGCCTTCTGTCCAATGGCGGGCTGCGCATAGTCTACAAAAACAATACACTTTTAGTTCAAATACGGTCAAGAGAACAACAACAACAACAAAGTCTTGATATTTTATACTCCCTCTAACAGAAAATCTACCAAAAGGAGAAGCTCATGATCCAAACGAAAGCTCTATCTATCTATCTATCTATCTATCTATATCTATCTATCTATCTATCTATCTATCTATCTATCTATCTATCTATCTATCTATCTATCTATCTATCTATCTATCTATCTATCTATCTATCTATCGTTTATTTTAACATCCATCCATTTTCTTTTGCCGCGTATCCTCACAAGGAGCCTATCCCAGCTGTCAACGGGCAGGAGGCGGGGTACACCTTGAACCGGTCGCCAGCCAATTGCAGAGCACACAGAGACAAACACAATCACACCTAGAGGCAATTTAAAGTGTCCAATTAATGTTGCATTTTTTGGGATGTGGGACGAAACCGGCGTACCCGGAGGAAACCCACGCAGGCACGGAGAGAACAAGCAAACTCGGGATTTGAACCCCAGATCTCAGAACTGTGAGGCCATCCTTTACCAGCTGAGCCACCGTGATGCCTAAATTAACTAATTAGTGACATAAAAATGAATAGCTGCATTCCAACAATTAATTCAATGCAAAATGAACGAAGCAAATAATACAGGATTGTAAATCTGAATTATGTCTGCTCCGTGGGCCTGATTTAAAAAAGCGAGTGATTGGGCCTTGCATTGTTGTTGTTGTTGTTGTTGTTCCCCCTCCACTGTAAGCGGGGATACGGTGCGGTACCTCTTGACCTCTTTTTAAGTGTTTGGTTCCAAATTTGTGTTCAAAAAGAGTTAGTCCGTTTTGAACAGCATTGTTCGCCGTTGACCGCTGTTCCCGCTCCACGATTTCAGCGGTAGGCTTAAAAACTACCAAACCGATTTCCACAAAAGGAAGTACCAATGAATGAAAATACTCCATGAATTGCGGCCAAACTGAAGCTTAATTACCCACAAAGTGGAAGAAGCTGGCCGTATTTTTCCGTTGCTACCCAGTGGGTTCTCCATTACCACCACCTACAGGATGAGGGTGGAACAGCATTTCCTAATTCTTAAGTCTTAGTCCGACTGTCATGTTCAGGCCTGTCTTTGTACAGTGCAGACCAACATTGATCTTCATTAGCCGCCAGGCCGCGATCAAAATGTCTCCGGCAGACATTTAACTCTTCAATCTCTGAAGAGTCCGCTCTCCTGCCTAGCTTGTGGCGTGGGGGGGTGGGGTGTTTGGTGGGGGAGGGGGGCTCGACGGCCGCAAAGAGCTCCAGCAATCACAGTCTCGCAGCTGTTTTAATTAGACAGGCTGCGCCCGACGCTGTTTTGTCTTAGCGTCACCCCACCGTCCTGTTTATCAGTCTCAATGAAGGGGCCCCTCTCTGGGTAGGGAGGACGGGGGGGGGCAGGCGGTTCGGGGAGGACCGGTGGGAGGCGAGGCCTTTGTCGAGCGCCAATTAAACGGTCCCTTTCAGAGAGGCTCCGCGGGTCAAAGAGAGGAATGTTTAGACAGCGACTGGGAGACGGCCCAAAGAATGGACGTCCCGCAGAGAGGGCTGAGAAACCCGCCGTGACGGCCCTCGGCCAGCTTACAGCGTGAAAAACTGATTGAAGGAAAGCAGGACTCAACAGTTAAACGCCGAACCGAAAAAAGGACTGAATGTAGCCGCGCGAACAAGAAAACGCGCCGTTGATATCATTCTCACCGTTGAGTGGGGGGCTCGGGAGGTCGTCGCCGATATGTCGCTCCAGAGGATACGAGATGAGCTCCGAGGGAAGACACGGGAGGGTCTTCACCTGGAAACTCTGGCAACCTGCCGAACACACAGCAAGTCACGCGTCCTCTTTAACCCCGATAAACAACACCGCCGTCGATGTTAAGGGGAGAAGCACGCTTACTTGTCGGGACCGAGTACTTCATTTGGGAAGCCTTTTTTCTGCACGGAACACAGCACAAAACGTTACAATGTTTGAAACAAAAGTACTGGGTGAGGGTTATAATCCGGTGCGCTCTATAGGCCGGAAATTCCGGTATCTAAATCACTTAGCTGTGGAAAATCTCCTTTCGAATAAATAACTGGTCCTCTCTGCAGTTGAGCCGATAAGCGTGAAAGTGTAATAAAAAGCAAACCTTCTCTTCCACCAGACTCCAGCCAATAAACAACCAAAGCACATGATCAGTCCCAGGACCACTCCCACCGCGATGATGACCGGTTGACCGGATCCTGCAAAGTATAAACAAGCCGCTTGTACTCTCGCGGTAAATTTGAATCCGAACGTGTACCGCAAGTAATCGTAGATGCACTCACTCTGCCTGGGCTCGACTAAAACCGGGCCCTCTGTGGGAGTGCGGGATGTGTTCGGAGTCACCGCGTTTCCCTTTCCGGGAAGAGATTCTGTCAGGCGGAGGGAAAAAGCCGTGACGATCCGTTCAGCGGATGAAGGACGTTCACGAAAGATAGAAACAGGATCTAGATGGAGATTATCACCGACCTTCAGGTGAACGAGACCTCGACGTGACGTTGACGGGGCAGCCCAGTATTTGGAGCTGGACCGAAGATCGGCCACCCCAGGTCCGAGGCCGCATCCGGATGTAGCGAGCCACGACGGGAGGGAAAAGGCTGTTTAGCACCTTCGGGTGACCTTCGGCATAGGACTCAAACACCTTCAGAGAGAGAGAGAGAGAGAGAGAGAGAGAGACAGAGACTCATTTTGTGAGGAAAAAGAAATAAGAGCCACAAGCAAATGTCGTTTCAACACCGACCTTTTCCTCTTTGCTGACAACATCTTCGTAAACTTTCCAGTTCTTTCTGTCTCTGCTAAAAACAAGGATGTAGGATTTGACGTGGTTCTCGCTCGATCCGGTCGTGATCACTCCTGGGAAAAGGGAAGCGCAACGATGTGGTTTCACTTCCCGTTTGATCAGTTTCACGGTCAAAATCGCGGGCTGAACTTCCACTTAGTCTGCGTGAGAGCGTAGAAGCGTCTCTCTCGTGATTTTGTGAGTTGCCCGCCAGACGGAAAGTCTCACGAGAGAGCGCTTTTTTTTTTTTTTTTAAATCCAGCAAGTCCTCGGTGTAGGTTTAAGTACTGCGTTTTGAGGCGCAAATCAACTACCGTAAATTCCGGCCGATAAGCCGCGACTTTTTTCCACACGCTTTAAGCGGTGATGCGGCTAATTTGTGTGTGTGTGTGTTTTTTTTTTTTTTTTTTAACGGCCGCAAGGGGGGTACTCGACCGGAAGAGGTAAGAGTGAGACCGGTGGAATATATGTGCAGAGGAAGTGACTTTTACCGGTCCGGCCCTATTAGCGCTGCGCTAGTGTCTTACTGCCGTGTCTCAGTGATTTTTACCAGTGTGTTTTTTTTCTTTTAACCGGCCCTGTTAGCATTAGCGGTAGCGTTCCTTTACAAATGTACTGGGTGAGGCTTATGACCAGGTGCGCTCTGTAGACCGGGAATTCCGGTAGTTTGGAAGGCACCATCCAGTTCAGTCCCACCTGTGATAGAACTTTTGTCAGTGAGCCCAAACTCCACCCAGGGCGACAAATCATTCCGCTCCGCGGTCCAGACGAGGCCCTCGTGTCCAGAACGCCCGCTTCTGGTGGACCAGGACATCTTGTGCTCTTGGCTGTCTTTGTCTCCGAAGGACGAGGCGTTGAAACCGTACACCGGCAGGATGTTGTTGCATTCTGGTGAGCGATCACAGGAAAAGACGGGACTGCTGGAAGTAGTTCATTCCGATATGCTGAAATGTTTTGTAAACAGCCCCTTTGGACCGACAGGAAGTCATCTGTGTACGCCGTAACACACTTCAGAATGAAAACATGTGATTTGAGGACATCAGGCCGTACCTCGGGTGAACACCAGCTTCTTGTCCGATAACGACCCCCTGTCGGAAAACATAGATCGGCGTTCAGAGTCAGTTTTTAAACCCTTCAGACCACGTCGTCGGCTGCGGTTTACGGACATTTTCGAAAGGATCCCATTGGAAAAAGCGGACTCGTAGCGCGTGAGGCTCCTCCCGCGGCTCACGCTCACGCGGCCTCCGATCCCGTCGGACGTTGCCCCGGCGTGCACGGCGGCCTTGCACAGCACCGACGTCTGCGGAAAGAGGTCAATCGCAAACCGCTTCTCATCTGGCAAACTTATCATCAGAGAATCAGATGTGTGATGACGCTATTAAAAAATCTGGCATTGTTTTACATGCAAGTGCCGTGCCAACAAAAAATTACTGCTCTGATACTTCCTGTTAATCCCCCAAAAATGCCATGTCATCTTCCCCCCCCCCCCCCCGGCCCATTTCAAAACTAGAATGCCCAATTTGTTGGTCGCCTTATTCTTCTAAATCGCAGGTGTCGAACGCGAGGCCCGGGGGCCTGTTCTGGCCCGCCACGTGATTTTATGTGGCCCGCGAAGGCAAATCATCTGTGTTAAAATCTGTGATTCTTGTTACAATATGTCTCAAAATTTCTAATTGTCATAAATTATAATGAGATATTAAGAGCATTTTTGTGTTAGCAAACCTGAACAAAACCCTTGACCCTTGATTTCTGTTTCCAAAAGTACTTCATAAATCTGTGTGTAAATATGATGATTAAGGATTTCTAGCGGCACGGTGGATCAGCTGGAAAGCATTGGCCTCACAGTTCTGAGGTCCTCGGTTCAATCCTGGACCCGTCTGCGTGAGGTTTGCATGTTCTCCCCGTGCCTGTGTGGGTTTCCTCTGGGCACTCCGGTTTCCTCCCACATCCCAAAAACATTAATTAATTGGACACTCTAAATTGCCCCTAGGTGTGATTGTGAGTACCCGCGTTTGTCTCCATGTGCCCTGCGATTGGCTTGCAACCACTTCAGGGTGTACCCCGCCTCCTGCCCTTTGACAGCTGGGATAGAATCCAGCACTCCCCGCGCCCCTCGTGAGGATAAGCGGCTAAGAAAATGGATGGATAAGTGTTTCCATGGTTTCACAGTCATAACGGACTTCCTGTTCTTAATCTTTTACTTAGAAGAGCGAGATGACACTTTCTGCAACGGCGGCTGGCTTTCTTCTACGTTAACACGAATGAAATGGGAAGAAAACGGTTTATGATGGAGTTTGGCGCCGTTTTAACTCGCATTTGGAATATTTTCTAGGCCATAAATATGGAAGAATTAAATGGAAAAACAGATGTACCGCATCTTAAGCTAGTTCTTGTCATATATCGTTAACCCTCGTATACTGAGGTCAACTGTATTGTCATGACAGCGCGGTATGTCCGTAAGTTCTAGTTTCTGTGTGGGGAAAGCCAGCCTGGTCGGAATGCACCCGACCGGAACCGTGCGGTGACCGGAACTGCACCGCCACGTACTCACATCTCGGTAGCCCCGATCGGGACGTCCCCAAACGTCTCCCGTCACGTTTTTGCACCCGGCCGGGCAGTAAACACTGAGGAGCAGAAGACACGTGAAGCGACTCTCGCGATGATAATCGACTTCTTGAACGAAGATTGATCAGGATTTACCAACCTCAAATGCGATGAGCTAAAATGAGACCCTCGTCGTGAACAAGAGATGATATCTGGAAAAACAAGATAGAGGAAACTTGGCTAGGAGCAGGAATCAAAGAAAGATGCGAGTATTTATTAAAGGGATTACATAATATTCCCCCGCCACCCCCCACCCCTTTGCAACCCCTCCATGAGATAGGCCAGTGTGGCGCAAGTGTTGCTATATTAACGGACGAGCGGTCGTCGGTGTTGAGATGACCGAGGCCTTTGTTGCGCTGACTGACGAGCGCGGCGACTGGTTCCCCTGTGATCTCGGCCAACAGACGGCGGTTTGTGCGTCCAGACATGGCGAGATTGCACAAGCCAGCCACGGGGAAAACAGGAAGCTCTGATACACGCAGCGCAGTCGCAATGACCTCATCCGTGGGGAGACTAAGTATAGATTGCTGTCCGGACCAGCCGCGCGATGCAGGAGAACTTCTCGATCCCGACATCTTTTTGTCTCGCGCGTCATCTAAGCTGTTGTCACGTCGCCGGGGACAGTCTTGGTTCTGTGGGAGGCCAAGAATCGATCCTCGCTGAACAAGAGACAGAAGCTGGAGGCCTCCCAGTATTCATCCGGAGAGGAGTCTTGCCCTTCCCAGCAAACGCGTCAAGCAAGGGTGGCGACAGACGCCGAATACCAAATCGGCGGTCACACATAAGCACACGATGAAAACAATTGCCCATGGACTGGTTCTTTTCAGCAGCTCACTTTTGTACTTGTTCAACTCTCCCGATCACACGAATTGGATTCCTGTCACCGAGTATGTGCGACAGAGAAAACATTTTCACACAGTTTCTCAGTCAAAAAGTACAAGTATGTTCAAACTGTAGACTGATGGACCGGTGATTTCCAACCACTTTGCCGCGGAATATACGTCTGTCACAGGTTGTTATCCAATTTCACTTCATAGGTCTGAAGACCATGGACATCTAAGATGGCAGCGGAACAATGGTGAGGTGTGACAGAAGAATTTAAGGTGGAGGTGGGACTGCATCGGGAATCAGCTCTGAGACCCTTCCTGTTTGCAGTGGTAATGGATAGGCTGAAAGATGAGGTTAGACTGGAATGCGCTTGGACTATGATGTTCGCAGATGATATCGTGATCCGCAGTGAAAGCAGGGAGCAGGCGGAGGGACATTTAGAAAGATGGAGGCACGCACTGGAACGGAGAGGAATGAAGATTAGCCGAAGTAAAACAGAATATGTGTGTGGGGTGGAGAGTGAGGCGACAGGGAGAGGAGATAGTGAGGGTGGACGACTTCAAATATTTAGGGTCAACAATCCAGAGCAATGGAGAGTGTGGTAAGGAAGTGAAGAAACGGCTCCAAGCGGGGTGGAACAGTTGGCGGCAGGTGTCTGGTGTTCCATGTGACACAAGAGTCTCCGCCAGGATGAAGGGCAAAGGCTGTGAAACAGTGGTGAGGCCGGCCTTGATGGACGGATTGGAGACGGTGGGTCTGGAGAAACAAAAGGAACCAAAACTGGAGGTAGCAGAAATGAAGATGTTGAGGTTCTCGCTTGGAGTGAACAGTTTGGATAGGATTAGAATGAGCTCATTAGAGGGACGGCTAAAGTTGAATGTTTTGGAGACAAGGTTAGAGAGAGCCGACTTTGATGGTTTGGACATGTCCAGAGGCGAGAGATTGAGCATATTGGTAGACGTGTGACAAGGATGGAGCTGCCAAGGAAGTGAGAGCGAGAGGAAGACCAAAGAGCAGGTTGACGGATGTTGTGAGGGAGGAAGAGGCACGAGATAGGCTCAGGTGGAAAAAGATGGCACGCTGCGGCGACCCCTAACGGGACAAGCCGAGAGGAAAAGAAGAAGAAGAAGGTCTCAAAACGCTGATTTCTTTCCGACAATCTCTTAATCTACGCCAGCGACATATACGTAGTGACAAGAAGAATAATTCAAATTCTCTGCCGCTTAATGGGAGATGGCCCAATCAAACTTTGTATCGACCCGTTGCCACTCGGGCGACAAATGAATCGCTCTTTGTGCTGCCGTGATATTTTCCACCCGTAAAATATTCTCATTGACGCAATCGAGGTTACCCTTGAGGACGACCCTCCGTCTTCCGGGTGTCGTAACGCATTCCAAAATAATACACGCGTTCATTTATTACGACGTACGTGACTCACCATCCTGTCCATGGCTACCTGACGTTCAATAAAATTGCTTACATCATTTCGCTTCGTGACTCAATAAATTCAGACCTAAGAACGATTTTGTGTATCTATTAACTGCAGTTCTATGTACATAAATGGGAAAAAACAGATCTAATCTTAATTCTATGAATGTACATATGAAGATGTCGCAGTGACAAGCAACACGATGATGATGATGATAATAATAAAAGTTTGTAATGTGAGTCATACCCGGATGGAGGTCTGTGGCGTAGGACAGCAGAAACCCCCGACCAGAGCGATGCGAGCGCGACTTGAAAGTTATTGTCACTTCATTGCTACCCACCGTCATATTCTCTTGTGACTCATTTAGCGTCCCGCACAGCGGACCTGTGAACACACGGTAAGATTGTGTTAAAATGATAAACATACTGCGATTCTAATCCGGGCAAACGAAAGATGGATAGTCCTGATTTATTTTTCTGCTCCAGGGTGCCCCCCACAGTTGTGAAGTGTAATCAGGGTTAGCAGTTCGTCTGTTTTACGTAAAATTCCTAATCGTCTTACAAGTATGAAGAGACATTAATTTCTGTGTAATTAAAGTTAAATAGATGCCCGACGGACACAATGGAGAGCGGAACCAAAACTTGCTATTAACTGGCAGCGAGTTCCTTTGCACTTTTTCAGGCTAGTCATTAGTCAAAATGCATTTAGCCGCATGCTGTTGACGTTAGCATGTTTTGTCTTTTGTATTGCTCAGCTATGATTTGTTCGTACCGTAATTTCCGGCCTCAACGCTTTAAACCCTGCAAGTTTATGTGGCTAATTTGTGCATTTTTTTCTAAAAGCCGCAAGGAGGCAATCGAGCGGAAAAGGTAAAAGTGAGATGGGTGGAATATATGTGCCGAGGAAGTGACTTTTACCGGGCCGGCCTTGTTAGCGCTGCGCTAGCGTCTTGCTGCTTTGTTACTGCCGCGTCTCAGTGATTTTTACTGGGAAGTTTTGTTTTAACCGGCCCTGTTAATGTTAGCGCTAGCGTGTTTCTGCTGTGTTACTTCTGCATCTCAGTGATTTAGGTATGTTTTTTTTTTTTTTTTTTTTAACCAGCTCTGTTCATGCTACCGTGTTGTTGCTATGTTAAGCTAAGCTAAGGTACTAAAACTTTGAAAACTCTTTCTGTGTACCATCCATCTTTGTAAATATCTCGTTTTTCAATGTACTTGCGGCTTTTACACAGGTGCGGCTTATGCATCTACCAAATGGTATTTCCTTTACAAATGTACTGGGTGAGACTTATAATTCGGTGCGCTCTATAGGCCGGAAATTACAGTATATAAATCACTTTGCTGTGGAAAATCTCCTTTCTAATAAATAACTCGTCCTCTCTCAGTTGTTAGCGCGGCGTGAGTGTTAGCGTGGTGCTAGCGTTAGCATTAGCACAGCGGCGCTAGCGTTAAACTCTCTGTTTCCCGTCTTTGTAAATATCTCGTTTCAATGCGGGCACTTGCGGCTTCTCCACAGCTGCGGCGTGTGTATTTACCAAATGGTATTTCCTTTACAAATGTACTGGGTGAGATTTATAATCCGGTGCGCTGTGTAGGCCGGGAATTACGGTATGTATATATTTAAAGCATTACATGATTGTACTGACCAATACAGACACTTTTCATATACCACAAGTAATTGAATTTTTATTCGTTCTGTGGTTTTGATTCCATAATTCCACCGGTGGATCATTCTGTGACGATAGCATTGCAAAGATCACAAATAGCCACGGAGAAAGCAAAAACACACTGATTTAAAATTCTGGCAAAATTATGTTTTTTGGGGGCAGGGGGGTTGTTCAAATTGTACACTAATAATAATAATTTAAGGGCCAGCTTTTAGGAACAGAGAAAAGAATATTAAAGTCGTGACTCAGGTGCTACGGTTTCCAGTAACAATTGGCAACAAAACATTGCAGTACTTCCATCATATATTTCCCAATCGTGTTTTGGGGCGGTTCCAAATTTGTATGCCTTGCAGACAACTTTGCGCGCGTCTGCGTCGGGTTCTTAACATCAGTGCGTCAAAGGATCGGCATGCCCAGCGCGTTTTGGCGCGGGGAGTGTCGGCAGCCGCACGGGAAACAAAAAAAAAAAAAAAAAAAACCCATTTGGCCGGAAAGGGCCCGGCCGGTGGAAACGTCGTACCTCGGCCGGGACGCCCGTTTTTGTCGGCGATGACCAGAGAGCCGTTGCTGCAACCGGCGCTGCTTTCGATGTCAAAATCCCCGAAAACCAGTCGCAGCGTGCGGCCTTCTGGGACGCGAAGCTTCCACTTGCACCAGGTGTTGCTGGGATACGTGCCCGGGTAGTTCCGGGAGGCCAAGGTGCCCGACTCGGCGCCCAGCAGGGTGTGCCCGCAGCCGTCGCCTGAAACGACACAAGTGCGGCAATTCCGTTGAGTTGAGAATTATTTAAAATAATCACAATAATGAATTGTTTCAACGAGCTAGCAGATAAATTGCGGCGTGGGAAGTTCATAAATTCAATTTAATCAACCCTGGAAAAAGAAAAAAAAAAAACTTTTATTCCAATGCATTATGAATTACAAAAAAAGATATAAACGTATAAAAATAAGACATTCAAACTGTAATTATAACCAGAAAAATCGCAGTTCAATTGTGTTAACTATTTACGGTAAATTTGATCAGTTCTTGGCCGCAACTTCAAAACAATTTATGCCATTTAATTCAGTAAAGCATCACACAATTTTGCTTATTAATTCCAAAGGAATTTGGATGTTTGTCAGTTTCCGCAAAGTTGATTTGGTGCTGTGCCGTGAAAAGTTTGAAGCTAGCATAACAACAACAACAAAAAAAGATTCTGCCTATTTGAATTTTCTTTAAAACACAAACATAACATTACATATTTACGGTTTACAGGCTGAAATTCTCAGCATTTAGACAATTTTAAGTTCAACAACAATTAACTATAACAATAATTGTCCCTTAATCGATTGTTGCACCTTTAGTATTTTCCCCAAAAGAACGCGAGAGTCAAATTTTGTTGTTGTTGCTTTTTTTTTTTTTCTGTTTTCTTATTACCGTAATTTCCGGCCTACAAGCTGTGACTTTTTTCACACGCTTTCAACCCTGCGGTTTATGTGGTGATGCGGTGCCAGCGTTTGCGCACCTGGTCAGCTAACGTTAGCGCGGTGCTAACATTACCGCCACGCTAGCGTACCTGGTTATAAGCCACGGTATGCAGAGTTTAGAGTATTAACGCTAGAGCCGTGCTAACGCTAGCCCCGTGCTAAGACTAGCCCCGCGCTATCGCTAGCGCTGTGCTAACGCTAGCCCCGCACTAAGACCAGCGCCACGCTAGCGTGAAACTCTTTCTGTGTACCGAGGTTTATAGCCAGGTGTGCTCTTTAGGCCGGGAATTACGGTCCTTACCTCGCTGAAGAATAGTTATAGCTCATATTTATCGTTGAAAAAGTTTTGAAATCATTTATCGTGGCGTTTGCGGTGCTTGACACATTTAGTTAGTTGCCGAACATCAAGAGTGCTTTTAGCGGTTAACGTTCCATCAAGTTTTTCCGAATGGTGAGCGAGCCAGGGGAACCTGGTGCGGGCGCGACGCTTCAGAATACCGGACGGTCTTTTCCCGGAGGCGGTCCAGTCGATCCGTTCAAACGGTCTTGGTTTTACGACGCAGGTTATTAACGGCATGGTTGAGCTACTTTTTGTGGCAATGAAAGAATGTTGCAACCCGCCATGATGTACTGTCGGACTTTTCTACTGCGTTGGCGTAGGTCCTGATTTATTTTTAAAATTTGTCTTTTGGTTTTGACCATCAACCAGACCCCCCCCCCCCCCCCCCCCCCATGGTGATTCATAACATGACTGTTCCTTCCTCTGACAAGACATTTGGACCAGACTGGAACGCTAATATTTATATTGTCTAACTCATCAGTGGGGCCACAGTAAATAAATATTCCCCAAAGTGATCACGCGGAGATAAATTTTGCGTCGGCGGGAGCAAAATGTTACGTGGTCAAGTGGTCCAGGAACGGTCCGAAGATCCAAACTGCGCAGGTCACCCTACTGAGTTTTTCATTCGTTGTCCTCGTCTTCCATAAAAGGGAACTTAAGATTTGTTGAGTCCTTGTGTGCTCACCCCGTGTCCTCACACAAACATCGACCACCTCCCCGCCCCCAACTTCTACACAGCTCATTCTCTGTTTTTCAGTTTTTGCCCCTCTTCAAGCCCCCGACGGATTTCCTGGAAATGCCACAGCGACGTCCAGTAACCGCGGGCAACGGAGCACGGGCGGCTAAATCTGCGGACAAAACACGAGCTCCGATTTGACCTGTTTGGGAAATTGAGAAGAGCGCTTGCAGGAAAGTGGATCGGTGTTGTTCTGGCAGGTCCGCACAAGTAGACGGGTTCCTCACCTGGACGCCCTGCAACTCCATTTTCATCACCCCGTCTCCTGTGTCAACACGACATATATTTTTTGGACACAAAATCCGCAGCACCGCGTCATTCCCTTTCAAACGGGCGACGCCCCGCAATCGATTCGGCGCAACGACACGGCGTCCCCCGATCGGATCGTTTTCACACGCCGACACGTCGTCCCGCAATCCGAGGGGGTGACGCTTTCGACTACGGCTTGCCGGACAGCGACAGATTCTTTCAAACGCAACAGAGGGGAAGGATGCGAGCGTTCGGTGCGAAACTTCACGCTTCCAACGCATGCAATAACCCGGACCCGATAGGACCGCTCCAGATGTAAACAGCCGCCCTCGGCTGTTTTTCACTTATTGCGTCTTGTGTGCATTGCAGATTTCATCGCTCATTAATTAGAGCCGACCACTACTAGTTAGAATAATCCGGAACAGGTGGTAGCGATAGCGGTCAATCACTTAATCAGACAAACGGTAACAAAACAGTCATCACAATTGTAATTACTCCGGTGTGGGATGTGTAGATATTAAAAAGTGGGTAAAAAAAAAAAAACCATAATCGCACCTCACATACAAACAGGAAGTCTTCTGGTTTAGCCGGTCTTGACCTAAAAGGTTTCGACATTACAACGCCCATCCCCCGTCCGCCATTTTGACTGGCTAACGCTAACACTCCAGGAGTATCTTTGCAGTTTTCGCCCTTCTTTTTTACACATGATCACCCCGAAGAAGAAAGCTGCGCCTTTTAGCGATGCTTACGCAGCCAAAAGGAAATCCATTACCGTGGGAACGGAGCTCAAGATCATAAAAAGATTGGAGACCACCAAGGCTTCAGTCGGTCGAGCGTGGTGACGATTACTAAAGCCAAAGCCCGTATTTTAGCGCATGTGAAGGGTTCCGGTACTATTTCGGATGCAGTGATCACAAAACAAGGTTCTTTCATACTTGTTGAGATGGAGAGGACTGAGGACCAGGTTCCTTAGTACTAGAGAGGACTGAGGAACAGGTTCCTTAGCGATAGAGAGGACTGAGGACCAGGTTCCTTAGCGATAGCTAAGCACAGCCTCCCTTCTTCTTCGCCATCCACCTCTCAGCAGTAATGCTCAAGTACATCATCTTATTTATTTTAATGGATTTGTTTGTTTATACAAAGTATTTTGATGTAAATTCTGACTTTAATGGTGGAATCCGACTTAAGTCGAAATTCAAGTTAAGTCGCTACCGTAGGAACGGATCTCAGTCGTAGACCGAGGACTCGCTGTATATTGTATTCATGATTTGCGATGGAGTGTATGCATGAAAATTTAAAACATATATATGTTAATCATGCCATAATTACTTGATTGCTGTTTCGCAGATTTCATCTACTGCGGCGTTGGACTAGAACGTAACCCTGGCAATAAACGAGGAATTACTATTTATTCAGGTCAACACATAAAAAGCTAATATAACAGCACAAAAACCTACGCTCAGTTACTGCCATAATTAACTTTTTTAAATGTAATTTAGGGCGAAGAAAAAAAATTCTAGAATTATTTACTGTAAAAAATTATTTGCTAATGTAGGTTAGTGCAGCGTTTTCCGACTTCGATCCCAATTCAAACTCTGGTTTTAATCCGAGGACCCCCTGTAAAGACACAGTCACACAACACTGGAGGGGAAATCCATTTTTTTTGTTGTTTTTTCCCCCCCACTGCCCCCGCCACAAAAGCTCTCTGCCGGTTTCCCAGCAATTACAAAGTGACTGCCAAGTTAATCATCAGCCGAGGTGCGGCAACCAAAGCCGCAGAGAGGCTGCAACCGATTGCAGTTTCGAGTCTCGAGCATGAAGGAGGTCCCGCATCGTTCTTATTCCCCGCGTGTGGGCAGGGGAAGACTTGGGGGGGGGGGGGGTCAAGTCAAAGCTGCAGGAAAACACCAAAAGAAAAGTACGTCAAGAATGTAAAGAGCACGTGAGCAAAAACAGAAACAAACGGGCGGCACGTTGGCCTCACAGTTCTGAGGACCTGGGTTCGATCCCAGACCCGTCTGTGTGGAGTTTGCATGTTCTCCCCGTGCCTGCGTGGGGTTTCTCTCGGCACTCTGGTTTCCTCCCACATCCCAAAACATGCAAAATTAATTGGACTCTCTAAATTGCCCATAGGTGTGATTGTGAGTGTGGCTGTTTGTCTCGATGTGCCCTGCGATTGGCTGGCAACCAGTTCAGGGTGTACCCCGCCTCCTGCGCATTGACAGCTGGCATAGGCTCCAGCACTCCCGCGACCCTTGTGAGGATAAGCAGCTATGAAAATGGAAGTGAATTGGACACTCTTAAATTGCCCCTCGGTGTGATTGTGAGTGCGGCTGTTTGTGTCTATGTGGCTTGCGATTGGCTGACAACCAATTCAGGGTGTACCCCGCCTCCTGCGCGTTGACAGCTGGCATAGGCTCCAGCACTCCTGCAACCCTTGTGAGGATAAGTGGCTAAGATGATGAAAATTAATCGGACACTTTAAATTGCCCCTAGGTGTGATTGTGAGTGCGGCTGTTTGTCTCTATTTGGCTTGCGATTGGCTGACAACCAATTCAGGGTGTACCCCGCCTCCTGCGCGTTGACAGCTGGCATAGGCTCCAGCACTCCTGCAACCCTTGTGAGGATAAGTGGCTAAGATGATGAAAATGGGAAATGAATCGGGCACTTTAAACTGCCCTTAGGTGTGATTGTGAGTGGGGTTGTTTGTCTCGATCGGCGACCAGTTCAGGGTGTACCCCGCCTCCTGCCCGTTGACAGCTGGCATAGGCCCCAGCACCCCCCGCGACCCTTGTGAGGATAAGCGGCTAAGAAAATGGATGGATAGATACAAATGACTCCAGGGAGCAATAAATGATTACTCATATATACTTAACTTATACAAATGTGAAAAGTGCATGTGTCGAAGAGACGTTGATGTGATGTTGGAAACCACAAGACAAAATTTTTTTGAGGGGTGGGGGGTGGACTAAATAAACGCGGTGAGTTCAAGCAAAAACGTAAAACAATATTATAATATTTAATAAAGATTTCAAACTTACATTGCCTGTTCGGTTGTAGCTGACAAACCCGCGGAGAGGTGGGGAAAAAAAATGTGAGGAATTGAACCCAAGTAGTTTCCGTGACTTACCCTGTTGGCCGCGGACCCGCATGGGGAAAGTGTTAAGTGCAAGGCAGTATCCAATAAAAAGGGATTTCAACCTGGCATCTCCGAGGTTTCCGCGCTTGGTTCTCATGGTTCGCAGAGCTCGGCGCAAGTCGTCAAAGACTCGCGTGTGTTTTTCACCCACTGAGGACAAAAGTTGGAGGAGAAACTCGTGGGCCGTTTTCCCATTGGCCGCGAAGCGCTTAGCCGACTCGCGATTGGCTCTTCGGAACTGTCAATCAACACAACCAACCCGCATTCCATTCTTAAGGGGGCGGGACCCCGAGGACGCCGATCTGGGGTCAGCGAGCGCGCTCGTGTTGACGCTTTACCTTTGTTTACCGGGGACGTTAACACTGAACTCGGATCGATCATTTTTTCTTTTTTTTTTTTTTTTTGGGGGGGGGGGATGATTAATTTAGGCTTGAAGTATGTTACGTTGACAAGTTAGGACACTCCGAGTGCACACCCCCGCCCCGCCAACACGCCAAAACTTTCATCACAAAAGCAAGTTTACTCGCGCGTTTTTATGAAAATAAGGAAGCGGCGTTAATAACCGTGCGCGTTGCAAAGCACGGGAAGCGACGGGAAGTGGTCGCGCGCGGCGCCGTCATCCGCCGCGGCGCGCTCCAATCAAGCGGCGCCCTCGCACGTAAGCGTAATTTGACCGATTTACACAGCATCGCGTGCGAGCGCACCGCTTGTCGTGACAGCGGGACAGATGCTTCTCAGGCAAAGGCTGGCCGCCTCCAGTGCGGGGAGCGCGGACGCGTCACGGCGCATGCTCTCCTCCCGCTGTGGCCGGCGGAGGATGAGGAGGACGGCGGCGCCCTCGCTCCGCGACGGTAAGTCCCAAAAACTGAGTGGCCGCTTCATTTCTCCATTTGTATCGGAACATTTATTATATATATTTTTTTCGATTCTATTCTATTCTTCTTTTTTTTGTCTGTTTTGGACGCTCGCGCGAGTGTGCGTTGTGTGTTTGCACGCTCGCCGCGGAGCGTGCGTGCGTGCGGGGGCTGTGCGTGACGCCGCGCCAGCACAGCAGACGTCACTCGGAGTGGCCGAAGGAGCGTGAGGGAGACACGCAACGGCTCAGGCTTCGGGGCTATTCAGTACTCGCCGTGTAGGCACCCATTTAATTTGCAGTAGACATTTTGCCCATTAGTGTAAAGAAAAAAATCATAATCATTTAAATAATCTCTTGGTGCTGTCCGAGGAGCAGCAGGCTGCGTCTTTGTGCAAGATGCAAATACTGTAATTGCATTTCAATGAACGCTGACTGCTTGTCACTTGTTGTTAACGTGAGGATCCAAAGCGGTCGCTTGATGCGTTACACAGGTCTGGTTTGTGAGTACATTGAACAAATGCACATATAGTAATATGTACATAATAATCGTGGGTGTGTTGTGGTTTTTTTTTTTTTTAGTCATATATCTGTTTTTACAAGACTTTTACTTGCACATTTGTAGGCCGTTAACCTTATATTCTGACCTGGAGTGAATAAAGCCGACAAATCAGTATCGTAATGTGGTCGACGTATTTGATCTTATTTAATGGTGGTGTACATTTTTTTTTACGTGATATTTGATCCTGTAATCCAATGATTGTTAAAGTACAGTATCAAGTAACCACTGCGAGGGGGGGGGGGGAAATCACTGAATTACTCTATATGTTTAAACGCTGTATGATGTTACAGTGACAAGTTTGTTTCAGTTGTATTTAACTTTTATGTAAAATATTATCACATTTAAGCTTTTGGAGTTTTTTTTTTTTTGCTTTAAAATATTTTTAGTCGATTTTTTTAAAAATGGAAGTCATCTTTTAGTAATCACTATTTTGGTGCATTTTTAAAATTTTCTTTGATGAATAGTTGATTTATATATATATAAAATATAATTTTGCATATAAATAAAACTAAGATACATTTAAAGCAGTGGTTTGAAAACTTTTGACACCAATTAGTACCTCCCAAAAAAAAACAACAATTCTTACATCTCCAAGTAATAAGGACCAAGATTTAAATCAGATCATCAGGGTAATCAATCAAACTATTCATACATATAAATGAATAAATTAAAATTAATAATTATATATATATATATTATGATATATAATAATATAGATATTTTATATATATATATATATATATTATGATATATAATAATATAGATATTTTATTATATATATATATATTATGATATATAATATGATATATAATATAGATGCAGCCCATCTTCCACGGGTATTTTATTTGAAATACATAATAATATATATATATATATATATATTATATATATATATATATATATATATATATATATATAGTTTGATGGATTACCGTGATGAGCTGTGTTTAAATGTTGGTCCTTATTACTTGGAGATGTAAGATTTTTTTTTTTTTTTTTTTTTTTTTAGGTACTGCTTGGTGTCAAAAGTTTTCGAACTGCCGCTTTTAATCATTATTTTTTTTCATGCAAAATTGAGCACCACAAAAGTGCTCTAATACTTTGCACAGCTCCCCCCGACTGACACTTTTGAAAAGTTTGCTCACTGCTAATAAATTTATCATATTAACAGATTTCATTACAATACAAATGAAGTTGAGATGTCGTGTTAAACATAAATAAAAACAGATTACAATGATTTTTCTAATCATTTTTCAACATATATTCAATTTAAAATACCACATAGACAATATTTTTAAAATTCAAACTGATCAACTTGATTGTTTTTAGCAAATAGTCATTCAATTAGAATTTTATGGCTGCAACATGTTCCAAAAAAGCTGTTTACCACTGTGCTACATCACTTTTTCTTTTGACGACATTCAATAAATGTTTTTGAACTGAGGAAAATAATCGTTGAAGCTTTGTAGGTCGAAGGGAATGTTGAGGAATGCTAAAAAAAAAAAAAAAAAAAAAAAGCACCTGTTTGGAATATTCCCAAGGTGAACAGGTTCATCGGAAACAGGTGAGTACCATGACTGGAAATAAAAGGAGCTTCCCCGAAAGGCTCAGTTGTTCACGAGTGAGGATGGCGCGTAGTTGACCACTTTGCCAACATCCGCGTGAACAACTAGTCCAGCAGTTTAAAAACTCAGCGAAAGCTTCAGAGAATCTGGAGAAATATCTGCACACAAACAGCAAGGCCGAAAACCAACATTGAATGCTCGTGACCTTTGATCCCTCAAGTGGCACTCCATCTAAAACCGGCAACGTTGTGGAAAGGATAAGTCACAATTCCTTGCTACGACTACAAATCCAAGTTAAAACTCTACCATGCAAAGCGAAAGCCATAAGCGAAAGCCGTAACCCAGAGATTTGACCGGGTTCTCTGGGCCAAAGCTCATGTGAGATGGACTAGTGAAGTGGAAGCGTGTTGTGATCTGACAAATTCACATTTCAGATTACTTTTGTCGTGTCCACCTGGCTGAATAGACAAAGGGCCATCTGGGTTGTTATCGGCACAAATTTAAAAATCCAGCATGTGTAATGTTATGAAGGTGTGTTAGTGTTGGCGTTGTTAGTGGCCACGGCGTGGGTAATTTGCACTTTTTGCAATGGCACCGTCAATGCTGAAAGGTACTTGCGGGTTTCAGAGGAACGTGTGCTGCCATCCAAGCAGCATCTTTTCCAGGGATGTCCCTGCTTATTTCGCCAAAACAATATCCTTTCTGAATGTCTCACAACAGCGAGGCTTTGTCGTATAAGAGTGCGTGGACCAGACTGGCCTGCCACCGGTCCAGATCTGAAAACATCTGGCGCATTATAAAGCGTAAAATACGGCGAACAACTGTTGAGCAACGGAAGTTGTACATCAAGCAAGAATGGGAAAAGAATTCCACCGACAGAGTTTCAGCGTTTAGTCTCCTCCTCCTCCTCCTCGCTTCCCAAACACTTAGTGAGTGTTGTGAACGGGAAAAGTGACGTAACACAGCAGTAAACATGCCCGTGTAGCTGTTTTTTTGTGTAATGTGTTGCACGTGTCAAACTCTGAATGAGTGCATATTTGTGAGAAAAAAAAATGTTATCCAATTGAACGTAGGTTAAAAAAATTTGTATTCTTTTTTTTTTTTTTTTTAAAGTTTTGCTCGACATGCCAACTAGATAATTATTCATTTTCTCATCATCTTTGTAAATCGCATGCTTCTACTGTTGTATTATGAGGCGAGTGGCGTCCATTTTATTATTATTTGAAGTGGCCAAATATGAAATATTGTTGACCTTTAAATATCATATCCGAGCGTATATTCAGGATAACAAGTTACTTGAACCTGTTGCTTGGTATGTTGCTGAATGATACTTCCTTTTTTCTCGCGCGTATACGTGTATTATTCCATTTTTAGTCCATTATGGGTTCATTTTCTACGGCGGTTGCACGGGGGAGGGAGGGGGGCTTTTCATCGACGTGGCATGTGTGCGTGAAACTAGCGTCTGTGCGTGCGTCCGGTCCAGATACCGCTGTTAACATGCGCGACTGGGCCTCTGTGCGTGCAGCTCTGTGAGGAGGGGTGCTGAGGTCATTGTGTCTGCAGGGGATCTCGAGATGGAGAAGGGAGAGCAGGGGGGGTCCGCTGGCAACAACCATAAGGCTCAAGTCATCCTGCACCTGCAGCCCATCCTGCACGGGTAACGCAACGGCCGCCGAAACGGACTCGCATCCCCCAAAACGTGCGTGCTAGCTCAGTGGGCAGCTCTAAATTGTTCCGAGGTGCGAGTGTGACGAACGGTTGTTTTTCCCCCAATTTCCACTGACCGGTGACCAGTGAAGGGTGTAAACATATTCGGCTGGGAATTGTGCCGCAGCCCCCGCGTGACCTTAATTAATGGCTGGATGATGACCGTAATCGTCACGCATAAACAATGGATTTGAAGATCAATTAGAATTTGACTGGACTGCGAATGATCAGCTTGAAATTCATCCATCCATTTTCTGAGGCGCTTGTCCTCACAAGGGTCGCGGGGAGTGCTTGGAGCCGATCGCAGCTGTCAACAGGCAGGAGGCGGGGTAACACCCTGAACTGGTCGCCATCAGATCGCAGGGCACATGGAGACAAACAATCACACAATCACACCGAGGGGCAATTTAGAGTGTCAGGTTTTAGAGCAACATATGCTGCCATCCAAGCAGCATCTTTTTTGGGGATGTTATTGTCTTATAACGTGTGTGTACCAGACTTAATCTTGCATGTATTTGGGATGTGGGAGGAAACTGGGTCGGCACGGTGGTTCAGCTGGAAAGCATTGGCCTCACAGTTCTGAGGTCCCGGGTTCAATCCCGGGCCCGCCCGTGTGGAGTTTGCATGTTCTCTAACGGCCGCAATGGGGCACGCAAGCGGGAAAGGTAAGAGTGAGACCGGTGGAATATATGTGCTCAGGAAGTGACTTTTACCGGTCTGGCCATGCTAGCGCAGCGCTAGCTTCAGTGTTAGCGTGGCACTCGTGTTAGCGTGGCGCTAGCATTAGCCTCTCTGTTTACCGTCTTTCGTTGTAAATATCTCGTGTTTCAATGTGGACACTTGCGACTTTTACACAGCTGCGCCGTATGCATGTACCAAAAGGTATTTCCTTTACATATGTACTCGGGGAGGTTTATAACCAGGTGCGCTCTGTAGGCCGGGAATTACGGTCAGTCTTAATCGTAATAATTTAGAAGTAAAGGTCGTTTGTTATTACAGATGCGTGTAATGGGTAGAACTTTGCATTAATCAGTATTTAAGAAGCAGCTCTCAATTAAAAAAAAAAAGAAGTCTTAAATATGTCTTCAAAGACCCGAACGAGCGCATTTTTGAATGAAGGCGTAAAATAGGAACGGGAAGACATGCAGACTTCACATCGGTGACGCAGAGCTGAAATTCAATCCCAAAATCTCAGAAGTGTGTGGCAAAACTGCGAACCACTAGTGCACAACGTGATGTCCATTACATTGTCAAATTTTGAACAGTAGAAATCAAAATGAAAATGATCTTTACGTATGTATGAAGGCAGCACGTGGATCACCTGGAAAGCGTTGGCCTCACAGTTCTGAGGTCCCGGGTTCAATCCTGGACCCGCCTGTGTGGAGTTTGCATGTTCTCCCCGGGCTGCGTGGCTTTTCTCTGGGTGGGCACTACGGTTTCCTCCCACGGCCCAAAAGCATGCGACATTAATTGGACACTCTAAATTGCCCATAGGTGCGATTGTGAGTGCGGCTGTTTGTCTTGATCTGCCCTGCGAGTGGCTGGCGACTAGTTCAGGGTGTACCCCGCCTTCTGCTCGTCGACAGCTGGGATAGGCTCCGGCACTCCTCGCGACCCTCGTGAGGATGAGCGGCTAAGAAACTGGATGGATGGATGTTTGTATTAACTCTCGCTCAGACGTTAGAAGTGGTAGACTTTCATAACAAGGTTCATAAGTTAACAGACAACTTCACTTTTCCACTAGTTTTTTTTTCCCCTATATTTCATATTTTTTAATATATATATGTTACTCTGTTGCCCTCTGCAGGGGAAATTATGAGATTGCAGATACGAGCAGCACAGTCTTGGCCATCGAGACTCAACATGGTGAGAAAAAGTCGACACAGATGATGAATATGAAAATGATCCTGTTTTGATGACAGCACTCAGGAAAGCATCTGTGTGAAGTTGCTTCTTCTTGTACCGGATGAAAGATTTTGATAGAATTATTATTATGATTATTATTTTTAATCATATCTTCATAGAGGACAACAAGTCAGAAGGGGAGAGCGTGGAGTACGGCTATCCCATCACCTGCGGAGAAAGTCGAGCGGTTTTGCTCTTCAAGAAGTTCGTCTGTCCCGGAATCAACGTTCGATGCGTCAAAGTATGTGGACGGAGGCCGCAGTGTCGCTTTTTTATCCTCTTGGCGGACGCGCATGGAAGTTTGTTGAGAAGCTCACACTGTGGTCTTGTTTTTTTTTTTTTTTTTTTTTTTTTTTTGCAGTTTAATGAGCAGCTTATCAGTCCTAAGCAGTTTGTACACCTGGCGGGCAAAGCCACCCTGAAGGACTGGAAAAGGGCAATCAGACTTGGCGGGGTTATGCTCAGGTAAAGTCTTTTTATTTTATTTTTTTTTTTTTTAATTTTCGGTCTTTTTTTATTTTAATTTTTGGTCTTTATTTTTATAATTGTGATAATCGTTACGCTGCAAAAACAAAAAAATGCATGTTAACATCTGCGAATGAAGCCACCCTGAAGGACTGGAAAAGGGCAATCAGACTTGGCGGGGTTATGCTCAGGTAAAGTCTTTTTTTTTTTTCTTTTTTTTTAATTTTCGGTCTTTTTTTATTTTAATTTTTGGTCTTTATTTTTATTTTTGGTCTTTTTTTATTCTTATAATTGTGATAATCATTACGCTGCAAAAACTAAACAATGCATGTTAATATGTTAATAATAACAAAAAAATATTCACTATACTGAAGCCAAACTAAATTTACATCAAAATATGTTAATATATATATCAAAAAGCATACATAGTTCTTCATAGAGAGCTATTCTAGAGAGCATTATGTATAAGTTATGCTCAGGTAAAGTCTTTTTTTTTTTTTTAATTTTCGGTCTTTTTTTTTTATTTTAATTTTTGGTCTTTATTTTTATTTTTGGTCTTTTTTTATTTTTATAATTGTGATAATCGTTACGCTGCAAAAACTAAACAATGCATGTTAATATGTTAATAATAATAAAAAAAATATTCACTATACTGAAGCCAAACTAAATTTACATCAAAATATGTTAATATATATATCAAAAAGCATACATAGTTCTTCATAGAGAGCTATTCTAGAGAGCATTATGTATAAGTTATGCTCAGTAAAGTCTTTTTTTTTTTTTTGTAATTTTCGGGTCTTTTTTTATTTTAATTTTGTCTTTATTTTTATTTGTGGTCTTTTTTTATTTTTATAATTGTAATAACGTTACGCTGCAAAAACTAAACATGCATGTTAATATGTTAATAATAATAAAAAAAATATTCACTATACTGCACCCAACTAAATTTACATCAAAATATGTTAATATATATATCAACAAAGCATACATAGTTCTTCATGAGAGCTATTCTAGAGAGCATATATTATAAGTTATGCTCAGGTAAGTCCTTTTTTTTCTTTTTAATTTTCGGTCTTTTTTTTTAATTTTAATTTTTGGTCTTATTTTTTTTTTTGGTCTTTTTTTCTTTTTAGAAATTGTGATAATCGTTACGCTGCAAAACACTAAACAATGGCATGTTAATTATGTTAATAATAATAAAAAAAATATTCACTATACTGAAGCCAACTAAATTTACATCAAAATAATGTTAATATATATATCAAAAGCATCCATATTCTCATAAGAGGCTATGCTAAGAGCATTATGTATAAGTTATGCTCTGTAAAGTCTTTTTTTTTTTGTAATTTTCGGTCTTTTTTTTTTTTAATTTTGGTCTTATTTTATTTTTTTTGTGTTTTTTTTATTTTTATAATTGTAATAATCGTTACGCTGCAAAAACTAAAAAACAAATCCTGTTAATATGTGAATAATAAAAAAAATATTCACTATCTGAAGCCAAACTAATTTAGCATCAAAATATGTTAATATATATATCAAAAAGCATACATAGTTTTTCTTCATAGAGAGCTCTTCTAGAGAGCATTATGTTAAGTTATGCTCAGGTACAGTCCTTTTTTTTTTTTTTTTGTAATTTTCGGTCTTTTTTAATTTTAATTTTTGGTCTTTATTTTTATTTTTGGTCTTTTTTTATTTTTATAATTGTGATAATCGTTACGCTGCAAAAACTAAACAATGCATGTTAATATGTTAATAATAATAAAAAAAATATTCACTATACTGAAGCCAAACTAAATTTACATCAAAATATGTTAATATATATATCAAAAAGCATACATAGTTCTTCATAGAGAGCTATTCTAGAGAGCATTATGTATAAGTTATGCTCAGGTAAAGTCTTTTTTTTTTTTTTTTTTAATTGTGGTTCTTTTTTTTTTTTACAATTGCAATAATTGTTACTCTGCAAAAACAAAACAATGCATGCCAATATCTGTGAATGAAAGAAAAAATATTTTTTCTTTCTTCTTCTTCTTCTTCTTTTCCTTTCGGCTTGTCCCGTTAGGGGTCGCCACAGCGTGTCATCTTTTGCCATCTTAGCCTATCTCCTGCATCTTCCTCTCGAACCCCAACTGCCCTCATGTCTTCCTTCACCACATCCATAAACCTTCTCTTTGGTCTTCCTCTCGCCCTTTTGCCTGGGAGCTCCATCCTCAGCACCCTCCTGCCGATGTACTCACTCTCTCGCCTCTGGACATGTCCAAACCATCGAAGTCTACTCTCTCAAACTTTGGCTGTTCCTCTAATGAGCTCATTTCTAATCCTATCCAACCTGCTCACTCCGAGCGAGAACCTCAACATCTTCATTTCTGCCACCTCCATTTCTGCTTCCTGTTGTTTCTTCAGTGCCACCGTCTCTAATCCGTACATCATGGCCGGCCTCAGCACTGTTTTATAAACTTTGCCCTTCATCCTAGCGGAGACTCTTCTGTCACATAACACACCAGACACCTTTCGCCAGCTGTTCCAACCTGCTTGGACCCGTTTCTTCACTTCCTGACCACACTCTCCATTGCTCTGTATTGTTGACCCCAAGTATTTGAAGTTGTCCACCCTCGCCATCTCCCTGGAGTTTCACTCTTCCTCCTCCACTTTTCTCATTCACGCACCTATATTCTGTTTTACTTCGGCTAATCTTCATTCCTCTCCTTTCCAGTGCATGTCTCCATCTTTCCAATTGTTCCTCTGCGTGCTCCCTGCTTTCACTGCATATGACAATATCATCTGCGAACATCATGGTCCAAGGGGATTCCAGTCTAACCTCATCTGTCAGCCTATCCATTACCACTGCAAACAGGAAGGGGCTCAGAGCTGATCCCTGATGCAGTCCCACCTCCACCTTAAATTCCTCTGTCACACCTAAGGCACACCTCACCATTGTTCTGCTGCCATCATACATTACCGAAGCCAAAGTAAAGTTCTAACAAAATATGTTTATATATATATATATATATATATATATATATATATATATATATATAAAGCATACATAGTACTTTATAGACAGCTATTCTAGAGAGCATTATGTATAGTTATGTTCAGGTAAAGTCTTTTTTTTTTTTTTTTAAATTGTGGTTCTTTTTTTTTTTTTTACAATTGCAATAATTGTTACTCTGCAAAAACAAAACAATGCATGCCAATATCTGTGAATGAAAGAAAAAATATTTTTTCTTACCGAAGCCAAAGTAAAGTTCTAACAAAATATGTTTATATATATATATATATATATTATAAAGCATACATAGTACTTTATAGACAGCTATTCTAGACTATCTTATCTAGAATATCTTTAATGTCATTATATGCTCTGCATACAACAAAATGATAGGTGCTTCTCCGCAAGGTGCAATAAAGTAGAATAAAAATAGAAAAACATCTTCGACATCAACTCTAAAATAAGAAATTAAATATTACAGTACTGTTATGTTGAGTGGTTTTGAGTTCAAGGAGTTGATGGCTCTGGGAAAGAAAAAACTGTCCTTGAATCTGGTTGTCCCTGTTTTGTGGGACCTTTTAGTAGCGCTGAATTTCAATAATCAGTTTCAGATTTGGATTTTGCCTGCGAACACTAATTTCTGTCCTAACGAAGAACGAAAGAAACCAAACTTCCCGTTCTAAGCAACAGACGTCGAACGGGTTGACCAAATAAAAACTGCGCCGCTTGACCAAAACACTGGCCGAGCGTTTAGATTTATTCCCCGAAATGTGTTCCGCGTCCAGCTTTTAGTCACATAAAAGTCAGCGTTTCATTCCAAATATTGCATTTATGTCATCTCCGCTGTGTGTGGTCGCGAAGCAGCGTTATAAAGGTTGGAGTAGGTGGGCAAACAAGCTGCAAAAAAGTAGCGCTTGTGGCGTTTTTTTTTTTATCATGTTTACATTCGTTCCTCGGAGTTGCCCGTGAGTCAATACGCCGACTCGAAGGCAATATCGGATGTTTTCATGTCTTTGTTTTTCAGAAAAAAAAAAAAAAGTGTTGGAAGGGTTGCAATCTCAGACTTTTTATTTTTTATACATACACCGGCCTGCAGAAAAATGATGGACTCTGGCCAGATCGACTTCTACCAGCACGACACGGTGTGCAGCAACACGTGCCGCAGCACAAAGTTCGACATGCTGATCAACAGCTCGCAGCTTCCTCTCGGCACGTCGGCGCAGGTCAACCCGGCGTCTGTGGTTCTCGAGTCTCTCGGGGGGCAGCTGCCTCCCTTGACAGGTGCGCCCTTCCCAACACCAATTCATTTTTCCGGCCAGCAGAATTATTCAAAGAGGAATATCCATTCCTCTGTTCTCTTGGCTGCTTATCCTCACAAGGGTGGAGCCTATCCCTGCTGTCAAAGGACAGGAGGCGGGGTAAACGTGGAACGTGTTGCCGGCCAATCGCCGCGCGCATGGGGACAAACAGCCACACTCACAATCACACCTAGGGGCAATTTAGAGTGTCCAGTTAATTTCCATTTTCATTTTCTTTGCCGCTTATCCTCACGAGGGTCGCAGGGAGTGCTGGAGCCTATCCTAGCTGTTACGGGCAGGAGGTGGGGTACACCCTGAACTGGTTACCAGTCAATCGCCGAGCACATGGAGACAAACGGCCACACTCACAATCACACCTCGGGGCAATTTAGAGTGTCCAGTTAATTTTCATTTTCTTAGTCGCTTATCCTCACGAGGGTGGGAGGAGTGCTGGAGCCTATCCCAGCTGTCAATGGACAGGAGGTGGGGTAAACCTTGAACTGGTTGCCGGCCAATCGCAGGCCACATGGAGACAAACAGCCGAAATTATAATCGCACCTCGGGGCAATTTAGAGTGTCCAGTTAATTTTCATTTTCTTAGCTGCTTATCCTCACAAGGGTCACGGGGAGTGCTGGAGCCTATCCCAGTTGTAACAGGCAGGAGGCGGGGTACACGTTGAACTGGTCGCCGGCCAATCGAAGGGCACATGGTGACAGACAACAGTCGCACGCACAATCACACCTAGAGGCAATTTTAGCGTGTCCAATTAATGTTGCGTGTTTTGGGGATGTGGGAGGAATGCGGAGTGCCCGGAGAAAACGCACGCAGGCACGGGGAGAACATGCGCACTCCACACAGGCGCGGTCGGGATCCGAACCCAGGACCTCACAACTGTGAGGACAACGCTTTCCAGCTGTGCCGCCCCTTAATACTTACATATTTTTTGATATAAAACATGTGCCTTGATCCGATAAAAATCGTGAAACACGGCCATAGTAGTCGGCCGCTTTCAATTTACTGCATTGTTCATGTTTCCCCCCCTTCGGCGCGTTGTTTCATAGAGCTGCTCGCACAAGCCCCCTGGATTTCATTTATCTGTCTTCCAGTATAATGAAAAAAACATAAAAAAATCAAGAAATAAAGTATAAACAATCGTTCTTCATTATTGTAAAGGAGCCTGAAATGGATTGCCCCCAACCCCCCCCCCCCCGAGGTTGTGTAGTTTGGAATTAAAACTTCCTTTTCTCATCCAAGAAAAGGCTCCCCTCTGCCGTCACGCATCACATCATGCGAAATCAGCGTATGACGCAAGACTTCTGCACTTAATTCGACATCGAAAGCGGACTTGTTCCGATTTCAAAGCCTTTTTTTCCATACGGAGTAATGCAAAGCGAATGAATTTGTTCCGGGCGCAAACCGTCACCATCGTAAAACTTCATTTAAACGTACAGGCAACATTTAAACAACGTTTTACAATCGTGGGCGGCACGGTGGAGCACCTGGCAAAGTGTCGGACTCACAGTTCTGAGGTCCCGGGTTCAATCCCGGACCCGCCTGTGTTCGAGTTTGCATGTTCTCCCCGTGCCTGCGTGGGTTTCCTCCGGGCACTCCGGTTTCACTCCCACATCCCCAAAACATTAATTGGACACTCTAAATTGCCCGTAGGTGTGATTGCGAGTGCGGCTGTTTGTCTCTCTGTGCCCTGCGATTGGCTGGCAACCAGTTCAGGGTTTACCCCACCTGTCACGAGCCAACGTTGCGTGGGCGGACCCAAATGCAGGACTCCCAGGCAAAGGCATGATGTTCACCGGGCTTTATTATTAAACTAAGTTGCGGACGACAACACAGTCCAAGAAGGCAGGATCCACAAAACAATGAAACAAGGTCTGATAACTATGAGTCAACTAAAGAGCGTAACAAAAGCGTGACTGGACTATAACGGCGTAGTGGCGAGGTACCCAGGTTGCAGTAAACCATACTCAACGCACTGGAAAATGCCAGTGACAAAACTCCAACTTAAACACACAGTCTAAGCGCAGTGCGCCACGTGAAACAGCCGCGACCGTGTCGTAGATGAAACCGCTCGGGGCGGTGGCCAGGTCCAGCCTTGCACACGACACCGCCTCCTGCCCGTTGACCGCTGGGATAGGCTCCAGCACTCCCCGCGACCCTCGTGAGGATAAGCGGCGAAGAAAATGGGTGGATGGATGGATTTTACAATCGTACAATTGGAAAGAGAAGTTGACAACGACAAAGTGGAAAGTAAAACTGTGACAATGGAATCTGTTTGCAGAGCAATATTACCACCAAGTGGCGTTTTCTAGGTACTGCATTTTTTTCTCCCCCCACAATTTAAAAATGTCACGTTTTCGTCAGACACGCTTTTATGAAAAGCATTTTTTTCACCTGTGAGACAGCACTTCATTACATTACACATGTCGCTTGGACATCACACCATCCACCAATTTTCTTCCGCCGCTCATCCTCACGAGGGTCGCGGGGCGTGCCGGAATCTGAAATTGATTATGATTATTATTCGCGCTACTAATTCTATGAATCCATCCGTCCATTTTCGTAGCCGCTCATCCTCACGAGGGTCGCGGGGCGTGCCGGAGCCTACCCCAGCTGACAACGGGCAGGGGGCGGGGTCACACCCTGAACTGGTTGCCAGCCAATCGCGGGGCACAGTTTTCCTTCATCATTTAATAATAATAATAATAATAATTGCATACTGATCTATGATATGACTTCATTGTCTAATCCAGGATTTTATTTCTCATATTGGAGCGGCACTTTTTGTATCCCCCCCCCCCCACGATTTCAGGAGAGTCTTTACATGATGCCGCTGACTTGGAGGAGTCCTTGGATGATAAATTTGGCGGCGAGTGGAGCGCCGCGCACCTCGCCACGGCCAATGGCCTCGCAAAGAGGAAGAGGAATGACACGCCAGGTCAATAAAAATCACTTTTTATTTCTATTTTTCAGTTTTTTTTTTTTTTTTTTCTTGTCGGAACGCGGTCGAGCTTTCGTCGCGCTGGGAGGAAAAAAAAGATGCTATATGTGGCCGGCGAGCACTCCACTGAAATTGTGTTTGCTTGCGTCATCTGCGGATGTATTTTCGATTCATTAAAATGCAGGGGTAATATTTGCTGGTACGTTCCGGAATTGTGTATTTTTAAGAGCGTCTTCTCCCTCTGGGAGGAAACAAAGGATCAATGGGATGCGTCTCTCTATATATGTAAGATACACTGAAGAAGTACAAAAAAGCCCGAAAAAGTTTGCAGCCCAAGTCAAACTTTTGAGACTTGAAGACAGTGTCGCATAATTGAATTGACAAACTGGATTGGGACATTGTTAAACATCCATCTTCTTCACCGCTTATCCTCACGAGGGTCGCGGGGCGTGCCGGAGCCTACCCCAGCTGTCAACGGGCAGGAGGCGGAGTCCACCCTGAACTGGTCGCCAGCCAATCGCAGGGCACATCGAGACAAACTGCCGCGCTCACAATCACGCCTAGGGGCAATTTAGAGTGTCCAATTAATGTTGGGTGTTTTTCGGGATGTGGGAGGTAAACCGGAGTGCCCGGAGGAAACCCACGCAGGCACGGGGAGAACATGCAAACTCGAACACAGGCGGGTCCGGGATCGAACCCGGGACCTCAGAACTGTGAGTCCGACACTTTGCCAGGTGCCCCACCGTGCCGTCACATTGTGAAAAAATGCAAGGATTTCCAAAAAAATGTTCAATCTCGCGGCACGGTGGATCGACTGGTAAAAGAGTTGGCCTCACAGTTCTGAGGTCCCGGGGTTCAATCCCGGACCCGGACTGTGTGGAGTTTGCATGTTCCCCCCGTACCTGCGTGGCTTTGCTCCGGTTTCCTCCCACATCCCAAAAAAAACATGCAAAATTCATTGGAGACTCTAAATTGCCTGTAGGTGACAAACAGCCACACGCATGATCACACCTAGGGGCAATTTAGAGTTTCTAATGAATGTTGCATGTTTTTTTTTTTTGGGGTGGGGTGGGGGGTGGGAGGAAACCGGATTGCCCGGAGAAAACCCGCACGCAGGCACGCAACATGCAAACTCAACACAGGCGGGGCCGGGATCGAACCCGGGTCCTCGGAACCGCGAGGCCGACGCTTTACCATCTGCTCCACCGTGCCGCCTTAATACTCTTTCAGTTTCTATTTTTTTCATTTTTTTGTTATTTTCGATCGGGAAGCGCAGCGAGTCTCAGCCTTTTAATGTCGATTGCGCTTCATAAATAAACCCGACTTGACCTCTCCCGTCCTCGCGACTGCCGCACCTTTTCTCAGCGACTCTATTTCGAACTCGTATCTTCTTGACATCTTTACAAACAATATTTCTTACCCGCTAACCCCCCCCCCCCCACTCCCCCCACAGCAATATTTTGCGTGCTGTTCTCTTCTTCTTGTTCTATAACAAGAACCAAACAATATCTACCTTAAAATGAACGCACGGGTCAGATCAAGCAACGGTTCTCAAAGATTTTGGGTCCAGGGACCTCCTCAAAATCCTAATGGCGATTCTAGATAACGACCATGTGTGCCACTGGGGGGTGGGGCGGTTCCTATTTTTGACAAGCCATTTTGTTGGGAGAAAATATGTAATCTTAGGAGAATTAATCTCTGTATAATGAGAGATTGGATTAAAAAAATACAATTGTATTCATGTGATGTAGCACTACGGAATTAATTCTGGCACCTTTATTAAATAAAAAGGACTATGCTCTAAAAAATATACACGTTTTCACATTCATATCAGAGGTTGTAATTGGTCCAAATCTAGTCGTTAGTTTGATGTGTTTGATATATTTGAAGACCAGTTCCAAGATGTGCAGTGGTTTTGCACCAGTGGTTGTCATGAGCAAGGCTGGACCAATGCCAAGAAGGGGCGTGGTCAGGCCACTACGCTCTGGGCGGTGTCACCTCTGACCCCTGTCACCGGCCACAGCTGTTTTCCATGTGGACCCTCATGAGACCACGTATTTAAGTTTGGAGTTTTGCCACTGGCGTTGCCAGTTCGTTGCCTCGTGTCAGCGTGTTGCGTTCATTGCCAGTCGGATTCTCCACCGCTCAGAGTAAGTGTAGTGTTGAGCTATCCGTCATAGTCCAGTCTAGTTTTGTTAATGTTTTCAAGTTTTCCTTCATAGTTATCAGACCCCGTTTCATGTTTCTGGATCCTGGTTTTGGTCAGTGATTTTGTGCCTCTCAGCCTTGTCGGACTGCTACACTGTGTGTGCCCTCGATCTTGAATAAAACCACGCCTAACATCATGTCCTCGTCTTGGAGTCCTGCATTTGGGTCTTGCCCCGTGCCTCGTGCCCCTGACAGTGGTTCTCCACGTGGGGGTCCACATTTTCCGATTGTCGTGACCCACTTTTATAGACGTTAAGAGCAATAAAGAATTTCTTTCTTGTTTAAAAATGCCCTGTGACATCTAGTATATTTTTAAATCCGGTTTCAAATGTGGCGGCACGGTGGTGCAGCTGAAAAGTGTTGGCCTCACAGTTCTGCCCGCCTGTGTGGAGTTTGCACGTTCTCCCCGTGCCTGCGTGCGTTTTTCTCCTGGTTTCCTCCCACGTCCCCCAAAAATTGCAACATTAATTGGAGACTCTAAATTGCCCCTAGGTGTGATTGTGAGTCCGGCTGTTTGTCTCTATGTGCCCTGTGATTGGCTGGCGACCAGTTCAGCGTGTACCCTGCCTCCTGCCCGTTGACAGGCGGGATAGGCCCCACCTCCCGTGACCCTTGTGAGGATAAGCGGCTAATAAAATGGATGGATGGTGTGATTGTGAGTGCAACTGTCGTCTGTCTCTATGTGCCCTGTGATTGGCTGGCGACCAGTTCAGGGTGCACCGCGCCCCCCTGCCCGTTGACAGCTGGGATAGGCTTCAGCACTCCCCGCGACCCTCGTGAGGATAAGCGGTCAAGAAAATGGATGGATGGATAATTGGACACTCTAAATTGCCCGTAGGTGTGATTGTGAGTGCAACTGTCGTCTGTCTCTCTGTGCCCTGTGATTGGCTGGCGACCAGTTTAACGTGTACCCCGCCTCCTGCCCGTTGACAGCCGGGATAGGCTCCACCTCCCGTGACCCTTGTGAGGATAAGCGGCTAATAAAATGGATGTCTAATTAATTATTTTTCATGTAGATGGCCTGTTAAGCCTGTGGAAGGGCGTGGCTGAGTGCGGCCTGATGGGGGAGGTCCTGTCCGGTCTTCAAGCTCACTTATTGACGGCTTTGAAAGGAGCGGAAGTCCGCAGCGAGAAGGCCGAGCTGCAGGAGACCGGTGAGTTCACGCAGTGAAAGAACTTCCAAGAAAAAAAAAAAATGGATTTGATTTGAGTTAGATTATCGATCAAGTAAATGTTTAATGTAGGGAGGGCCCCTCCGGCTAAATACGGCCTTCGAGCACGCGAGTCGCGCACGGCTCCCGAAGATTGATCTATTTGTGTCGCTCCAGACGCCATCATCCTGAATTCCCTGTGTGAGATGTTTGGACTTTCAGACTCAGTGAAGCAAGCGCTGGAGCAGCGGCGCAGCCGGAAGGAAGACGACGACGACGGCGGCGGCGGCGGCTACGGCGACCTTTACGGTGAGGGAACGGCAACGTTTGCACTGCGCGCAGCTAACTATCAGTTTCTCTTAACGGTAAAAATGAGTTAACTGCAGTCAAACTCCATCCAAGCATTTTGCATACAACACGTTCAGGTTTTTCTCGCGGGCCACATTGTTTTTCCGGTTTCCCTCAGAGGGCCGTTATGACTGTGGAACAACAATATTTATATTATATCATTTCATCATATCACATCAATTTATGAGCTACTTTTGGAATCAGATATCAAATGTAATGCATTTTTTAACTATTCACCTTTGGTAACACAAAAATGCTTGTGATGTCTCAACTTTATCATTTATGATATGAGACAATTTGAAATTTTGATTCAGATTTTTACTACAGTCATGGAAATTGACACTCTAGATTTGGCGTCGCGGACCACATAAAATCATGTGGCGGGCCGGATCTGGCCCCAGGCCTCGAGTTTGACACCGGCGTCTTAGATGAACGCACATTTTTTTTTGGGCAGTTTTACGCCCGATGCCCCAGATTTTTTAAATTTTTGCAACAAAAGAGGAAGATTTGTTGAAATGCAACATTGTTGAAATAATTGTTGTGGTATACTGTGTATGTTCAGCTATCCCTCTCTCCTTCGCGGTTCACCTATCACCGATCTGGTACCAATTAACATCGAAAAACGAGGGATTACTATCATTTTCTTCTTTCTGAATCGTTACTCAAAAGTAAAAAAACAAAACAAAACAAACCACTAATCTATCTTAGAAAACAACTACAATTATAAAATATTTTGACTTGGCTATCCTCATAACTTTGCCTTGGGAAGTTCATTTTTATTTTTATTTTCTGGCCCTTCTTTTGAAATAATAGAGACATTTTTTAGTCCCCCTCCCCTCGGAAGGTTTTGGTCGGCTTGCGAAAAGTAACGATCTCGGGGTCAGGTAATGTTTAGTTGTGTTTCATCCTATTCTGGCGGCACGGTGGCTCAGCCGAAAAGCGTTAGTTAGTTAGTTAGTGAGTTCCCGGGTTGATCCCGAACCCACCCGTGTGGAGTTTGCATGTTCCCCCCCGTGCCTGCGCGGGTTTCCTCCGGGCACTCTGGTTTCTTCCCACATCCCAAAAACATCCATAAATTGGAGACTCTAAATTGCCCCTAGGTGTGATTGTGAGTGCGACTCCCCGCGACCCTCGTGAGGATGAGCAGCTAAGAAAATGGATGGACGATCCTATTCTGTCTCCACGTAGGGCTGGACGTGTTGTCAAAGGAGCAGAGAAAGCAGGCCTGCGTTAAAGGCCCCCCCTACAAACACGCACCCCCCAAGCACCTCCGACCCCAACGCCACCAGCCGTCGCCCACCTTCAGCAACACCGTCATCCAGCCGCTCTCGCTCACGGGATTACCCGAGCCGCCGTTCGCTCATCCCAACGTCAACCCTCAGCTCGTCGGTCGCCCGCCCGCCCCCGGCGGCCCCCGAGCGGGGGCCGCGAGGAGGGAGGACAGGACACGGGCGCTCTCGCTCTGCGAGTCGGGCAAACACGCGAGGGCCCGCAAGGCGGGACAGGAACTGACCTCGGAGATGCAGCGGGATCTCGGACTCACGGCGTGCAAGCTTCAGGCTCAGTTGGCAAGTGAGGAGCTCGGGGGGGCGCAGAGCTCGCACGGCTTTGAAAAGTTGGCCGCGGCGAGGAAGGGCTTCAAAAAACTGAGAACGAAATGAGAATGAATCAAAGTCGAAGGCAGTTTGTAAAAAAATTCTTTCAGAGTTAGTCTTTGGTTACAGTATTTCCCCCTTGTGGTTAAAAAAAAAATTGTTTTGGGTTAGGTAGCCAAAGGAAACATTTCTTATAATATTTTTAATTGAGAATACTTTTTTTTTTGGTGAGTTATTGTACAATCAAGCGTTGAGGTTTATATGATTCCAATTTTTAAAACACCTTCTGTACATCTCACACAGGCTTTCATTATGGTATAAAGTTGCAGCTCAATAATAATAATAATAATCATAATAAAGCATGTATCTCCGAGGGTTGTATTTATTTTTTTTATATCTGGAATACAAAATATTTTTTTTGGTCTGAAAGTACATAGCACACATTTACAAATACAGAGTACATGCTTTTTATCGGACAGCAATATGATCTATGCACAAGTTACACTTTGCAGCGTATATAATTTAATTGTAGCGATATTTCTAACTGCGATTGATCATAAAGCAACAAATGACTTCCTTGCTAATGAAATATGTTTTAAAAGATGTAAAAAAAAGGGCATTTAATGTGACTGACACTGTATAAGCAGTGAACACATTATACAATAAAGCCTTATATGCTTCATATAATTTTTCACAATCCAAAACAGTTTCCCAGTTGTCTTCAGTCAAAGATCGAGAATTATAGCACACTTTCCATTCCCTATTTCTTGTCTTGCTGAAATGAGCCTGTCTCAGAGG
The DNA here is from genome assembly GCF_019802595.1 of Syngnathoides biaculeatus. Classification (NCBI taxonomy): domain Eukaryota; kingdom Metazoa; phylum Chordata; class Actinopteri; order Syngnathiformes; family Syngnathidae; genus Syngnathoides; species Syngnathoides biaculeatus. Next base: position 5,120,161 of record NC_084644.1, read on the forward strand.
GGCTGACCTGTCTCATGCAAGTGGGTCATCTTTCCCCCCCTGGCAAGTGCGGATTCTGCTCCCATGGCAACTCGCATTTCCAGTCTTAATAGTTTAACCCATAATTTTACCACAAACTCTCGATTCTGAAACAGGTTCCCATCATTTCAAACTAGTACTACAACGTTAGTCTGATCGTCCATCTCTTGAAAGTAGCCTTTTTTTGTTGTTGACCAGCCTGGTTGCAAAATCATGTGAAGAAAAACTTTTAACAGTGAGGCGGAAGTGCAGAAAGGAGACGCAAATACTTCCGCCAAAACCAGGGGTGCTCAATGCGTCAATCGTACGGTACGGCGTGCCCAATAAAGAAAGAAAAAAAAGACGTCACCCAATGTTCCCTCTGAACTGCGCACGTGTGCAATTGTGCACCGCTGATGCAGTATGCAGTCTCTTCGCAGATATTCTGCGTTGCGCGCAAAAAAACAAAAAACAAAACAATAATCCAATTCAAATTGAAAATATAACATCCAGCTATTCAGTTTGTGGCATTTTGCAATGTGATTCAATGAGTGAGGGATGATTGGTTGCTACATCCAATGGCACAATTCACATACGGACTGTAAAAAAATGCAAAGAAGAAGCCACTGGTTTCTTTTAGGCAGCACACGGAACTTTTACTAACCACGACCGCTGCTCCGCCACATTCTCTTTTTCCTCATTTACCTTAAATCTCACTCCCTCCCCTGCTCTTAAAAACGTACACTCATAATTACAAATGTTACGATATTTACCCAGCCCAACGCCACTGCTTTAGCTAGCAACACAGTCTGGGCAACGTCGAGCAAAAACGAGCAAGAAATGCTGCTCATGTTTACTTTCGACATTAATGGAGAAAGTTAAAAAACGAAATGCTGTTGTTTTAAGATGCATTGACTGTCGGGAGAATGCGATTAATCGAAGAAAAAGTGGTTTAACCGGACGAGATTTTCCTCTTGGGAAAGTTCTGGTCTGAAGCCAAAGTAGAAAGTGCAGGATGAGATGGTGTGTAATGTTACAATTCCACTTTGGCACAGAAAAAACAGGGCACAAAAAGCTAATTCTGGCAACATAACATTAACCTTAAAATGGTTTGGGAGCATCATCATCATGACACCCCCCACGTCGGTAGCTCGCGAGATGCTGGCTGCTTGAAAAGTAGATCTTGGGGTAAAAAAAAAAAAAAAAAAAAAAAGTCTGGGCACCTCTGATCTAAACCGTAATTTTGCATTTTTCCATCCCTTCGCAGCATGAAGGTCCAATTGCACCCCGCCCCCCACCCCCAGTTGCCGCTGTTGTCTCCTAGTAAATCAATACTAGATCACATCTCCAGAGCCGCCATTTGAGCAGCGACCTTTCGCGCTGGAGGTCAGCGTGCGCAAATCTCTGCTTTCAAATGCGGATTCTCCCTCTCCATCCGACTCCCCGTGTTTATCTTTTGTCAGCAAGCGCGCGACGCCGGAGTTCTTTCACGAACAGTAACGGACCCAAGAGACCCGAATGTGTTCCCGGTCAACGGCGCACATCGCTTACACAAACACAGAATCATAGCGAGCGCCGCCGCGCTTCACGGTTCAAAGCGCCGAAGAGATATGCAATATATTTACAAACAGGAAAGAAACCGTAAATTCCCCGAGTGTTAAGTTACAAGCGCCGGTTCCGAATAATCTCGCGGGTAATGACAGGGCCCGGGCCTGTTAAGATTAGTTTAAATACGAGTTTGCAAGCGGAGTGTAAGTACAGGTGTCAGCCCGACATGCGTGCTCGAAGCACTCGGCGAAATTAAATCATTTGCGGCGCTCGGGATCGTTCATCCGTCATTTGGCGCTAATGACAGTCCAGACGTAAGAATCGCGCCCGCGTCGGACGCCCTCACGCGTCTGCCGGCGCCTTTTAATTGAATTCCCGCCGTTAATGTCGACGGGCCGCAGTGACACGGAGCCTGCGTAATGACTTCTCGCCGCGGCTGGACTTCTCGAAGCTGCGGAATTAAAAAAAAAAAACTGTTCTTTTGAACAGCTCTATTATTTATAAGTCTTGGGTTATAGAGCACATTAATGCTGAATGATGACTGTGAAAGGCTGGATGTCTAAACAGCTTTTAAGCGTTCATTTTTGTCATGTTTTTCCCGGCTTTATTAACCGTAGAGGCAAATTTTGAAGTCCTAACAGTCACACAAATATAAAAATAGTTCCCAAATCTCGCAAAAGAGCCCCGTCTTGCACTACTATAACCTTCGAGTTCAGATATTTACCGTTGATGCACGTTCGCAAGTGTAAAAAGAAGCCATTCAAGGTAAAATGGGCGGCACGGTGATCCAGCGGGTAAAGCGTCGGCCTCGCAGTTCAGCCCTCGTTTCCTCCCACATCCCAAAAACATGCAACAATAATTGGAGACTCTAAATTGCCCCTAGGTGTGATTGTTAGTGCGGCTGTTTGTCTCCATGTGCTCTGCGATTGGCTGGCAACCAATTCAGGGTGTACCCCGCCTCCTGCCCGTTGACAGCTGGGATAGGCTCCGGCACTCCCCGCGACCCTCGTGAGGATAAGCGGCAAAGAAAATGGATGGATGGATGCGCTAGATGAGTTTTCATCGCCGTCCACATTACACTTATGGTTCAAGTCCGGGGCCCGGAACGAAACTACTGAACACATATTTAATGACATTTGAAATGAAAAAAAAAAAAAGGATCTTAAATCTTCGCTTTTTGGTAATGTGCAAAACTAATTGAAGAAGAAAGAACGTCAACATCGATATTTGCGTGTTTATAGAGCTCGTGCACGTGACGTCACCGTTTTCACGGCGCCATATTGCAGGTCAAAAAGAGCTGCGCGACATTGTGGGGGACATCAAACCGGAGGAGAATATTTACAATATTGGTTTTCACAACGAGACGAGCCAGATTTTTTACCAGCTCTGTTAGCGCGGCAGGGCTCGCGTTAGCAAACTCTCTGTGTGCTGTTTTTCTTTGTAAATATCTCGTATTTCGATGTGGGTTTCAATGCGGGCACTTGCGGCTTTTACGTACCAAATGCTATTTCCTTTACAAATGCACCGGGTGAGGCTTATAACCAGGTGCGCCCTGTCGGCCGGGAATTACGGTACATCAACACGTCTTCCATTGAAGCTGGAGCTCGAGGGTTTGGATCCCTGCCATTTATTCGGTGATGCGGCTAATTTGTGCATTTTTTTCCTAATGGCCGCAAGGGGGTACTCGAGCAGAAACATAAGAGTGAGACCGGTGGAATATATGTGCCAAGGAAGAGACTTTTATCGATCTGGCCTTGTTAGCGCTGCACTAGCGTGTAACTGGCGCGTCTCAGTGATTTTTTTTTTTACTAGCATGTTTTTTTAACCGGGCCCTGTTAGCGCGTCGCAACGTTAGCGTTACCGCGCTGACACTAGCGTTAAACTCTCTGTGTACCGTCTTTCTTTGTAACTGATATGTCTCAGTGATTTTTACCAGCATGTTTTTTTTACCGGCCCTGTTAGCGCGGCAGGGCTAGCGTTAGCAAACTCTCTGTGTACTGTTTTTCTTTATAAATATCTCGTGTTTCGATGAGGGTTTCAATGCGGGCACTTGCGGCTTTTACACAGGTGCGGCTTATTTACGTACCAAATGGTATTTCCTTTTACAAATGTACCGGGTGAGGCTAATAACCAGGTGCGCCCTGTCGGCCGGTAATTACGGTACATCAAGACGTCTTCCATTGAAGCCGGAGCTCGAGTGTTTTGATCCCCGACCTGTACACGGTTCGTCTTTGTGACTCGACCACTCATCTTCCGTCTCCGTCATCACCGCGTCCAAGTGCGTCTCCGTTTTTGCGCGTCCAGTTATCCGTTCACTCCTCTTTATGATACAGTATTTGCATTTGATGTCGACGGCGAGCGCCGGAGCGCAATTTCTGTCACGCGCTCTCCAATAAACAGGACCAGGTGCGGAAGGAAGTCACATCTTCACATGCAAATTGAGCACGCACTTGATGACAGACGATGTAATTTATGGAGATGTATGCTTCCCCACGGGTTATGGGCCGTGCGAAGACATATTTACCTGCCTGTCTCCTGGAAATTCATCCGCCGTGACTTCTCCGTGCCGCTCGTCCTCACTCGGGTCGCGAGTGAGCCGCAGAGCGCCGACAGACGGCCCGTTCGCGCTCGCGTTCACACCTACGGACAATTCGTGGAGTCTGCGATGACCTTAACGGGCTCGTTTTGTGGAATGTGGGAGGAATGGGAGAATATGAACCGAGGACAACCGGAGTCCAAACACAGCGCTGAAGGGGATATTCAAACTCGCGAGGCGGACGTGCAAACCACTAGTCCAACGTGATCCCGTAATTTTGCACCCGTTTTGTATTGCGTCCTCATTAGGGTCACGAGCGAGGAGGAACCTAAGCCAGCAGACAAGGGGGAGGGGGCACCCTGGACTGGACGGGCACGGTGGGTTGGCTGGTAAAGTGTTGGCCTCACAGTTCGCAGGTCCCGGGTTCAATCCCGGCCCTCCCTGTGTGGAGTGTGCATGTGCTCCCTGTGCCTGCGTGGGTTTTCTCCGGTGTTTCCTCCCACATCCCTAAAACATGCAACATTAAATGGACACTCTAAATTGCCCCTAGGTGTGATTGTGAGGGCGGCTGTTTGTCTCCATGTGCCCTCCGATTGGCTGGCAACCGTTTCAGGGTGTACCCGGCCGCCTGCGCATTGACAGCTGGGATAGGCTCCAGCATTCCCCGCGACCCTTGTGAGGACGAGTGGCTATGAAAATGGATGGATGGACCTTTCCAATATGGCTGGCAGGTATGCACGTCGCTGAGCTGGCCTTCTGGCTAATGACCGGGTAATTTTTGATATGGTACCACGCCTCCCATTGAATTTCTGTATGTTTCGACACTGACATGGGCTTGTCACGGTGCGTACTGCGAAACTATTAGCTAATAAGCTAATGAATAAGTTTTGCTACAGTCCTTAGAGCAATTGGATAAATTAACGATGGAAGAAAAACTTCACGCTTCACCTACCACCTGCGTTCTCACACCTCTATGACATCCAAGATGGCGTAATTGGAAACCGATCCATAAGGCGCGTTGAGCTATCGCTAAGCTAACTGAATAGCAAAGGGCTTTTGCCCTGTGTGTCTGATACGGGATAAAACCTCTCCGTGAAGTTTTTATAAGTGGTGTTTTTCATTATTATTATTTTTTTTTTTAAGAACGTGGTCAGAAAAAGTTGACGTGCCATGATAAAAAAAAAATCTAAATCTTTACCGATAATATTTAGCGTTAAAAATGATAAAAATTGGCTGCACCACATAAAAAAAAAACATTAAAATCTGTTAAGTTTTTATATATCGTGTTTTTAATTTTTAATAAATTTTTTTTGAATGTGGTCAGAAAAAGTTGATGTGCTATGAAAAAAAATCTAAATCTTCACCAATAATATTTATAGTTAAAAAATGATGAAAATTGTCTGCATCAAATTAAAAAAAACACATTAAAATCTGTGAAGTTTTTATAAGTGGTGTTTTTAATTTTAAATTTAAATTCTTTGAAGAATGTGGTCGGAAAAAGTTTACGTGCCATGAAAAAAAATCTAAATCTTTACCAATAATATTTATGGTTAGAAATGATAAAAATTGGCTGCATCACATTAAAAAAACACATTAAAATCCGTGAAGTTTTTATAAGTGGTGTTTTAAATTTTCAATTTAATTTTTTTTCAGAACGTGGTCAAAAAAGTTGCTGTGTCATGAAAAAACAATCTAAATCTTTACCAATAGTATTTATGGTTAGAAATTATAAAAAAATGGCTGATCACATTTAAAAAAACAATAAAATGCGTGAAGTTTTTACAAGTGGTGTTTTTAATTTTTAATTTTATTTTTTTTAAGAACGTGGTCAGAAAAAGTGCCATGAAAAAAAAAATCTAAATCTTCACCAATAATATTTATGGTTAAAAATGATAAAAATTGGCTGCATCACATAAAAAAACATTAAAATCCGTGAAGTTTTTATAAGTGGTGTTTTTATTTTTTTTTAAGAATGTGGTCAGAAAAAGTGCCAAAAAATCCAAATCTTCACCAATAATATTTATAGTTAAAAATGATAAAAAAATTGCTGCATCCCATTAAAAAAACCCATTAAAAATTCACAGTGTAGTATAAAAAAATGACAACAACCAAAACGTACTCACCTCGCATTTTTGGTGTAATTTATTTTTAAATGTGAAAATGGTCTAAAAATAAGGCAATGAGTCGTCTTATTATTATTATTATTAGAGTTTGACCTTCCCCCCACCCCCAAAAGAAACGCTGGCATTATCAGGTTACGCTCATTGCCATCACGACAAGTGCTGAATCAGATTACAAATTATGACACGACAGTTAGCAAATATCTGCTTTTCAATCGATGGACATTGCTAATATGAAATAAATTAATGTATGATATCGCGTTTGTTTTTTTTTTTTGTTATACTGTATACAGCACAATTCCAACAATGTTGTTTGTTACTGAAATGGTGACTGCCCAAAACACTTTTAACCACGAAACGTATATAATAAATCGTATATAATAAACACCCATCAAGTGACTTCATTTTTTTTTTAAATATACTGTCATACTCGACTTGGTCACTTGGTGGCGCCCTACTCCCGTCTCATTTGGACGAAGAAGAGTCTCGGGCAGGGGGAGGGAGGGATAAAAAAAACTGGGAAAAAAAAAAGAGAAAAGCTCTTTTGCTGAGGCAAATGTCTCCGCACAACTGTTTACCGTGACGTCAGTTCGCACAAGTGGCTGTGGGCCGTCTCGCAGCGCCCAAACTGCGGGTCCGTGTCGCCGCCGACCAGGTGGGGAATAGATGAGCTCCACTCTCCGAAAACTTCCTCGCGTGGATGTCGCGGTTCACAATGGACTAAAAACACAAACAAACAAACAAACAACAGAGGGGAAAAAAAAAAAAAATCCCCCCCCAAAAACTGCTCGACGATGAACACCTGCGCCTTTTTGTTGCTTCTCAGCGTCCACATCTACGCCGATGGAATCGAGGGGCCGACAGGTAAGAGCCGACGTCCGTCCGCGTGTCCCGGGTGGAGTTGGAAACTTTGCGCGTGGGGACGAAGCTCCGCTTTGGGGGTTCGCCCGGCATCGCTTCCCCACAATCGACAACTTTGCGCTCGTCGGAACCTCTTCGGACTCTTAACTGTCTGCACGTACAAATCGCTTTCAACTTGATCTATAAAAAAAAAAAAATAATAAATAAAGTAGACGTCGAATGCGATGATGATAAAAGACTTTGTGGTCCGGCGCGATCCATTTCCCTCAACAACGGCATCCCGGTTCTGCCGTTATCGCCGCTCAGTTTACAAGGTGTTGCCTACTCACTGTAACAGAAGACATAAAAGTTGAATTGTAAGGTCTCATTTTTTTGTTTGAACCCCCCCCCCCCCCGTGCCGTGTAAAGACCTAAAAAGCCGCCGCGGTTATTGCTTTTGGTGCTTTATGAGGGAGGCTCCCGTTTATGCCATTCATCATCGTGCCAATGTGTTTTCCCTTTCAAGTCTCATGTTGTGCCTTTTTTTTTTTTTATTATGTTTTTGAGCTCAGAATCCAAACCAGGAAATCTGTGAAATATTGCCCCATGATAATGTGTCTGAAATACACAATTCAAACATTTGGAACACAAGAAAAAAAACAACACTTATTTTCTATTGCTGGATGTCATAATTTTATTATGATTTTTTTTCTACACATTTTACTACACTCAATCAAATCATGCACGTTACCTATGGATTAAATATAGATCAAATTGTATATAAATCTCTTTATCCAACGTTATCGACTACAGTGCATCCATTGTGCCGCACTCTTTATACCTGCAGTGTTCTGCTACCTGTGTTCTCACTATCAAACTGCTGTACCCGCTTATGCTGTGTGCGTTTGATGAATTATTGTACAGGTTTATGTATTTATTACGTCTCACCGGCCCTGCGCTGATCAAGCTCGAGTTTCCCAAAACTTCAGGGATGACAAATGGCTCACGGGGCATTTTTTTTTTTTTTTTTTTTTTTGTTATTGGGTCGCCGATTGTCTGAGGAAATTGCTGTAAGCTCAGGTCGCCATATGTTGGTTTTCAAAAAAAAAAAAAAAATGGGGACGCTTGAGGGTGGTGGTGGGGGTGACACGGGGGGGCGTATCTGTGTGGTGTTGTTTAATGTGTGTGTGTGTTGGAAAGTGGGGGGGGGGGTGACATGGTTTCTTGTTTTTGTCGAGTATATGACTCCTAACTTGGATTGTATGTTACTTAGTGTTATTGTGCAAAATTATCTTCTTAATTGTGACAAATGTTGCCACCAATCAGCAGTTCTAGCAAAGAACCAAATCATTTTTGCCACAAGGCTGTAAATGAACCAGTGACAGCTTCACGCAAGCACCACCCATTTCCAGTCCGGACACAAAGTCGTGAACAAATACTGTAGGGGGAGTTTTTGAGTTTCCGATACTTAAAACGTTACAAAAAGTTGCTAAATGGGTCGGGAAAGTCACGAATTAGTTGCCAGCATTGATTAGCCGCTCGCTTCGTCGTACAGTCGTGCTTCTCTTCCGTCATCGTTGTATCGCGCTATCGAGCTCGTGCACGTGACGTCACCGTTTTCACGCCGCCATATTGCCGATCAAACAGAGCTGCTCGACATTGAACCAGACGATAATATTTACAACGCCCAAGACATGTTGTACTGTTGGTTGTCACAACAGACGAGACAGATATTCGAAGAGATCATTCTATGGAATACCAACTGGAAAAAAAAAACAGAAAATATCGATGGATTTCGGGAATTAAACATGGCGGATGGCGCCCAACCAAAATACACACACGGCTGTGTGGCGATCACTTCATTTCAGGTAGGAATTAATGCCAAGTTGGCTCATTTGAGAACAATGCATATTTAAAAAAAAAAAAAAAAAAAAAAACTGTCACAGAGGTTAAGTGTGGCCGCAATCGCTTCAGTGTACGTTCCGTGAAGATGACTCCGTCCTTTTTTTTTTTTTTCAATCATAGTTAATGAATGCGAGTTTGTTTAAAACCAGAGGTCATTTCTTTAAATGTTGGTATTTGTATTGAATACTAGCTGAAAAGATCGATGGATTCCGGCAAAGGTTAAAGTGTAGCCGAACACGCTTCCGCGTTCACGAGCCGTCAAAATCGTCACCATGTGGGATTTATTCCTGATGAGAACAGATCCACCAACAAAGACCAGACTTTTCTACGCTTTCAAGCTTTTCCGTGGAAATCTCGACGACTTACTCGCCAGATCCATGTGTATATCCAGTTGTCCAAGACAAGCGGAAGCGAATTAACAGTCCAATTTGTTATCACCGAAAACATCGACTTCGGCATTAAATACGGGTCCTCTATGGCGAGTTTCTCAAATTTTTCCACGTACCTTCATTTATTTTCACCTTCTAAATGTCTAACAGTATCAGACAAGATTATGGGCATCGTGCTATAAGACATTTTCATGTCGTCTCCAACAGACTTAGCATTGAACAATGCTTTGCTAGACCGGCAATCTAGCGACGTAAACGTGATTTTACGACGCAGGTGCACGAGCTCTATACTCAGCATTGAAGAACCCCCCCCCCCTCACAAAAATTCAGGGATTTCAACTAGGTTTGAGTATTAAATGATTTGTTTATAATGAATAATGAAAATCTGTGGATAATTAATGTCCCTCTTAAAAGGGTACATAATTTCCCACAGAAGCCACGGAATGGTGGCTAAGCACTACTTATGGCCAAACGAAACTCCTCAACTCACTTCAATAGATGTTGAGCCCCCCCAAAAAAGAACATTTAGAGCGATTCATCTCACTGTCATTTTGACACAAGACTGCCAATGATAGTATGAGCACTGGAATCACATTTACTCCATTCCTGAACTTATTTATGAAGACCACCACAGTAAACAATACTGTACAGTCGTTGCTTATATTTACACGTTTGTTGTTTTTCAACTCATACCCTCGATGTTCTACATCAGTGGTGTCCAACCTTCCATACATGCTAATCCAGTACACGATATTTTGGTAAGCTTGCTCCGAAAAGCCTAGTTATGAGGAATGGGCTCAGTTGTGCTGCATGGAAGGAATCAAACCACTCTAAAAACAGACCGAACAGCCAAGCTTCACCAAGGCTGTGCATGACATTATTGTTGTTGTTTTGTTTGTTTACTGGCGTGTTGCAGTCTTGCTGTGTGCACTTTTAGCACCCCATTAGCTGCAGCCTACACGGCCCATCATACCTCCCCACAGCCCCCCCTTTCCGATTCCCCTCGTACTCTTCCATATCCTACTTGGGGAGAAATCAGGGAGTGTGAATGCAACCTTGACTCCCCGAAGCCACCGGGCGTCTCATTTGATTAACAGTGTTGCACGAAGACCACACCTTCACCTTGGATGCTGACTAACCGTTGAGCCTCGGCACTCCGTCGGGGATTGCCCCCTCCCTCCCCCCCACGAAAGCGAGATCAAATCCACGTTTTCCATAACTTGCATTTGCTGCACTCCGTCGCACCTGTCAGTGCAGTCGAAGTTGAATTATCAGCAGCCTTTGAAATATTAAGTCTCGCTGCTATACCCGCCTGATTAAAGTGACGCTGGTGAGAGGAAAAATATCCATCCATCCATCATCTAAGGCGCTCATCCTCACAAGGGTCACGGGAGTGTGCTGGAGCCTACCCGAGCTAAATCCAATATGTGCTTTGCTCGTCTATTTTCTCCACGGGGAAAAAGAATAGATGTTTGCTTACCATCTGTCCAATAGCGTCAGTAAGTGTTTAAATTACCCCATTTCTCACTCCACAGTTTAATGGAAGCCTCGAGTCTAAAGTTTACCCCAATCCGTTCCGGGAAGCCGGTCCACCACTGAGTCCTTCATATTCCAAATCTAATTTTCTTCTTGGAAATACAAATCATCGGTAGCGTTTTTCGCGTTCCGAACTGTCACGAAAGTGTCAAGACAAGTCGACCACTGTATAATGCAATACGCCATAAAATAAGATGAAACAAATCTCCCTTTGATGACGCCAGATGGACGCAGGATGCAGCCAAGTGGGGGAAGCAGGATTTTTTTTTTTTTTTATTTTCAAACTCAAAAGTGTTTGAAGAAAAAGTTTAAACGTGTCTGTCAAAAAACATCTGAAGGTGAACGACTCCTATATTCTTCAACAGGCACGTCATAATCATATCTACAATATACTAGACGGTTATTGCTGGCGTTAAAGGAACAGTCCGCCGAACAATGAAAAGCCTAAATCCGATAGGTCGTGTCACATGTACTGTACCTTGAAAATTTGAGGTTATTCCGATACCATTTAATGGTGTTTTTATCGGCAATTACAAATTTTCATGGGCGCCGCCATTTTTGCAAGACACATGACCAACTTGCGCGGATGTGACGTATTCTGTCCGTGAACAAAAAAATCATGGCCGATTTGGAGCGTAATCACATGCACCATCAGACTCATGAAAATGCCCTACTGTATCGCAAAATTTTGCCATAATTCGGATAGAAATAATTCGAGGATGGCTCGGTGGGATATTCTGCCCAGTAAGAAAAAGAAACTTTTAAGGACCCAGTGGCTAGCGAAGTGCGGTCGTACTGAGCCATACGACATATGTATTTGCGCATTTATTGAAGACCAACCCTTTTAGAGTACAATAAGTCTCTGAATTCAAGGATGACAAAAGTACTTATTACCATTTAATGCGACTTCTTGTGCTTTCATGCGTCGAGACTTCCATCCGTTAATCGTAAACGTAATTCAATTTGATTTGCCATCATGGTCGTACGATGGCGAACAGTTCTTGGCGACAAAGTCGTGTCTTTTATCCGTTTGATGATCTTGTCTTTATGCGAAAAGTTGGCAAAATATTGATTGGCAATGTTGAATACGAATGCTTTTGGCATACTCCCCATCTGTGAATTTAGACACGCAGCAAAACCGTCTCTCTCCACCAAGGCTGTCCATTCTTGCTGAAAACTTCGGTGCTCCTCATATTTTTTCTTTGAGCGACCTTTGACAAAAGTTTCCATAATTACCGTTCCACACAATCGGCGTTCGAGCGTTCTGCGCCTGTCGTCAGTTAGCGAGTCAGACTCCGCGCCATCCCCGTCTGAAAATCCATCCAAATATTCACCAATATTTACAGCCACAGGTTCAAATCTGTCTGGTCGTATTCCTCCGTCTACTCGATCAACCGATGCTGCTATTTCTTCAGCAGATGAGAATAAATCCGAGAAATCAGAGTTGTGCGTGATTGTTTTTGCGCACAGGATGCGCACAGGCGACATCACTTCCTGTTTTTTGGAGTCATGTGACTCGCCAAAATGGCGGCGCCCATGAAAATTCGTAACTGCCGATAAAAACACCGTTAAATGTTATCGGATTAACCTCAAATTTTCAAGGTACAGTACATATGACATGACCTATCGGATGAAGGCTTTTCATTGTTCAGCAGACTATTCCTTTAAGTAAATCAGATTCACCAAAAAATTTGGGGGTTTTGAGAACTTTTCACGCTAGTCATGCGCCTCAATGCTCTGAAATATTATTTCACTTTAGCATCCGGTTAGTGAAATCAATTGTGATCGATTGCTGAAATTGTCTTGAATAGCCAAAACTTTTCCCTTATTGTAATGGGGGTGAACGTCACTCTAGGATGTGACGAGTGATTTAACTGCTGCAACGTTCGAGGCATATTTGCCCAGCCAGTTTCCTAAACTGTGGCGGAACTTACAGTACAACTCTCTGTTTTTCTTTTTTTAATTTATCTTTGCTTAGTACAGGAAATAAGAGAAAGTTGATAAGAGAGTCCCGGAATCTCTCATTAAATTGTGATGTCCAAATATTCAGCTTAAGACAACATTAAAGCAGCAGCAGTGGGGGTCAACGCCGGACCCCCTGCATGAAGAGCTCATTCTTGGATGGGCTTTAACAGGTGATCCAAAGCAGACAGACGCAAGACTCTAAAGAGATTAACGGGGATGTAGTACAGCCTCTACTTTAGAGCACCAATTTAGAGCACAGTATAAAATACATTTTTGCTTGAAGGGAAAAACTCATTGGTAATGGACTTGCTGTTTTTGTGGTGGTGGTGGTGGAGTATTGATTTAGTTTTTTTGTCAGCAAGGGAAGTAATTGTTGCTATATTCATAACAGCACAGCAGCAATTTGTACCTTTCACTCCCACGTTCCGAGGAGTCCATTATGTGTCCACTGTAGTGGGCCTATAATAGACCTAGAGTGGATGGATTTATTAGCTATTTAGCGGGAGGAAAAATGCCACAAATTATTAAAAAAAAAAAATTGGGAAAAAGTTGCAGGGAATCCACAAAGTGGAAGTTTTCCCTACAGGAACCAGGCCACCATCTGTGTATAGGAGGGTGAGGGGCGGCGGGGACCTGGCCTCGATCAGACCGTCTCCTCCTGAGAGGAAAAAAAAAAAAAAAAAAAAAGGTTGGTTAGCTTCCATCTTTGTGGGCAGTAATTCAAAGAGCAGATGGAAAACTTTGCAACGAGGAGGGTTCGATGCTGAAGGGGGAATGGACAGAGGGAGAGGGGGAGCCGGGTCGGAACACGGAAAGATAGCTTTGTTTTCGAGCGAGGCCACCGACAGACGTATGGCGGCGTGTGCGCCCTCGGCAATAATGCCTGTTATTTAACAGACCGCTGATGAGTGGTCCGGTTGTCTCGGGAGTCTGTCTTTTCTCTTCTACGTCGGACCCTTTGTGTCCGTGTCTGTGTGCGTGGACAAGAGCCGTCCTGTGACTTTAAGAAATTGTGGATGCCAAATTCCATGAGATGTGTGCACCTCATCGCTGTGGTCCTCGGGACATCTCCAGTTTGCTTTAACACTTTTCTGATGCTCACACTGCTAGAAATTACAATTAAAAAATAAGACTTTTAGTATTTATATTTTCATCTTTTTTTAATTCACATTTGGTCGGTAAACCTCGTTTTTTGGGGGGTCTGTCTCCTATCGGAATTGGATTCACAGATAAGGCAATAAACAACAAAAAAAAAATCAAACACTCACTCACATTTGAAAACTGTACAGGTGTGGTGGGGCATTGCCCGCAGATATAAAGTTCCGGGTGTGGTCCGTCAGTCATGCCCGCAGATATACGTTAACTTGCGAGTGTGTGTTCTGTTTGTAATTATGAGTGTACCCCTTTAAGAGCGGAGGGGGGCGGTGTCAGGTAAACTAGGACGTAGAAGTCGGCTGAGCAGCAGCTCGTTGTGTGGTTCACTGCGCTGGATTGGTTTTCGTATGCTCTGAGTGTACAACAGGTGCGAATTTGCGCAGCTTAGAGGGAACATTGGTCAAGACTACTCAAAATGAGCGACATCTTTCAATATCCATGTATTTCTACTCTTAACAAATTGTACGCGTGTGATTTTTCGTGCTCAACTGGGCAGATTTGCGAGGGCAATGGTGCGCGGGCGCATACGCGCATGTCAAATCACAGTGACTGCGAGTGATTATGCATAAATTAGAAAAACAACTGCATTTATTGTGGCAAAAGTGTAATACATAAACATTTTCATTCTTCAAAATTTAAATAAAAGTGCAAGGAGTGGGAGGGGTCATAAAGCTAGCGGATATTCGCTGATGATTTTTTTTTTGTCATTAAATTATCCATGGTTGACAATAGGCTATGAATATTATACATCAATATTTTGTATGTTTTGCTTACGCTTTTGTTAACTTTGGTGCAACTATGATTGGGTAACGTTATTGTGCTTCACTTTAGTTCTTCCACTGGCGAACGTGTCGTCATGTTCACGCGTTATGTTGAGGCTTTAATTAAACAAAACAAAATTATATGTGTGTGTGTGTGTGGGCAGGAGATGATGAGAGAGCTGGTTGATGCCTTTGAGGCCCTCCGAATTTGACCACTTTACCTTTGGTCCCGTTCTACCCGGCCTCGCGCTCGTATCACGATGTTTTAATGATGACCTGTCCCACAGATCCACCGGGAACTTCTGAAAGAACCACGCAAAGGGGGAAAGCGCGTTTACAGCGGCTGATTATATACCGCCGGCATCTCTTTGAGGCGCTGATTAAACGCCGGGAGAAGTCTGTGGGATTGACATTTGTGACTCAGTGGTCTTCTTTACAGAAAAGTTAACTATGAAAGTGTTGCCGAAGAGGAAGTTATCATGGCAACAAGTCGCTGATGCATCACAGACGATTCAATGCCTCAAACACTTGGAGGAGGTGATTGCACTATTCTTTTATATTCTATTTTCAGCTTTTTCTGGTCCTTTGTCTAGCTCCTTTGATTCTGCTCTGCTCAATGCCACGTGGCGTACAATCTCAATTTGAAACATGCCCTTGAAACTATATGAAAGGACTGATAGGATTGATTAAGCTATTGCATTCAATTCAATTCATGTGCCCGATGGTGCTATTGTGTGTTGATTATTCTCTTCGTCAATTAAAGATTTTTGCCCGCGAGTGCAAGCATCCGAGCTGTAAAGTCGAAAGGCTTCGGGTTACGGAGCCCCGACGCCTCCGCGGCCGCCGCCACGCGCCCCTCGGGGTGACGCCTCCCGGCACCCCGGAGGAGATGCCAACACTGACAGATTGACACTCTTTGGCCTTGCTTTACTGGTCTCCTCCTCGCTACGGCAGCAGAAAAAAGCAGCATTTTAGCTTCCACGGCCAAGCTTATGAATGTAATATCGATTGTTTGGGAAGTCAATTTTACCTGCATTTGGTCCAAATACCCTTCTTCCTTTTGGAAGTTGAGTTTGACTCAATAGGCTGAATGAGGCTAAGCACAGATCTGGCCGGCACTTGCGTGGCATACCCATGTACAGTGTAGGAAATTGAGCTGTACAATTTTGTCTTTGGACAGCTCTTTGGTCTTGGCCATGTTGCAAGTTTGAGTCTTACTGATTGTATGGGGTGGGCAGGTGTCTTTATGCAGCTCACGACTTCACACAAGGTACATCTGATCCAGGATAATACACGGAGTGGAGGCGGACTTTTAAAGGCGGACTAACAGGTCTTTGAGGGTCAGAATTCGAGCTGATAGACAGGTGTTCAAATACGTATTTGCAGCTGTATCACACTAATAATTCATTAAAAAAATCATATGTTGTGATTTCCGGATTTTTCTTTTTTGATTCTCTCTCTCACAGTGTACATGGACCTACGATGAAAATTTCAGACCCCTCCATGATTTCTATTTGCAATATAGCAGCGTGTTCAAGTACTTATTTTGGTCACTGTATGTAGCACACAAAAATGCAATTGACCCCTGCTGGGTCTGTTCCTGGCGCATTTACGAGAATGATTGACAAGTGACGTAAAAGTGGTTATGAATGCATATACAATCATTTAAACGGTGCACAAAACACTAATTGCATGTCAAATGCTTATGAATATGAAGGTGTGAGTACTCCTAAAAATACAGTACATTAAACTAGTGACAGCTAAGAGCACGCAAATACACAATGGACAGTAAATGTACTTGGATGGCGATAACTATGTTGATGATCATGACGACGGTGAATTAGTGACGTTTCGTAGTGGTCCAGTCCGGCATTAAACAACGGACATTTGACTTCACATCAAAGCAGAGGCGTTACATCAATGGCGCCGATCCTCCCCGGACTCTCCTGCTTGGCTCCCTGGCCTGTGTTGATGGGAAATCTATTACTTGATTGTTCGCTGGCTCCACTGCAATGTGGTGTGCTCCAGCGTTTCGGAGATTTTGAAAATGGGGCCTTTCTTT
This sequence comes from Syngnathoides biaculeatus, assembly GCF_019802595.1. Lineage (NCBI taxonomy): Eukaryota > Metazoa > Chordata > Actinopteri > Syngnathiformes > Syngnathidae > Syngnathoides > Syngnathoides biaculeatus. Next base: position 5,136,975 of record NC_084644.1, read on the forward strand.
CCAATGTAAACACCACTAAAATATGCATTTTTGGTGATATAGAGGGTCCAAAAGCTTGTGTTTTGTGTGTGCTGGACAAGATAACGCTAACTTGGTAATGCTCCTCCAGTCAAGTGTGGAGTTACGCTGACCAATGGAGGAATCTAACTCCCCTTGGAAGGCAGTCGCTCATCTGGAAAGACTTGGGCTTTGGAGCCAGAGGATCAGAGTCCAAATCATACTGCAAACAAAATTTAAAATTGTATATTAAGTTGTTGGAGGGACGCTAGTCTGCTTCTTTGCAATTGTCATTGTGCCCTTGAGCAAGGGACTGACCCCAATCCCCCTACCTCAAGAGCTGTAGCTCACTATGACATGTATGTCTACAATATACGGGAAATGTTCAACACCAAATCTATGCGGCAGAGCGGAAACTGAAATTACCCTTGAGGTGTTATAACACAATTATAAATTAAAATGTAATTTTCAATCTCAATGTACATCCACTAGAGCATTAAAAATATACTAATGCACAAGCACTTGGTATTTGCGCAAGTAGTACACGGACTGTAAATAAACGATATTCCCCCCCCCCCCCACACACACACACACTGTGAATAAGCAATGTATTTAAAAAAAAAAAAGTCAGAGGAAAAACCCCACAAAATAACAATATTGAAAAGTATCATTGCCGCAGTCCTCGTTACAACATCAGCCACAGAAATATCAAATTGCGGGTTTTAAAGTGACACAGTTCTACGCATTATAACTTAAAATTGCATGCTTTAATTGAGCGATAGTCATGGCAATCTATCACTGTACACAGATGGTTCAGTGTTTATAGAAGAGCCAACGTATGACACACTCGCTTGCTCACAGATGTGTAATTATCCAACAAAGAAATAAGCCCGGCTGTTTCCCGTTTCACGTCCCTCAGGTGGGCGAGTTCCAGACTGCCGAAAGTGGGTCTTGTGAGACCGAGGCTTCAAGCGCTTCTGCTTATCCCAACCCCGGGGAGGGAAGGCGGTTTATATTTAGCCGCCGTGTTCGCCGCGCGCTTCTTCACCTTTCCCCGGAGTCGACACATTTTACAAGCACATTCCTCAGGTCGTCTGCCTGTAGTGACACGGGGTAACGAACGTCCGGGTCAAAGGGGTCAAAGTTGAGGACGAGGGGAGGCGGTGTTGCGGTGTTAGGACCCGAGCAGTGGTTGTGGCTATTCTCTGCATGTAATAGCTTCAGTGAAATCTGAGCTGCTAATGCTCCTGTTAAAGTCAAAACACTTTCTTCAGGGCATATTTTTCCATGGTGGCTTGATGGATATAGCTTTTTTTTTTTTTTTTTTTTTTTTTTTGGTGTCACAAAGCTCTCCAGGGGAAGTGGTATTTCTGGTTTGATGAGTCCCTTTGGGGAAGGAAATTTCCTTAGATGGACCCATCCATGAACCCAAACACTTATCACACTGATGTATCTCGGGCTCATTAGACGGACACTTTCCCATAAACTTTATTAGGACAGTGGAAATTGAAACACATTAAAGTATAACAGAGCATGGCTAATGTCTAGCGTGGTGATTTAAAAGAGCGCCGCGTTTGAAGCCTTCGCAGTGTGAAATCGCACTGATTTTGTACAAAACGCCCTCCCTACCTTGCATTAATCATCTGAGCTTGCCCGTTTTCGTCGGCTGTATTTTGCGCGTTCCGCGGCGTCGCGACGTCGTCAGCTGGGTTACGGTAAGGTCAGGGCTGCCGCGGGAGCGCAGGTGCCCGCTGGCGGCAAATCGGACCCGTGGAGTCATTTTCGAACTTTTCGAAAACAATTTTGATTTCAAGTCAATCTCATTAACAGATGCGTTGTTTACGGACTGTTTTATGGGGAGGGCAGCATTAACGAGAGGGCTAATGAGTTCACCTCGAGTCCATGAAAGTTTGATTTTCCACACAAGCGAATTGAAGGTTGCTGGCAGTTTCATCAGTACAATATTGTGGAAATTCATACTGTCGGTTTAGTTTTTAAAAAAAAAAAAAAAAAAAAAAAAATCACAAATCTGGAGAGGAATTGTACACGATCCTCAATTGAATGTAAATAAATCCATTGAAATATAGAGTACAGGAATGATTTTCTCGTGAGCTTGTTTCTGAACCCAAGTTGAGCTGGAGTCAATTGGAAGACAAAAAATACGTGTTCAGGAACTCTTTGGGCCTTTGCTTTGTTCTGACTCAGGTGTTAAAGTGAGGGAGAAGGAAAACAACACCTATTGATTTCTCAAACACAGCTTGTCACCATGCCGCGATTGTCTTCCTCCTCTTGAAGCTCCCCTTTCGATCCGACATGACCTCGCATCACAATCCTCCACACTTTGACACACCTTACTCGGGGGGCGGGCGGGGGCTGGGGGGGGGTGTCTGCAGTTTCTTTTTTCCCTTCCCGAACACCCTCAAGGAAGTCACACTTCGAAAATACCGTAAAACGTTCCGGCAGCCGAGCTTACTCCTCTTTCTCTGCGCCCGTGCCCGATCATTAGCGGTGGATTTACTGCCGTAATTCTGGATTGTTCATTATTTTTGAGAAAGTATAATTGCGTTATGGTCAAGCTGTGAAACTCAATCTACGGCACGTCATATGTCATCAACACTCAGCTTTCAGTTCTTCAGGGTGCTAATGAGGAGTGAGATCCTGACCACAAAAATGTCTTTTATGCTCACTTCACTGTGCTGTTATCGTGTTGCTTAGAAACGGTACAATTCCTCATCATGCGGCTACATGGCACTGATGTTAAGTACAGTCTGAAATCCATAGAGGCAAACTTCTTCTTACCGAGACTAAGTAGCGTTTCACACCAAGGCTTCTGTCCTAAAGCCTTCCCGTTCCCTCTGCGTGGAGGATTGCTCAGTTATTTGAGAAATAGCTTTTCAGACCTTTGTTTTCCCACGTCCTTCCAACATGACCCAGGCTGCCAGCCGAAGCGAAACTACTGAATATTGCGGTACTTGAGGATTTTACACGTGCATTCAGGTGGCGCGACTGGAAGTCCGCAATGGATGGAATAATCTTAAAAATAAAGGGTTTCTTTCTGGTAAATCCTACCATTCTCATGTGTCATGTTGGCCGAGTAAAAAGAAATGTTTCAAAAGTGCTGACGCCATGATTGTAATCTGAGATTCAGACTTTTGACATCTTCCCGAGGGTAGATTCTTCAGCGTCTGAACTGTTTTGGTAATATCACATTAAGGGAAAACTTATGAGATTGGTCCGGAAAGGCTAATGTGAATGGAAACCCTTTCTGCCTTTTATGCTCTCTGTAGCCAGAGTTCCGTGCGCTCGGCCAAATGTATTACAATAGTACAAAGCCAGAAAATGCAAGAATGTTCCAGAGGGGCCCGTGGGGTGTTTGTTATTTAAAGAAAACCCCCAATACCAGAGAATTATTGCTTCGTCATGGGTGTATGCGTGTGTGTGTGTGTGTGTGTGTGTGGTCCCACTCCTCTTTGCATGTGTGTTTTCTGTACTGGAAGGGACATTGGTTGTAGTTACTAGCTTGTTATATATACTCCAAATATTTATTAAACCCTTTCAGCCCGTTTTGAACTTTCAGAAATGACACACAGGAGAATTAACAGCTACTGTTTGCCCATTTTGTGTGAAAGTGCAAATGAGCATATTGTGCTGGCGAAATGGCCATTGCACCTCCAAGATGAGAGTGTTTACTTTAGCAGGAGTGTTTGTTGTCAGTCTGTAGCCAGGTGCTCTCCACCGTGTGAGACCTTTTGAGCGGGTCGACCCTTCTTACCCTTACACGATGTTTACTCGGGCAGCCAGCGTAATTAGGGAGCATCTTAGTTTGGGATTAAGGTTGGAAGTTGGCTGATCACAAAGGACAGGAGAAAAGGCATTAGGAGCCTTGTGGTTAAGATGGATATGACTCTACTTAGCGGTGGAATCATGTGACTATCAGGAACTGGCAGTAGGGTGCTGTTGACGCAGTGATCCCTCACCCAACACTAATAGGCTTTAATGCAGATAGCGTTGTTTACCTACAGTGTGTTCCACTCCACCTTTCTGACCCCTGCCATAGACACACAACATTCAAACTTGTAGATCAGTTACAAAATACTAATGTTTTCCTCTACAGCCCGGAGGATTTTAGTGGCGTTCAGACAGCTTTGCCTTACTGCAGCCCCTTTGAAACAAAACGGGAAAGATGGTTCTCCCCTCTCTCTTGAGTGCACACTTGCTGTTCTCAAAACTGCTTCTGTAGAATGTAATTAATGTCCTCATTAACAGAGTGAACGAGCTGCGTGTGGCAGAACCGGAAGCCTGAATCCCCCACGGGCCCTTGGCTTTCTCGACTTTAGGAAAAGAGGTTGTTGAAGTAGATAGCCGTTGTTTGGTCAAAATAAAACATGGTTCAGGAGTTAATTTTTTATAACTCGTCACTCGTAGAATAGCAACAACGCAACATCATGCATTCTGATGATTTAGATGTGCGTATCTGTCAGCATCTGGTACGTCGGACGGTACTTGGCGAAGGTTTTCATGGAACAAGGCAGGACAAAAAAATGCAATCACGTCACACCTGTGTCAGCGTTGCGCCATTCCCTTTTATGCATGAGCAGGATGATTCCATACACATATTCTGTGTCAGTGTTGTACGTAAAATGAAACGACCCAGAAAAAACGGGGGCTTTTAGCAGGCAGAGTATGAAAAAAGCCTTTCATTTTGACCATATTAAGAATAGGAGAAAGGAACGGTTTTCCCCAGTTTTAAGCGCTAATCCCTTCACAAGGACCAGCCAACGCCGGAACGTCTGAGGTTACGAGGCCAGAACAAACAGCAGACAGGAATGTGTTTGTCTGAGTATCTTGGCTTTGTTCACTCCACTCTCTAAAAGCAGGAAGAGGGGAATGGAGCGAGGTGTTGAAGCTAGTGTCTCATTCGGCGTATCCGGCAAAGAAGTCGATGGTGTGTTGAACGGATGCTTACGGCGGCACAGACTGCTTTTTTTGGGCAAATGAATTAACTAGGTTTTACTTCTGAAAGTGATGGTTTCTTGCTTCACTGGTTGTCCGTTGGCGTGGTCAGGCACGTCTAATCCCGGAGGGTTGGGGGGGGATTCATTGAATGCTGGGGTCAAGGAAGTGAAGATTCATCCCGGTCCTGTGAATCCCTGTGGCACCGCGAGCTGTCTTTCTCCTCAGATGTGGAAGAAAGATATTTCTTTATTGGCAATAAATATCTGCTCCTGCACCAGTGGGTGATAGGTGCTGCGAAGAATTAATAATGGCAGCAGAGTAAGGGGAAAGGTGAGGCTGACGAGAGAGGAAAATGTGATTTTTCATTTTCTTATTCTCTTGTTACCTCAAAAATAATGATTTGGAAAGCCTTTACAGATTGTAAATTATTAATTACTTAGTAATTTGTGATTGTACAATTTTTTTTTTTTTAGACTAAAAATGCTTGTTTCCATTTTGGCTCCTCTTTATATTTGCCTTCAGATGACGAAATGGAGGAATTTTGCAAGCGTCTAAGAATGTTTTTAAATTAATGTTTTTTTTCTGCTTAATTTTATCCCGGAGCCGACGGCAGATTTATGATCAGTGGGATTCTAACTTTTGAGCAGGACATTCTGATTATAATACATTATCATCAACAGTGTGCAGAGCTTTGATGATCAGATGCCTGAAAACAGCTGGAGGTTGGATTCTGGGAGAACATGTTTGTGCGGCAGTAAATGAAACGTGGCAAAGTTTGGCACGGCTTAAATTTATTTCAACGCTGAAAAACGACTCCAGTTTTGTTTCGTTCTCAACAATTAGTCACACTCTCAACCTTGAATTTCGCATTGCACTTGAATAGTGTGTCATTTCTGGGCAATTAACTGGAATCACCGTTGATTCGGTGTGTTTGTTTAAAAAAAACAAACAAAAAAAATGTGTTTAAACCACCATCTGTTTAAAGGATTTTTTTTTATTGTGACGCAGCTGGATGGAGCTGAATCACCGACGCTAACATCTGCTGTCTTTGCTTTCATGAGGAGTACTGACGCTCATGCATGTGGGGATTGTTTAATGATACTGGTCAACCTCGAATATCAACATTGTTTAATACCTTACACAATAGTTCTTTTTTCTACTGTCCAGTTTGTAAAATTAGACACTGTGCTTATATATTGTATTTATATGCGTAAACCGTAATTTCCGGACTAAAAGCCGCGACTTTTGTCACACGCATTCAACCCTGCGGTTTATGCAGAGCTGTGGCTAATTTATGCATTTTTTTCGCACGCCCGCCAAGGGCGCTCGAGCAGAAAAGGTAAGAGTGAGACAGGTGGAATATATGCATCGAGGAAGGTGCAACTTTAATGTAACTTGACGCTTTGTTCATGACTAAAGTTAGCATGAGCAGACCCTCATCATGGAAAATGCAAGAAGAAATGCGTGTGACGCAGCTTTCAAGTTAAAAGCAATCGAGCTGGTCGATAAAGAAGGAAACTTGGCATAAATGGATCGATGGTGAGACGCTGGGAACTGCAGCGGGAAGAACTGGAGCAATGTAAAAAGATGGAAAAAAAAAAAAAAAAAGCTTTCAAAGGTAATAAAAGCAGGTAGCCTGAACCGTGTTACTGCTGTGTTACTGCCGCGTCTGAGTGACTTCACCGGTATGCTTTTCTTTTTTTTTTTTTTTTTTACCCAGACCTGTTAGTGGAGTGTTACTACCTACCGTATTGCTGCTGTGTTGCTGCAGCGTCACAGGCACTCTTTAGAAAAGAAAAGCTAAGTTATATTATTAAAACTTTGAAAATTCTGTGTACCGTGTATCTTTGTAAATATCTTCTTGTTTCAATGTGGGCACGTGCGGTTTATGGACAGGTGCAGTTTATGTATGTACAAAATGTTTTTTCCTTTAAAAATGTACTGGGTGAGGCTTATAATCAGGTGCGGCTTATAGTCCAGAAATTGCGGTGTGTGTGTGTGTGTGTGTGGATATATATATTTGAATTATAATTCTTTCAGGTAATAAAGCATGTTTTCATTTGTTGTTAGGTTATTTCATGTTAAATCATCTTAAAAAGCAAACATCAAAACAGTGAACTCCCACTTTGGACTTGTGTTGATGCCGTGCTGGATATAAAGAGAAAGTAACAGCAGATCTGCAGAAAAAAAAAACCCTTTTTGTAATTGCTCCCCGTTTCTTCTTTTGAAACAGGGTTTCAATTTCTTTTCATTGCTCCGTTGCTCCCTTTCTGTTTTGACTATGTTCGCTCGTCCTCTCAGCCTCGGGGCGTCTCGACGATCTAGAGCATCTTCTATGGGTTTTTTTTTTTTTTTTTTTTTTTTCTCTGGGAAGCTTCTGTCATGGAAGGCAGGCAACAGAAGCACCGGCTCAGAGCGGACCTGTCTTGGAGTATGTGTGTCTCGCTGTCTCCCCCAGGCACTCATTAAGCTAGTGTGTGGAAGTGTGTATTTCAACTGTGCGTGGGGGGGGGGGGATGGGTGGGTGGGTGTGGGTGCGCGGTTCATGCTTGCACTTGGAGGTTAAAAGGCCCCTGTTGGAGTCATAATTTCCCAGCCAAGGGCGACCCGAGAAGGTAACTTCATTAGCCAGGTCCCGCTCTACAGATTAACTTGATTATCCTAACTTCGTCTCGATGGTGACCGTTGGTGCAAACGTTACACCTGGACCAATGTTCCTCCCCGATATGATTATAGCTTCGATTAGATTATAGTGTGCTTGCGTGTTTGTGTGCGGGAAGAAGATGGCAAAGGACGACTCATCGCTACACCTGGAATACTTGGCGGCGCTGTAATTTGCAAAGTGGCCCTTCCCCCGGTAATGAGCAGGGGCGGCTCTCGAAACTCCTTTCAATAATTTGCCTGATGAAAGTCACACAGTTCCTTTGTTTAGCGCATGCCCGCACACGTGCGTCTCGTCACTCGGCTCCCCGTCGGCTGGTCCTTTTTAACATTCGTGCCGCAGTGGCGGAGTTTCTCCGCTAATATCCGTCAGCCCCGTGCATTCCGTATCGCCTACACAGACTTTGCGTGAGGGCACGGTTGCCCTTGAATTACAGAGAGGGCAAGAAACCTTCAGCTCACACGAATAAGTTTACCGCACACTTTGACTCACTCTTTATTGGTGACATGTTAGTGACCTTCGGTCTTCAACTAGTAGCAAGGTGGAGTCAAGGATCGTATCAGTCATTGGAACAGTCGTGCATTACCACATCCTGATGGCTGTTCTTGCAACCTCAACCTCTTGTGACTGTCCTCTGCCCGGTTACGATTGCAGCTGTAGTTGGACATCCATCCATTTTCTTTGACGCTTATCCTCACAAGGGTTGCGGGGAGTGCTGGACCCTATCCCAGGTGTCAATGGGCAGGAGGTCGCCACACCCTGAACTGGTTGCCAGCCAATCGCATAGCACAATCACACCTCGGGGCAATTTAGAGTCTCCAATTAATGTTACATGTTTTTGGGATGTGGGAGGAAAGCGAGGTGCCCGGAGGAAACCCACGCAGGCACGGGGACAACATGCAAACTCCACACAGGCGGTCTTGGGATTGAACCCGGGTCCTCAGAACTGTGAAGCCAATGCTTTACCGGCTGAACCATCGTGCCGGTACTCAAGCAAATTTACAATTCGATATTTCGTGAGAGGAAGACTGCGTGTTTCCCCTTCGCTTCAATGGGTTTTTCTGTGGTTCTCTCGTACCGTCAAAAAAAATCTATTCCAGTTGAAACTTCTAACTCTGGATTTATTTTGGAAAATTGACCCAACTGATTCCCGTGTTGTACTGATATCTACTTTGATGTATTTTGAGGGTTGCATCCAATACCCATTTTACATAATAGTTTTTCTTACTCGCCAAGACATCTTCAGCTCATATATTACCGTGCACCCCTATCCCCATCCAATGTTTACATTTGCATTCAATATCTCAAGAACGCTTTTATTGGTGCAGCAATAGTCTTGATATGCTCATCATAGCAAAAATGTCCATTGCAAAACTGTTCAAAATAAATCTAAATATAAATTACGTTAATTTATAGTCATATTATTTTTTTGAAGTTAAAACATTACAGATTGCTGTTATTCGAACTAACATTAAAAAGTCAGAAAAGCCGGAACACTCTTAAAGGCAACACAGGTTGAGAAACAACCAAGTCAAAATATATCAAATATTCATGGGACCCCTACTTGTACATAATTTCTTTTCCGGGGCGGCGGCGACAGGTGGAGATCAGACTCACGGGGCTTGCCTGTGGCAGCTGCTGCTAGCCTGGATGCTGGTGAAGTGAAGCGAAGCGGAGGTCCTCGGCAACCGACCCATTCCCTTGGGTCTGGTTTTGCGGGGACGCAGGCCAGCTCCAACAACAAAGGACCCGTATCTCGGCCTATTGATTGGGAAGCAACGCGCCGACGTAGTTGTAGTACGCCGTAGCAATTTGCACCGCTAACGCATTCCTTTCAATACGACTGTCACGTGGGCCGGTCAGACAATCCGTGTATTTCTTTCGCATGGGTTGTTACATGTCCACTTGGCTGCGTTTACACCCGAATCAGAATCAGCTCACGTGCTCCTGACACCCCCATCAGAACATGACGGGCAGGGTGGAATGCACTGGCATCCGTGGTAAACCTTGGGCAGAAACCAGGAGCCAACCAATTCGCCATTGGAAATCGTGATGAAATGGGTGCGTAGTTTTAATGTAGATAGAACTGGAACGTGATTTACCTTCAGTGCTTTGTGCTGCTTTTCATCTTGGCGTCACCAGACTCTGATCTTAATTGATTCTTTTTTGGGGGGGGGGGGGGGGCACACACAAAACAAGCCAATCATAGACTCTGTGTGATTATAACAATGCCCTTGGAAAAACAAGCACATGGGACATACATAAAAGATAATACAATACATCCTTATTGACTGATCTTTAACACAAACCCGCAACAACCTTATTTGTAGAGATGATTTATTATCGTCACGTTGTCTGGGAAAAAAAAAAAAAAAACTTACTGGCACTCCACGCCAAAACACATTTCTAAACCTTCCATCAGACTCCCGCTGAGGCATTTTTTTCATTTTATTTTTTTCCTGACCCACACTTGCTTTTGAAAGCACAGACATGCTTCTGCTTGTCTGCTTCCCAGTCGCATTCAGCACCCTGGTCAAGGTGAAGATGATGCAGAAACGTTGGGGATGGTGGATTACAAAACACCATCTCCCGTGACCCCCCCCCCGCCTGACAGCTGCCCTGTTATTCCCAGGCTTGAACTGACAGGCCTGATCCGTTGGGGTTTTTTAACTGACTGCCGCTTTGATAAAGTCGTTTTCCGAAATGAAGAATCTAACCTCTGGCTTCGTAGCGACCAAACACAATTATTGTAAAAATGAAGTTGGTATGGCAATGGTCGGCCGAAGATGCTTTGAAGTTGTACTTTCATCTGTCGAATAAGATAACGTTAACACATTTATCGCCAATGTGACAGTGTGAGTCACTAGTTACATATTCATGAAAGGAAAATGCAAAAATGCCGAAAGTGGAGCTTTTAACGTAACCACAGTCACTTCCATTATCATTTTCATGACTGCGTGTATTAGCTCTAACATCAGCGGACCTGGGAAAAAAAAAAAAAAACGAAAAAAAACATTCAGCCGGATTATCGCTAATTTTAGTTGCATCAACATGAAATGCGTCACACCGTGTTATTACTGCCGCAACCTTGGCACCTACAGTGTTTTGACGTGTGGCTCAACACAAGGCGGAGAACTTCCCGTCGCGGTTCTTGTTTTCCGAGACCGCTTTTTCCAGAAGGCACCTGGGCTGGAGGAGAAATGCTGCCCTCTTTCCGGTTGCTCTGATCAAATCACCTCTGCTATAAAAATGTTATCTTGCAAAAACACTGAAAAACTAGTAGGACAAAGAGATATGGGATATTTTATGACTGTGGTGGTGAAATAGTGCCCTTTTTCTAGTCTAGTATTTTTTACTGTATGTAACATTAAAGGGCACTAAGCCATCTCGAAACAGGTCAGATCTGACACAATAAAGCCTGTCAGAGTTATTCACATTTTGTTACTTTTCATCATAATTACTGAACAGAATACATACTTTTAATGCATCTAATAATGTGTCAAGGAAACGGGTTGTCTCAAGATAACCAACTAAACTGAACAATGCTCGGAAGGGTCCACAGTAAAGATCTCTGAATTATTATATATATATTTTTTTTAAATCAAACAAGGACAACTTAAAGGCATTTTTCACCAAATTGCACTTAACTACAGATTTTTCACCCTTCTTTTGTCTTTGACTGTGTTATTACCATGACCAAACTCCCTCTCGAGGGGAAAAAAAAAAAGCTAATTTCATACTGTTGTCATGATTATAGATGCAGAGATCCCCATCCTTGCTTGTGAGGCTTTTGGGATGCATCTTTTATATCCACTCGTGACACTCACCTGTTTTTAATTAACCGGTTGGCCTGTGGAATCTTCCAAAGGTTCTTTTTTTCCCCCTAGTATTTTGTTGCCCGTGTTTCAGGTTTTATAGTACGTGTTAAAGGCATCAAATTCAAAATGCGAGAATATTTGCAAAAAAAAAAAAAAAAATCCAGACACTGTGATTTGACGGGCGTGTACGCGCCCGCGCGCCATCAGTCGAGCACGAAAAATCACGCCCGTAAAATTTTGTTACGAGTAAAAATACGTGGATATTGAAAGATGTCGCTTATTTTGTGTAGTCATGACCAACGTACGCTCTAAGCTGCGCCACTGCGCGATTGCGCACCTGTCGCACACTCAGCGCACACGAAAACCAATCCAGCGCAGTGAACCACACCCTGATGTCTTTTTTTTGTTTTTACAAGGAAGCACATGGTCTCTAACAAGCTGCTGCTCAGCCTACTTCTACTTCCTACTTTAGCTGACACCGCCCCCCTCCGCTCTTAAAGGGGTAAACTCATCATTACAAACAGAACACAGTAACACCGTAACTTTCTATCTCCGGGCATGTCTGGTGGACCACACCCGTAACTTTATATCTGCGGGCATGACCGACCACACCTGTACATTTTTCAAGTGTGAGTGACTGATGTTCATCAGTTTTTAGCATTAAATGTCTTCTTTGTTGTGCATTCAATGAAAAATAGGTTGAAAAGGATATTTTTAATTGCATTTTACACAACATCCCAACTTCATTACAGTCGGGGTTTGTATGTTTTCGTGATGCTTCTCAAGTGAGAGACTAACTTCTTTTTGTATGTCGGGGAGGATTGCTAAATTTAGCCCATGTTGTTCATCGTACAGCCTTTCATGAAGTATGTCAATAGGCTAGAAGCTGAGTGGTTTGTGGCGATATTGTGGCGTGCCCTTTCCGTGTCAAGGTTTTCTTGGTCATCCCTGCACTTGCTCCAACAACGTATTTGATCTCCTATCTTTTGGCAGCGTTCTCGGCAAAAATAATTTCTTCCTTCCGAGGAAGAATGTCCACTTTTCCCCCTCCGCCATCCATGCTTGCTTGATTTGTGCCTTTGGAGGCGGTGTTTCATTTACATCCATATTGACCCAATCTATTTATTTGACAGCTGTGAAGCCCGCTCACACACCTTCAAGGCTCCACGTCTGCTGGCGCGTATTTATTTTCCGGTTATTCCCTGATGTGCTACGACGTGAGCGCTCTGCACGATTGAAAACGTTGCTCTTGTGTAAGATAAACCGCAGCCCACTTCAATCAGGACGTGCCGTGTAAAAGCGTTCGTCGGCGTTCGTGCGGAAGAATCACATTGTTCTGAAGTTTCAATCGGCGTCTCCGAGTGGCTCCTCGTTCTTTGCTCTATTTTTGTCAGGCTCTTCCGAGATCTCCCGCTGCTTTGCCCTCTCCATCCTTCCCTTGTGCTTCAACCCTTGCCTCGTGCATATGTGGCTCTGTGAGAGCTCACGCTGGTCCTCTGTGACGCCTCGAATCAACACCAGCAGCAAGACTATGCGCAGCCAGTGTCCTCCCGCAGCAAGGCCACACAGATTGACGGGCTGTGCGGCCAGATGCGTTCCGCCTCGCCGCCCTTTGTGTTTGCCTGAGCGTGTGTGCTCATCATTTGCAGGATGGAGGGATGGATGGAGGGGAAAAAGACAGCGGGAGAACAGCGAGAGAGGCAGGCGGAATCAGCTTTGCTTTGGTGGGGTTTACATAATTAATGCTTTGTAAACGCAACTGTGTCCACACAAAGTATCAGGTATAATCCTAGATGCAAATATTGGCCGCCGGAAAATTGTCACGTGCCAAAAAAGCAAAGAAAGTGTCATCGTGCTACATTTATTTGTGCCGTAAATGTCATTGAATTCCATATTTTTATGTGCGATAAGATTATTGGTGTTTTAACCGCTGTGGTAAAACACTCGATGAAATAAAATGACTGCAAAGTTGTATCAGAGTTGCACAGAATATTAGTCATAATATTATGAGCGTATGGCTTTAGCGAAGAATTGCTGAGGATCTTTTCAAGAGTTACACTTTAGTGTGTTTCGGCACATCAAAATCTTTTTCGGTGCAAGCAATTAACCAGGTGAAGTCCTCTCTGATTTCATGCTGATGGAAATCTTGTCTGGCAGTGTAGAACCTGGATGAAAGTATCCCTTCACCCTGAAAATGTGCTTTGAAATACTACAAGTTGGACCATTAGGTTAGTGTTGTAATACCTGTTGTATAAACAAGTATGCCGCAGTCCTCTGAATGTGGGTTACACTTTTTTTTTTTTAATCCAAAGACAGCGGTCTTCGCCCAGGGAAGGATCAGGTCCATCAGTGTTCCGACTGCAACAAAACATGACGTTCGTCGCACACCCCACCTCAGACAGCACCGAAGCAATTCTGAGCCTCTTGTATAAATGTGTATCAAGCGCGTCGTCGCGTCGAAAGACAAATGCGGTGTGCAAACATTTATAAAGAATGAGGCGGGGAGAGCATCACTGACTCCTGGGTCTATCCACAATAACACATAATAAATATGCATGCGGGTTTCAAGTAGTACCGTGACTGACTCTTTATCTGAAATTTAATTACTCCACATTTACGTGATTTGACATCTAGGCACAGACACTAATTAGACAAAGAGACCTGCAAGCTTGCTGTCAATTGGTAGAATACACATTGACTAATTATATCCAAATTTTTTTTCCTTTTTTTTTTTTTTTAACTGTAGTATTTGTTTTATTTGTGCCTTAATTATTGTCCACTCGTTTGCAAAATTTGCGATAGAGCTCGTGCACGTGATGTCACCATTTTCACGGCGCCATATCGCCGGTCAAAATAAGATGCTCGACAGCGTGGGGGACATTGAACCGGAGCAGAATAGTCACAATGCCCGAGACTTGTTGTGGTTTTGGTTGTTACAACAGACAAAATAAATATTCAAAGAGGTCATTCGATAGAATACCAGGTGAAAACACCAGAAAATATCGATGGATTTCGGCAAATGAACATGATCGATGGTGCCCAACCAAAAATGCGCACACGCCTGTTTAACAATCCTTCACTTCAGGTAGGAATTATTATTCTCAATCTCAAATTCCCAAGAAGTATTTATAATGCCAAATTGGCTCATTTGAGAACAATGCGTTTAAAAAAAAAAAAAAAACGAGGGAAAAGGGAGTTATCTCCAACGTACACGGAAGCGTGTTGCGGCCACACGTTAATCTTCGGTAAACCTCTCCCCGACTGACTTTTTTTAAAAAATAAATATGCATTGTTCTCAAATGAGACTAATGCGTAATTAAAAAAAGAAAATAAAGTGTCGGTCACACAGAGGTTTACCAAAATTCAACGTGTGGCCGCAACACGCTTCTGTGTACGAGGAGCCGACTCGCTGTCTTTTTTTTTTTTTTTTTTTTTCCCAATCGTAGTCAATGATTGCGAGTTTGTGTAAAACCAAGAGTCGTTTATTGAAATATTAGTATTTGTATTGAAAAAAATCAGTATGTGGGATTTATTCTTGATTGAGAACAGACCCAGCAATGAAGTATTCATATGCGTCCAAACTTTTCTACGCCTTCAAATTTTTCTGTGTAAATCTCAACGACTTACTCACCAGATCCATGTGCAGATCCAGTTGTCCAAGACAAGCGGAGGCTTGTTAACAGTCCAATTTTCTAATCGGCGAAAACATCGACTTCGGCATTAAATATGGATCCTCTATGCCAAGTGTCTAATTTTTCCACGTACCTTCGTTTATTATCACCTTCTAAATGTTTAACGGTATCGGACAAAACACAGGGCGTCGTGCTTTAAGACGTATTTTCGCGTCGTCTCCAACCGACTTAGCATTGACGAATGGTTTGTTTGACCGGCACTTCACGGGAAGTGACGTGATTTGATGACGTAGGTGCACGAGCTCCGTATGGACACTCGTGGAAGTGTGAAAGTCAACAATTTGAAGTAGGCACAGTAAAGAAAAATGGATTTTTCACGGAGCCAGACATTCCCATTAGGGCATTGAAAAAAAGCTGTCTTAATTCAGCTTCTGTTTGTGATCAATTCAGTTTTTGCAGTTATTTATTGAGGCGAAGGGATTTCATTTCAGATAGGCAGTGAGGTTGAGCCAAGGTAGTTGGAAAATGTAATTGAGAAATAAATACATACACAGTCAAACAAGCGGTACAGTTCTTGCATAATTAGCTTAGCTGCCGAGTTTCACACGCAACACACACACAGGTGAAGTATTGTCATCTTATTCAGTGGATTTGACGACACGGCCATAATTCAGCCTCACAGCACAGGAAGTCATTTTCATAATGCCGGCATCCAAGTGCAAAGCAGTAGTTAATGCTAGTGAATCAGTTTGATGAATAACCGCGGAATAAAAAATGGCTGTAATGTGAGCTTGGCTCATTGTCTGCCGCTTGGGTGCGATGAGCCTCCAGCCAACATTACGAAGCCGAGGCTCCGTTTTCAGCCGTCACAATCGGCAATTACATAATGCCAGTGTAAGTGTAATATTCACAAAGTTATATTGTAATCACCATCATGCCTTCATTACAAATTAGTGTAATGTGCGGGTATTCATTTATTTAAATGATTTCGAATGTGAGAGCCTATTCTCTGAAGCATTTAGCTGAATGTTTGAAAGATAATCTAGCGCGATCCGGATCTGTGGACGGTGCTTTTCTCTTCAATATGAAGCTGGCTTGGAAGGAGGAGATTCAGAAAATCAGTTTTTTAAAGAAATAAACTAGTACACTTTTGGGGTCTATGTTATCATCTCCAATGTCGGCGTTTGGTCCTTATTTAAATACAAAAAGTGTTTTTCTGAATGATTTTAAATGAGCAGGTTTTCAGAGCCAAAAAAATAACTCAATAGAATTGAAATATTCTCGAGTGTGTGGCGTCTTCCCCCTAATCTCAATCAGTGGCTCAAATAGTTTGTTGTGAACATTGATTTCCTTTTTTTTTTTTTTGTAGAACAATGTGGGGTAATTCTATTAGAGGTTGTTAGGACACTATGAAAACATCTCTCCATACAGAATACCGACCAAACGGAATTGTTCCAGTGATTTCTTGCTGTCACGCTCCTTGTCAATTACATCGTTGTCATTATTATCTGGCCATCGTGTGATCGAGACTTGGAGCGGTGCAGAAGTCTCTCATGTCTCATCTCCTCCTCTCGACCTTCCCCTCAGATGCCATGTGTCACTTTACCTGGTTGCTGTGCGACGTCAATAACGCATTTGTTAGGCGCCGGCTCGGACCACCGCCCGTGGGTTCGTCTTCGGCTTATTAGCTCACGTTTGTCCTCTGTTGACCTGTTCGGCCTTCTGCGTGATCCGTAACACTTCCACATTCAAAAGAAAAAAACAAATATTAATACACAACATACAAAATAGGAGCACAAATGCTGGCAGCAAATTTGTCCCGCTGAGGTTTTGGCCATAATTGTGCCTGGAGTTTGCGATGACCCAGTTTGAAGCTAGTGATAACTGACTTGAAAGTAACTGGGAGTCTGAGAGTTTTTTGGGAAATATGCAAATGACGGTACATTAATAATGAAACATTCTTTGCAGTTTATTGGGAGGTCCACGCTAATGACTTAACTGAGTAAATAATTGTACAAAACTGTTGCCCATCAGTTATCCTTGTATGTCTCGGTTCTCATGAGCAGAAAGGAGCTGTATCGCTCCGACATAAAGCTTGGTCAAAACTAAAAAAAAAAAAGATTTTAATCCAATTAATTTATTAGAAATGAGCTGCCCACCAAAGCACACGTACACTTCAGAGCGAAGGCCCCCAAGACAGTAAAGATGACAGTGCGTTGCCATCACTTTGTTGTAATAAACAAAACACCTACAACCTTGAATAATGAACATAATGTTTTGAGCAGATGGCTGACAATGTTATTTGATTTCATGCAAGTCAAAATCGGGTTAATGAATAATCCATTAAACTATAAATTGATTACGCGATTTAAACACATGTCCCCCGCTCGGACGTACAAAAAACGTACAGCATAGACTGATGGCAATTAAAATATGCGTATATATTTTCAGTGCTGAAGCCGTCTGTGGCAAAAGGGTTTTGCCCGGTGACGTTGAAAGTCGCCATTAGGCAGCCATGATGCTAAGTGATTGCTAATAAGCTTTACATGATCAAGATTTTGGGGGCTGATTAGCAAGTTTAAAAAAAATGAAAAACCATCCGATCACAAGCTGCAGAAATGTCGATTTAAAAGACCTTTTCATTCACTGAGAATTCTTGTATACTTAAAAAAAATAATAAAAAAAAAAATATATATATATATCCATTTGCCAAGTCACTTTTCGCAACAAGGCTTGCGCGAGTGCCAGAGCCTATCCTAGCTAACTTTGGGCAAAAACCAGATTACACCCTGAACTTGTTGTCAAATCAGTCGCAGGCCACAAAACACCATCACTAAGCAGGAATTGAACGCACCAAATTCAAGCATGTGTACCACTCCACCACCAGTGACCCTCTCCAAAGAATATATATTTACAATAAATAATGTATCTTTGTTTATCTATTCATCTTAGTGAGCCACAGCGACAGACAGAACAAATTAATGATCTTCTATTAGATGGCAGTAAGTACGTACAGCAATTGAAGTACAGTGGTGCCTCGGTTCTCGAACACAATCCGTTCCAGAAGCCCGGTTGAAAACCGAAACGTTCGAAAACCGAAGCGAGTTTTCCCATTAAAATGAATAGAAGATTAAATAATGCATTCCAAGCTTAAAAAAAGTTTTTTTTAGTGTTTTTTTTTTTTAAAGCTTTCCCTGATAATACTGCCTAGTAGAAATACATGTATAGTTTAAATACTTTATATAATTAAATTATTTAAGAAATACATTTATTTTTTGCTTAAAATATATGCTTTAATAGTAGAGTATACTCGGATGGGAGTGCATTGCCGTATCTCTTGCGACTCTGTAAACGTTGTAAACCTCTTTTTATTGACAAAAGTGCGGAATAACTTTAAACAAGCAATAATGCGGAGGGAAAAACTGACATTGTTTTTATTTGCACAGAAAGTACATAATGTGTACAAAAAATGTCATTTGCAACTAGAAGTAGGGTTAATGGAACAAAAGATAAAAGCAATGCAAAATACGTTATGTCGGTTCAGTTTTTTTCGGGGGGTGTGTTCGAAAGCACGATAACAAATCGGTTGGAGTTGACTTCTTCTGTCAGATCACGTATTCAACACGATGGCAGCATGTTTACGAGCAACCATGAGGACCAGCACTAGCTTGCTAGACATTTTGTTGCAAGCAGTATCATATTAAAAGTACGTGAACATACCTCAAGTAAGTCTTACACAATGGCTTTTCCTGTCCGAAGCACTCGCGACCACCAAACAGGTTTCCCCACCATTTTCTTCTTATAATACAGTTCACGCGATCTACTGTACTTGTCATCCCCTCGCTAACAAGTGTGCGCATTTTAGTCGACAAGATGAAGCCCAATGATGGTAAAAAACGGGATGAAGTGTTATCGGATTACAAGATTTTATTACAAATTTGTCTCGTCGCTTTCGGATTCAGATATAGCTGTGCACCACGACTGCGACACGGATTAAATTTCTTTCTGGGACGATCGGCGAACATCCAAACCGATCAGCGAAAAAAAAAAAATGCCAATTATTGGGCGAGCCGATCAGGTCCATCAAATCGGTGTAGAGTGTAATTGTTACTTTCTCTCAACATTTTCAACGTTATCATTTCCGGCCCAAACCTATAAAGCCACTCTGAAAGCATTACTTCAAAAAAAGATCACTGCTCTTAGAAGCACTAGATTTTTTTATTTTTTTATTCTTTTAATTTTTTTTTTTTTTACTCCACTCCAACCTGATGGGCTAATTACGGGCAAAACTGGCAGCCGGTCATTATCTTTAATCTTGAACGATTCTTTCATACTCACTACATAAATGTCTCTGTAAGGATGGGGAAAAACATGTTTATACTGTCGCGTGAAAGGCATCATGCTGACCGACTACAAAAGGTCACATTTATTTCTTTATTCATAAGCGCGGCTAAGTAAATGTGTAGTGCTGAATTAATTTCTCCGGGGCTCTGTAATTTTGATAGCTGGAATAAAAAAAAAAAAAAGCCAAAACAATTTTCCCGATAGATACCGTTGCAGTTATCTGAGATTTCAGTAGTGCTGGCGGGCCTGTGATGGATTCTGCTCTCAGGTGATTACGGCTGCAGTGGCTCCACGTTGTAAACAGGAGACAAGGTATTACTCGCTGTCCATCTGCGGCAGGCAGGCGGCCCGTCAGCAGGAGTTTGTGGCTTTCAAGGACCTGCTCCACCCAGGAATCTCCTTGCGAGCCCGGGAACAATTTTAATCATCTTTGATAATGGCTTCAGCAAGCAGAGGGTGGGGACATACAAACCAATCAAGTGAGGAATGAGTCCTCGCTTCACTCAACTTTTTACTTTGTCACGTTTAAGCACATTGACGAGGTGGAAAACAAAGCAATCCCGCTTGTAGGTGTGCGATACTGGATAGCAATTGTTTGAACATCAATACCGTTGAGTTTGCGTCAAGTCAGTGGTCGGGTTTATGGACCTGTCCTTGTATTCCGATTTGAATTGGGTCAGACGCCTAAACCGGATAAAAATACTCCATTGAAGCACCACAGTGAGACGTTTCACAGGTTTCCCCAAACTAATCACCATTCACAAAACGTTTCAGTCAAGAGAGTTCAAGCTACGTTCTCTTGACTCGAAGGAGTCGCGCCATGTCAGCTATTCCCAAAATCCTTTCGACTCCGCATTTCTGTGCTCCTATGGCCGTTTAGCTTAATGGGACGATTGCTGCTCTCCGCTCAGTGAATCGTTTTTCAGGTCGACATGCAGAATAGTCGCATACCGGTTCATCCAATTGCCAAGTGCGAGGGGGTCGTTAAATCATACAGAGCACGGCTTTTATGTGGGCGTAGTCCTCCCTCAAATTATCGGAGCAATTGATGTAGGAATATGTTTTTTAGCATTGTCTTCCTTTTTGCGATCTTATTCAAGCAGGTCCTTGAAATAATATTCCGTGACATTGGTTGATCTCGTTTTTTTCCCCACATTCATAAAACCCATTAACTGTTCCTCTGTTTTGGTGTGACTTTAAAGAATCCACTGTACATTTTAATATTGTCTATATTTTGGTTGAATTCCATCTTGAACTTGTAGCTTTATGAATTCATGTCACATGTGTCAAAGCAGGAATAATCTCTTTTCTGTGTGACATAATCATTGTCTCATTTTTTGCATGGGGAAAAACAGCAATTATGAGATGGAACATTTTAGAAACATGAATATTTATCTGAGGGGATGAAAAAAAATAGACCCTAGAGCAGGGGTGCGAAATGCATCGATTGCGATCGACTGGTCAATCGCGAGACGGCGTGCCAAAAAAAAAAAAAAAAAAAAAAGATGTCAGCCAATGTTCCCCCTAAACTGCGAGCGTGCCCAATTGTGCACCGCTGATGCAGGCTCTTCGCAGATATTCTGCGTTGCGCGCAAAAAAATAAATAATCCAATGCAAATGGAAAGTATAATATCCAGCTATTCAGTTTGTGGCATTTTGCAATGTGATTCAATGAGTGAGGGATGACTCCTTGTTACATCCAATGGCTCAATTCACATGCGTACTGTAAAAAAAAAAAAAAAAAAAAAAAGAAGCCACTGGTTGCTTTTAGGCAGCAGGTGGAAATTTCTCTTACAACGACCGCTGCTCCGCTTTTTCCTACTTTACCTACCCCCCGACCCCGCTTTTAAAGATGTACACTCATAATTACAAATGTTACAGTACTTACGGAGCCCATCAATGTGTTTTATATGCTTTAGTTAGCAATACAGTCTGGGCAAT
Organism: Syngnathoides biaculeatus; assembly: GCF_019802595.1. Taxonomy (NCBI): domain Eukaryota; kingdom Metazoa; phylum Chordata; class Actinopteri; order Syngnathiformes; family Syngnathidae; genus Syngnathoides; species Syngnathoides biaculeatus. The sequence goes on from NC_084644.1 coordinate 5,158,325, forward strand.
GTCGAGCAAAGACGAGCTAGACATGATGCTGATGTTAACTTTCAATATTAATGGCGACAGTTAACAAAGAAATGCTGTTGTTTTAAGATGCAATGACTGTCGGAGTATGTGAATAATCGAAGAAAAAGTGGTTAAACTGGATGAGATTTTCTCTTTTCCGAGTGGGAAAGGTCTAAAGTTGAAAGTGCAGGATGAGATGGTTTGTAATTTGAAAATTCCACCTTGGCACAGCCCGATCCAGGATGAAAGCACAGATAATACAGTGCACAAAAAGGTAATTCTGTATTTTAAATATAGGAGGCAACATAACATTAACGGTTTGGGAGCATCTCCCCCCCACCCCCATAAAAAGTCTGGCCACCCCTGCCCTCGAGGTTACTGCTGTTTGACATTTATGCTTGAATAATTTTTGCCTGACTTTTTTTTTTCTTTTATGAATACACAAGCGTTCCTTACTCTTCCGTACCTCCACCAAGGATGTTTCCTGTTAGCAAGAACTAACCCCCCGAAAACTAAAAGCGTGACATTTTGTGCAGCGGATGACCGTGGACTGTGATAGAATTAAATTACGTCGGCCGACGCAGAACTTTTTCATTGGTTCGTTTAAACTTTTGCACAGACCTTGGCGGACGTCTGCGCTCCCGGAGTGCACTGTTGTTCACTTTTGTTTCACTTTTGCCCATCGTGGGAAGCAGGATCAGCCAGAAGACCGTGATTACAGCCAAAATTAACATCCATCTATTTATTTTCTAGGCCGCTTATCCTCACAAGGGTCATCGGCGTGCTGGAGCCTGACCCGGGAATCTTCGGGCAGGACACAGGGTACACCCTGAACTGGTTGCCAGCCAATCGCAGGGCACACAGAAACAACCCTTCGCGCTCACATTCACATCTACGGCCAATGAGCGTTAGAGGTTTATTGTTCCATTTTTTTGGTTCTATCCTTATCTACATCTCTTTCATTACACGTTGGTGCCAGTTGGCTGAAGGTGACGCCATGTTGTTCGTGTATCTTGAAGAGTTGAGAGTAAGTTAAAACGGTCGTTCAAGAAATGCACAAAAAGCCAAAGATCTCAGTGATAAATGAATGTACATTTCGATGATTATGCACGTTCCATATGTTCATCTTAACAAAGATCATTAAATCCTCATTTGATCATCACGGTGGACGAAGATCAAGTGATCGCAGCGTAACTTCGAGCATCCCGTTAGCTTCTTTATTGTGTCGTGTCGTTATCAGAGTAACCAATTTCGTGCGTTGTCATGTATCAACATTTTTCCACTTAAGCTATTAAAAATTGACGCCGGTCTGATTTCCTTTGGCGAGGAACATGGCCACCCGAATGCGTAACCCTTGCCGAGTTGAACGATTCAAAGCGATTACCCTTGTGTTCACCTTGTCGTCTTATTGCTCCGCCGAACGCGAGCCGGTAATCTTTGACAAAAGGCTCGTGTTTTTAATTTTTATTTTTTTCATGCAGATGACGTGCAGGGTGTTTTTGAACGGTGCCAACTGTGGTGGATAACAAATTGTTTGTTTTGGGGCTTTGACAGTTTGAATATGTAAATATTTTAGAGAGACCCGGGGAAGGATGGGATTGAAGGAAAGACGGGCAGAGATAATGCTGCTCATTTGCAGTCGAGCCTTGATGGGACGTTGCAAGCTGCTAACGTTAAGTGTTTTTATCCACTTTGGCGTAATCGGAATACTAATATTGGCGTACGACGGACAAATAACCAATAATTGTGTCGGCAGATGCCCGCAATATATTGAATATGATACAGAATACAAACTGCAACTACAACACTTATTTCCATTTGTCATTTAAATAAATAAAAAGTTACTTAACGTGGGTGGCACAGTGGATCAGCTGGTAACAGTTGGCCTCACAGTTCTGAGGACCCGGGTTCGATTCCGGCCCCGCCTGTGTGGAGTTTTCTCCGGGCAATCTGGTTTCCTCCCGCATCCCCCCCCCCCCAAAAAAAAAAAAAAAATGCAACATTAATCGGACACTCTAAATTGCCCCTAGGTGTGATTGTGAGTGTGACTTTTGTCAGTTTCAATGTGCCCTGCGATTGGCTGGCAACGAGTTCAGGGTGTACCCCGCCTCCTGCCCGTTGACAGCTGGGATAGGCTCCAGCACTTCCCGCGACCCTCGTGAGGATAAGCAGCAAGGAAAATGGATGGATTACATAACATTTTACATATTTACATGATATACTTAATCTAATTATTATATATTTGAAATTTGGCTTCGGCACGGTGTCTCAGCTGGAAAAGCGTTGGCCTCACAGTTCTGAGGTCCTGGGTTCGATCCCGGACCCACCTCTGTGGAGTTTGCATGTTCTACACATACCTGCGTGGGTTTTCTCCGGGTACTCTGGTTTCCTTCCACATCCCAAAAACATGGAACATTAATTGGATACTCTAAATTGTCCCTAAGTGTGATTGTGAGTCCTGTTGTTTGTATCGATATGCCCTCCGATTGACTGGCAACCAGTTCAGGGTGTACCCTGCCTGCTGCCCGTTGACGGCTGGGATAGGCTCCAGCAGTTCCCCTTGTGAGGATAAGCGGCTAAGAAAATGGATGGATGGATATTTTGCGTCTCTGGCGCGTTTGGGAAGCGTACTGGAATTTAAATTCAGTCCTGACAGATTGAGATTGGCATGGGGAGCCACGCGGCATTGGATGAAATCTAATCACTTGTCAGGATGAAGGGTGAGTTGACTCCCAAAAATTTCAATCGACTTGTCGATGGGCAACATTGATGATGGACGGACGGTGTTCTGGCAGCAGTTACAGGTTCACAACACCAAAAATACTCAAGGAAAGCCTGGAGTGTCGTGCCGCAATAATAAAAAAATTAAAAATGAAAATCCCAAACTAAACTAATCTCGTGTTGTAGTTCATTTTGATACATTATTACATTTGCATTGAAATTCATCATATTAACTTGAGCCCTTAACTCCCCAAAAAGGCTTTTTTTTAAAAATTTTTAAAAGTGTTTTGCATTGACCATGTACAGAAACATTACGGGAAATTGTTGTGACGGTAAAATACTGCACTTGCAAATACATATATGAGGAGGAACCGTTTTTAACACGCTTTATATATTTATACCTGTATTTATATGGTTTTAAAAAAAGAAAATAGAATAGTACAGAGTACCTTGAGCACAGGTGTCAAACTCGAGGCCCGGGGGCCAGATCCTGCCCGCCACACGATTTTATGTGGCCCGCGAAGGTGGATATTATGTGCCAACTTCCATGATTGTTGTTCAAATCTGTACAAAATGTTTTAAATCGCCGTGTCATAAATGAACATCAACAATAGTTGGAAAAACCCATTATTGATTGATTTCCGATTCTAAAACTCGTTCATTAATTTCATGTGTAAATATGATGAGGCCATTAAAGATTTTTATGGTTTCAGTCACAACAGCCCTCTGAAGGAAACCGTAACTTTATATGGCCCACGACAAAAAAAAAAAGTGTTTGACACCCCCGACCTTGAGCATATGTGCAGCAGCCAGTTTGCAGTTCCTAATGGTTGTTGTCACATGATGACGCGACAATCGCGATTATTAACAGTTGTTGTGTTTTGAGGTAAGAGAACAGACGGAACGTCAACTAAATGAACACATTTTTTAACTCAGGCTGGATAAGAACCAGAACTTAGAGGGTTTTTACCAGAGCGCTACAAACTTGAATGGAAATCACGTTTGATCAATTCTTTTAACCTATCAACGCACAAAAATTTTAAAAACAATACTTGCTCGTCCTCGCTGTTTCGACCTTGTAGGAGGTAAAAAAAAAAAAAAAAAAAGGACATCAACAAGACATCATATTAAGTCACCTCAGCGAGGCAGGGCTTATTATATTAGATGACCGTGACCTCTCGTGTCCTGAAACAAGCCGGCCGCAGAACTGCTCATGCTTAATCTCAGAGGCAGCCATCAGGGACCGTTCTGGCATCTGGTTGGGTTCCTGCCTCCGGGCGCTTTGGGCCCAGATAAGCAGCAGAAAATGGATGGTTTGCAGTACCTCCATGCGCATACTGAGCCAGGCACTGTGTTCTTGCTTGTTAAAGGGCTCCTGTCATGATTTTTAGTATGTTATTAATGAAAAAAAATCAGCCAATATGGTCCCATGCGTTTTTTTGCACCATAAAACATGATTTTGACGTATACAGCTTTTTGTAACTCCCGCCATGAAAATCCTCTCGAGGGATTTGTTTTTGAGAAGAAGCAGGAAGTGGCGTAAAGGACAGCGGCGCCCCCAAGTGGACTCGTTTGTTTCCATTAGTTTTACCTCCTGGAAGGTAGCTCGTTGTTCCTTCGTGTTAGCCAAAATGCCGGCTCATTGCATTGCTGGACATTTCTTGAACACTCGGGAGAATGGAATTACCCGTCATAAGTTTGAAAGAGACCCTGTTCGTTGTGAAAAATGGATTGCACGGGTGCAGAGGACGAGAGCTTTGTGGGTTCCAAATATCAGGTAGGCAATAATGCGCCCCGGCTCGACGGTGTTCCAACAAGTACTGCGGCGGCTTTGAACATCCCCCTAAAAGCAGCACGGCTCGACTCCATTATATGCCACCGCGGCGCCGAAAATCAGCCGCACCGGCTGAGGCGGCGCGTTCGGCAGTCACTGCTTCTGCGAAGGCTGCGCGTCGGGCTTTGCGGACGGGGACGGCTCTGAAGAACCCAGCCGAGAACGCCCCACTCGGCCGTGTGCGCGCATAAAACGCCCCGGCTCGACTGTGTTGCCCGGTACTGCGGCGTCTGTGGACAACCCTCTAAAGCAGCACGGCTCGGCTTTGTCATAAGCCACACCGGCCGGCTGCGAAGAGCCGCGATGGCTCATCTCTGCCGCGGAAGCGGATCGGACGGGGATGCGGTTTGGCCGTGATCCGCACATCATCTAAATATTGCCCCGGACATTGAAGTGAATAATGTTATATGTATTTTTCATTACAATATCTATTTTAGAATGTTGATAGGGATAACACTTGGGCTTTAAGGATTCTGTGCCTGCTTAGTGTTGGACTGTTCACGGCTCGCGCTTATCAATCTAACGCCGAGGTTATGCGCCACGCTGCTGTGGTCTTCATGGTCTAAAATCAAGACTAATTTCAGAGGTGACCCGCTGCTCCCGAGATTAAGTTATGTATCATTCTCTTAATCTTTGCTGACAAGTATATGCGGACACCGCAGCACACTTGTGCGGCGCGTCGTCGACTTAACAGATGGCATAAATCATTCTTTTAAACGCAGCATTAAGTATTAATCGTTCTCCGCGCCGTCACTGTCACACTGCTCGGTGAGCCGGGGGGGGGGGGGGTGCAAAGTGTGATTAATGGAGGTGACGCTATAAGGAGTCACTTTTTTAGCCCCTGCCCTCTTTACCTAGAGTCAGTTATTGGCCTCGACACGGTGACATGGATACTCGCGCTTCCATAACGATGTCTTTGGACAAGAAGACCCAGTGCCGAATGGAGACTGACTCCCCTCCAGTTCCAGCAAAACCCGGCTGTCTCATTTGAGAAGGATAAAACCATGAATTTGATCTGCTATTAAGATTTGTTGAGTGTGGCATTGCATTTTATTTGGATTTTTAGGGGGGCCGCTTCCTATTGCTTGTTATTTTGATTTAAACTAAATGTTGGAAAAAAAAAAAAATACAGAAGGGCAAAGCTTTGTGGTCAACCCCAGCTTGCTCCTCTTTCCATTTAAACTGTTTAAACAGTTTATGAAATTTGTGGCCGGCGTCACTTAATTTGTGTCTGTAGCCAATCTTTTCAGCGTTCTGCTGAGATGATTTTGTTGTCGACTGTTTATGATATTATTGATTCATTCAAATTGCAACTTAGGTTTCCAAGAGCCTCAATTAACATCTGGATTCAGATCCCAGGATTCGAAAAACTCGTACATTGGAGTCCACACGCAATACAGTTCTGAGTACATTCCTTACCGTAAGACAGATACGTCCTTCTATCCATTTTCTGTACTGCTTATCCTCACTACGGTAACTGCCGAGCTGAAGCCTATCCTATCCCAGATATCTTCGAGTAAGAGGCGGAGTACAACCGGAACTGGTGGCCAGCCAATGGCCGGGCACATGTAAACAAACAACCGTTCGCATTCAGATTTGCACGTACTGGCAATTTAGAGCAAGGGTCACCAACGCGGTGCCCGCGGGCCAATAATAGTTCGCGAGGACCATGTCAGGCGCCCGCGAGGTATGTTCTAAAAATACCGTAGGCCACAAATGACTTTTAATTCAGAGTCTGCCTTGCTTACGTGAATTAAAATTCTAAAATACCTGTCATGTCATTTACCACAATAAATTAAAACAAAAACATTTTATGTACGTGAAATGAACCGAGTCTGAAATTTGCCGCAAACGGATCACGTAACCCCTCATAAGAGCCTCAGCCTCAGAAAGTTTCCTGAGCCCTGATTTAGAATCTTCAGTCAACCAACCGCGCACGTTTTGGGTATATGGGAGGAAACCGGAGTACCCGGCCGGCACGGACAGAATATCCAAACTCCCGATTTGCCAGATGCGCTCACCAGTTGTCCGCCGTCCCGCCAATCTAGATCCAAAAAGGAAAAAAGAAGTTGTCAACCCCAGCTTGCTGTCTTTCCATTTAAACGGTGAACAGTTGATGAAATTTCTGGCCGGTGTCACTTCATTTGTGTCTGTAGGCAATCTTTTTAGCGTTCTGCTGAGATGATTTTGTCGTCTACTTTTATGATGTTATTGATTTTATTCAAATTGCAGCTCAGGTTTCGACAGAACCATGGCGTCCTCTGTCTCTTCCTCTTTCTCTCTCTCTCTCACTGATGTTCAAATTGCTTTCCTCCACTCTTATGGCAACTGCTTCCGATTTAGCGTGTTGACCTTAGTTGCTTTTTAACTATTGCGTTTGCATCAGCGCTGTTTAATAATCTACTTTGCTAGTTTTCTTCACACAGTCTGACTGAAGACCGCGTGTGATGAATAATTTATTTGAGTCAAAGATTTACTAATGGGTGGAACATCCTCAATGCATCCTAATGCAAGCAATCTGCCCTCAAATTAACCTTTGTAATTAATCATTTTTCATGGCTAACCATTATTTAGTTCTTAACTTTTATTAAAAAAAAAAAAAAAAGTGCAAATCACTGTGCTCCTGTAAACCCTGCAGGGAAGCAAGATTTTTTTGCCATAGATTTAAATGAATTTATGTAATTTATTAATTAAAACACACTCACTGCCATCGATGGCTTTAAAAGTCAGTTATTCATATTAACGTGGAGGGCTGGCCATGAATGACTTTTAAAAGGAGCTAAACTCTGAAGCAACAAATGGAAGATTATGTAAAATTCATGCACTCAAGGAGTTATGAGAATTATTATTTCTTTCCCCCATTAGACTGGTCATATTTGTCCCTAAAATGTTTTTACTCGCAGAAGCCGCAATCATTAGAAGTATCAAGTTAACAGTCGAGCTGCCTCTTTTTCTCTCAAACTTGTGTGACTGAATTTAAGATATGATGATCTGAACTCTGTTGGTAATTGTTGGAATTCATTTATGGACAAAATATGCCCAATTTAGTACATTTTTGGAATTGCTATGTTGTTGTACATTTTGGAATTTAAATGGTTTCGGGGAATGTGTAAGACTGTTATTGTTAGAATACTAAACAGAATTAAAAACATTGCTAACAATACAGCAAATGAAAGTTCCATCCATCCATTTTCTTACCCGCTTATCCTCACGAGGGTCACGGGGAGTGCTGGAGCCTATCCCAGCTGTCAACGGGCAGGAGGCGGGGTACACCGTGAACTGGTCGCCAGCCGATCGCAGGGCACATGGAGACAAACAGCCGCACTCAAAATCACACCTAGGGGCAATTTAGAGTCTCCAATTAATGTTGCATGTTTTGGGGATGTGGGAGGAAACCGGAGTGCCCGGAAATAAACCCACGCAGGCACGGGGAGAACATGCAAACTCCACAGTCGGGGCCAGGATCAAACCCGGGACCTCAGAACTGAGAGGCCAACACTTTTCAGCTGCACCACTGTGCCGCCACATTTGAAACCGGATTTAAAAATATACTAGATGTCACAGGGCATTTTTAAACAAGAAAGAAATTCTTTATTGCTCTTAACGTCTATAAAAGTGGGTCACGACAATCGGAAAATGTGGACCCCCACGTGGAGAACCACTGTCAGGGGCACGAGGCACGGGGCAAGACCCAAATGCAGGATTCCAAGACAAGGACATGATGTTAGGCGTGGTTTTATTCAAGATTGAGGTCACACACAGTGTAGCAGTCCGACAAGGCTGAGAGGCACAAAATCACACCTAGGGGCAATTTAGAGTGTACAAATTTTTTGCGATCTGGGAGGGAACCGGAGTGCCCGGAGAAAACCCACGCAGGCACGGGGAGAACACGCAAACTCCACACAGGCGAACCGGGGTCCTCGGAACTGTGAGGGCAACGCTTTACCAGCTGCTCCACCGTGCCGCCCAAATGAAAAGTTACTCGCTTTAAATAATAATTTGAATAAAAGTTGAAATAAAGTTGATGTACCGCCTGCTTCAATTTCTGGTGTTTTTTTTTTTTTTTTTTTTTTCTCGCTGACAAAACAACGGCAGACACTTTTAGTCCAGCCTCCTTCCCCAGTTGCAGGCAGATTCCTCCCGATCATTTTTTCATCAAGTTTACGGTGTCAAAAGCGGCCTTCGGTCCTGGCTCCAGGACGAATGCTCCACGCGCTTTTTTTTTTTTTTTTTTTTGCCACCCTTTCCCTTCGGTGCCCGCTCTTCACGCCAGCGCTCTTTAATGTGACGCTGATGCAAAGCGACGGACCACTGGCGCTCCTCTGACGTCCCCGTTCAGCGCCCTCTGCGTCCGCGCTCCAATTTACCGCCTTTGCATTCCATTTGCTTAGCTAGAGGCTTGCGAGCCTCACCCCCTCCCTCACCCCCCCACGCCCGCCCCCTCCGTCGTCCCTCCGCTCCTGCAGCGCTGCTGCTGCTGCTGGAATGCGGGAGCCAGCGCTGCAGCTGATGTGCTTTGGCGAGTCGTGTGAAGCGAGGTACAGTGCGTAATTATGTTGTCAGAGGACATCATGATGGAAATGTCTCAGTCCCAGACATCGCTTTGAAACGCGCCATCCTTCAACGTTGGCGCTCTCCCACGCTTTCGTTTTGTGCTCGTTTGCCTCCCGAAAGGTCTCGTTTGTGAAATTTCCGTTTTGCGCAGCGAGCAAGGCGTATTTTATTGTATCTTTTTAACATTCAACGGGTTCACCCTGGGTTAAAGCACATTGTGACGTTGAGGCGAGCATTCTTTTTATATCGCGCACCTATTCTGCAGTAATTAACCTTTTACAGATAACCCTCACAAACGTAGTGAACATTTTAATTTGTGCCACTGTTGCTTCTAATATGAAGGATGTGGAGATATGCTACATTTTCGCTGAACTCTTAAAAAAAGAAGTTGAAGTTTGAAATCGCTGTTGTGTTCAAGCATTGTTTGGCATTAAGATTTTAAATATAATAACCAAAAAAAAAAGCAAAAACGCTATTACAAGAAAGGGTTGATAGAGAAAACGGTTGAGGATTGATGAAAGTGGTTCAAAATATCTTTAAAATTGAGAAGTTAATGTTCATCTTGAAACAAGACAAGATTGAGAGACATTGGGAAAACTGGACAAAATATGCCATAACATCAAAAGATGTCACTACATAATGTGAAATCAAGTTTATCTTAATTTTGTTCATTGGTTCCCACCACTTATTGTTGTTGTTGTCGTCGTTATTACTATTATTATCCTTCCTTTATCTTAGCATGTTGTGCAGTGCAATTTTTTTTCTTTTTTAAAAGTCACAAGTATTGCATCTTGTCTTGTTGTCATAACCGGTATCACCCAAGCGTTCCAATACCGAGAAAATTTGAAACCTAAAACATTTTTTGAAACGAATATGTAAATCATTGTACATAGTTTTTGGGACATTTGTTGTAAGGTGGTTTGAGGTGGTATCATTTTTCTTCTTTTTTTTTTTTGACTACCATGATTATTGTTATTGTTTTCCCTTTAAGGTTAATTTCTTTGCTCACATACGGGTATGAACTTGCTTGAGGATGACCGACGAGATCAGATAATTGGAGATGAGAGAAATTCTGTCATTTATTATTTTTAACCTTACCCCACTGTTAATGAATGTAAATTAATTGTATTTTTTTCTTTCTTTCTCCCTTTCTTCCCTTCTTTTATTTTCTTTCTTTCTTTCTCTGTATATAAAAGTGTGGAAAAAACAAATGATATAAAAATGAGATTTAAAATATTAGGGGAAACGATGTCTGAGGGAGCTAATTGGCCTTGAGAACAACAAACAGTTGCAATTTCCATATTTTTTGGTCACCGGCTAATAACTTTCATATGAGCATTTTCTTTTCCCCAAATGATGACAAATATCTCAAGGTTTCTGTGGAAGACGTGCCACTCCCGGGATATGAATTATTAGGAGAAACAAAATAGACGACTCCTGGATTTGGTTCTAATAGCCGCTATTAGCATCTGGATTCAGATCCAAGAATTCAAAATATCCGTACATGGGAGTCCGCACACAATACAGTTCTGAGTACATTCCTTCCTGTAAGACAGATACATCCATCCATCCATCCATCCATCCATCCATTTACTGTACTGCTTATCCTCATTACGGTGACGACCATACTGAAGCCTTGTCGCAGCTATCTTTGCGTACACCCTGAACTGGTCGCCAGCCAGTGGCCGGGCACACGTAAACAAACCATTCGCACTCAGATTTGCACCTACTGGCAATTTAGAGTCTTCGGTTAACCTACCACACAGTTTTGGGGATATGGGAAGAAACCGGAGTAGCCGGAGAAAACCCACTCAGACACTGACAGAATATCCAAGCTCAATTTTTTTTTTCCAGATGTGCTGACCAGTTGTCCACCGTCCCGCCGATCCAGATCCAAACAGGAAAAAATTAAGCGTACCAGCAGGGAGCTTCTCGTATTTACGGTGGATGGAAAAAAAATATGTAAAAATATCAAGTGTTGAAAGTAGAAGAAAAAAAAACCCAGATCTCCTGTGGTATTGCCACCTTTAATTTTCCCAGTAAGAGGTGAAAAAGTTCTTGATCCAGACTTTGTACTCAGTTTACTTTAGCTGTGTAATTAGGCGGTCGCAGTCACAGCATGAGAGGCCAAATGACTAATCAGACCATGTCAGCATGTTATGTTTGCTAGAAATTTTTTTCGAAATGTGCAGTTGATTATGCACACTTGATGAAAAATACAGTGTGTGGCAATTTAATTGTCTTTAAACAGTTATAGGAAAAACATACTGGACTTGACTGTATTTCTTTTTTTTTTTTTTAAACGTTTTTGCAAACATTTGCCTTTGAATGCGGCGAAAGCCTTTGACGCTATCAAATATGTTTTGGCAGCATTGCTGTATGTACGTATGACATAGAGACATCAGATTTGACGTACAAACTTTACAAAGGTGACTTTTCCGACCGAAAGAAGATACTCCCTGATTAACAAAAAGTTACAAATAGAGGCTTCCTCTTTTATGTAATAGAAATTGTAATAAAGTCTTTCATCGACATCACGCGGTGCTTTATCTTCACGTGGTAAGCCCCAACTTGAGCGGCGATAAAGCGAGTTCGCTTCGATAAAGAAGTCACGGCTCAGCGTGTAAGTGGAATTGTCGCACGCCTGTAGCGCTCCCCAATCACTTCGGTGCTCGATTCTCAGCAAGTGAGTGCTGGCAGCCATCTGTGGCTTCGTAACCTCCAGTAACCTCCGCGCAGCTCCCGCGACTGTGTCTGAACACAGCGAGATTTCCTTTTTATTTTTCGGTGCTCTTTGTCATTGAAAATAGAAACTGGAGTGACTAGGCATGAGATTATGTGAGTTTTATGATGCGGGGATTAGGAATAATCGAGGCAAAGATGGAGCATTTTGTACATTTACAACGGCAAAGGGGGGGAAAAAATGGCAAGAGTACCAAAAATGTTTACCAGGAAAAAAATCAAATTTTGCTTCTTACTTAATCCTGTGGACCTCTGTGAAAATTTTGCTGGCACCAAATCATCCATCCATCGATTTTCTGAGCTGCTTATCCTCACAAGGGTCGCAAGTGTGCCGTATCCGATCCCAGCTAACTTCGAGCAGGAGTGAACCAGTTGCTAGCCAATCACAGGGCACATAGGAAAAAAAAACCCAAGCATTTAAAAAAAGATAAGATGAGAAATATGGAAAATCTATTGCAATAAATAAATTTGTTAAATAAGCAATCATTTCATCATTGGGAGGCAGAATCTCACGCTTTTATCTACACATCCGATCATTCAAAACCGAACGATCCGACAAACTGCACTGGTGGCTTGTCGCAACAGCACATCTTCTGGTTTCGTACCAAATCCGTTGCGTCGTATTATATTCTTTTAAACGTGCACACTGACATCCTGGAATGGTCGCTTCCCTAGGAAAGGACCATTTAAAGGTGAAACTGACCAAGAGAGGACAGGCGAGCTGAGGGACGAAAAGGTCGTCGCTGCATCGTTTTCCCACGATTACGATGGAACATTTATTTGTCCGTGGCTGCTCAAATGCAAAGAGACGCGTTCTGGGTGGAGTTGAAGTCTATTCTTCGCGTCTCACGTCCCCCTCCCCAAAAAAGGCCAAGCATTTAATCATCAAGCCTTTATTGAACGTCATTCCCTTTCATAACCAGATACTCCATTTTGGACAAAAGCGATGATCAAGAACGTCTGGCTTATTAACAAGGGAAAATGTACATTTTCTGCTGGTCAGAATTGGCTGTTTGTAATTCTCCCGGACGTACATGTATGGCTCCAAACAAAGGCGGACAAAATGGAAATGCAGATTTGTTCCAAGTGCTCGCAATCTGTCCGACTCAATTGAATCCTGTCTAATCACCTCAAACAAGGCCTATTGTTCTCCACTCCATCTCAGTGGGTCAAACACGGGCCCTCTAATCCATTTCAATCCCCTCCTTTTGTCTTCTCGCATACAGCATATAGATTAGGGATGGGCTTTTGACTCTTTTTTTTGGGGGGGGGGTGGGACTGTAAAAACGAATGAGACGTTTTTTGATGGGATGAAGCACATTCATATTTTTTTTTTTTTTAAATGGAATGAAAGAATCTTTGAACGTTCTGAACAATTCCAAGTCTCATTTGGAAGCTTGCCATCGCGTACTCTATAGATGTAGCTAATCTTCTCACAGATGGCATCACGGTACTTAGACTGCAAACCAGTTGAGACCACATCAGCTGTGCCTCTCCTTCCTAAATATAAATTAATCAATGGATAGAAGTATTAAGGCACCTGGCCACTGTCTACACCGCACTGGAATCAAATATGAAAAATTCTGCAAACTATTGATCAGCTTCTCTTTCCAAAGTGTCAGAACATGTCCGCATGACCTCGTTGCAGGTCATGCCGCAGAAAAGGACCTTCCCCAAACCTGTTCCCACAAAAGTCTTTCTTTAAGACTACTACTACTTTAAAGGGCCACTGTCATGAAATGCATGATTTTTTTAGTATGTTATTAATGGAAAAAACGGCAGCCATGTGTTTTGTCACCACAAAACATGATTTTGACGTATACAGCTTTTTAGAACTCCTGCCATGAAAATCCTCTCAGGGATTTGTTGTCGAGAAGAAGCAGGAAGTGACGTAAAGGACAGAAGCGCCCTCAAGTGGACTCGTTTCTTTCCATTAGTTTTACCTCCGGGAAGGTAGCTCGTTGTTCCTTCGTGTTAGCCAAAATGCCGGCTCGTTGGATTGCTGGACATTGCTTGAATACTCGGGAGGATGGATTTACCCTTCATAAGTTTCCAAGAGACAGGTGCAGAGGACGAGAGCTTCGTGGGTTCCAAATTACAGGTAGGTTTGTATACAGCTACTAAAAAAAAATAATAGTTTGGGGCGGACCACGTAATCCATCTCTCATAACGTAACAAAAGATCCGCGTATGAAATGTGTCGATGTGCTGCGTCGCTCCGCCAGCGAAGGCTGCGCATCGGGCTCGCCGGCGGCGGCGGCTCTGAAGAACCCAGCACCAATGCCTCACTCAGCCCCAGTAAAGCGCCCCGACTCGACAGTGTTGTTCATCGCGTACTGCGGCGGCTATGAACAAGCCACTAAAGCAGCACGGCTTGGCTCCATTATAAGCCACTACGGCGGATTGGACGGGGAGGCGGTTTGGCCGTGATCGCATATCATCTGAATATGGCTCGAAACAATAGTGCAATATTGCCCCGGTAACTTCACTCGGTTGTGTTCTCCTTTTCGCAAAGAGCTTCCGTGTCAGAAGGGGTGCGTCCGTCTCCCATAGTTAGGGTGCACCGCGTGTTTTCATTGCGGAACGTCCGGGTGACGTCACGGGCAGAGGATGCAGCCAATATGGCGACCGCTTGGATGTCGTAGAATGACACTTCCGCAACTTTGCTCCGGCTCACATTTATTTTTTCGTATAGACATTGAAGTAAATAATATTACGTGTATTTTTCATTACAATATCTATTTTATGTTTATAGGGATGACACTTGACCTTTAAGACGTTCCACAAATCAGTAACAGTACCACAAAAGTGGCGGCATTAAAGAGTGAAAGAGTTTTACACCCCATTTACTCCCGAAGAACGGATGGCGAATGAAGTAGAGGTTTTGTACCGTGACAGCTGGACCGACGACTATTATATGTGCCGATCTTTCCTCGGACCGAGCGTGGAGGCACATCTTCGTGTGTTTTGCGGGATGTCTATTCCTATTTCCCGGCTTGTCCATCTTTGTCATGAGTGACGGCTCGTCTGCCGCTCCTCAGCGTGACACACGTCGTGGTTTAATTCTTCGAGACAGCGGGACAGGCCCGTACGCAGCCGCGTGCATGCACGACGGACCGCGGGAGAAGTCACTTGGCAGTCGCCGCGGTGATACTGATGCGGCACACCGCCCGACCGGGCAGGTGGCAGCTGGACCAGGGAGTTGGCCGCAGGAGGCAGAGGACCACGTGGCGATGAGGGTTGCCCAGATGCCGTCCGACGACAAGGTGGGCATTGACAGATGCCCGCTCGCATGCTGAAGATGCCAAATGAGAAGAGCTCGCTAGAAAAGTCAAATAGAAATAGAAAAGTCGTGGAATTCGGAATGGGAACAAATTGTTTGCAAAACTACACAGCAGACGTCAAGACTTAAACTCGCGTTCCTGAAATGGATTCTGTATTGCCCGAGAGATTTCTGTGCTCAGTTGAGACCGCCGGAAGCATCTGTTTGTTTTACAGCACGTTCACAGAATTCCACGCCTGTTTGCGTTGTTGATATTCAGATTGGCCGTCGTTCCGATATCTCCTCTCTGGATAGTTTTTGTGCACAAATCCAGCTGCATTAGCAGCTTGTCTATAGTCACACAATTTGGAAACTTGGGTGGTCCTTGATTTCTTTGTCATGCACCCACACTTGCCCACCCCTCCCCCCCATTACTTTCTTCCGAGATTTGGAAAAACACTCTCGTGATTTTCTTCACAGTGCAGTCCAATTGATGATTGTCATGAACATTTTTACATGCACCGCATAACCTTTTTTTTTTTTAAACTTGGCGCGTCGCGAGGATTACAAACGTTTTAATGCAATTAGCACGCGTACTATTCGAGGTAAGAACGCGTTTCACGTCACACTGCTTGTTGGTGAATACTTGTGTTTTCTAACACAGGACAATATGCTCCACATACCTGGCACGAAAAGGGGACAAATTGCATCCCTTTGCATTCTCCGTAATCTAAATCTAGTTTTCGCATATCTTAAAAGGCAAAATGCACAATGGACCTTTCCAATGGCGATCTGGAGCTACGCCCCCTTAGCCATGTGCCACATGCCTCCAAAACGGCGATTGGACAGAACAGGTTTGAAGTGGATTCTCTGTCGCGTATTCCAGATAATATTGTGGTGTGATTTTTGCCAAATGCGTCAGACTCGTCCAAAAGAGTTCTACAGAGAGGTCTCAACTATTTCAAGCAAGGACATGTACACGGAGTTAAGATTTTGGACGGAGCAGGACGCAATGTCAGAGTTACGTTGAAATCTTGGCGATCGATGCAAAAAAAAAAAAAAAAAAAAAAAACGTCTCACAAACTTCATATTGAAATCCAACAGGATAAAATAGTGGAATCGTACTGCGCACGTAAAGCAGGGTGAGTACTTTTTACTCGGAAAGATCACGAGTAATATCATTGTAGTCTTTATAAGTGAGTGGGTGTATTCATTTGACTTGGCTCGTAATGGAACCCAGTGCTCTGTCTTAAAAGTCTGATGTGACAAATCGGCAGCTTGACATTTCTCATGCATGACGTGGCGCATTTACGTACCACTAACCCGACTCTTGGGGATAAAACATGACACACTTCATTCGGCAGGTCAGTGATACACTAACAAAGTGAAAGTTGTTCTCCTCCACTGATAATAATTCAATCAAACTCCGAGAAGATACTCCTACTTGATATTGTCCACGTTTAGTTGTACGTTCGGTCTTCCGCAAGCCTTAAACCATTTATGGGCAGGGTGGCAATTTTTTGCCTTATTGAGATAAAAGTCATCTAAACGGGCTGCAATCAAGGAAATAACACTTTTTTTTCGTTTAACGCATAAAACAAAGGGCAAAAAAAGATGTACCCTCTCGCGGGTAGCGTCCCAAAACTGGGACGTGTATGTTATCAGTTCTGTGAAGTGGTACATACTAGAGATATGTTTATTAATCAATTCTTATTCTAGAACGACACTTTCGCATTATTAATACTGATGGATTAGCATTTTGAAGACAAACTTGGTTGCAGGTCAGGAAGGAAAGGGAAATAACTCTGTGCTAACTTTGTCCGACGGGTTATCCTCTCCTGATACCAAATTATGGCTTCAGATTAAAACACTTCAATATTTCGATATACTGAAGGATATAATGCGTGAAAATCACGATGTCCCCAAAATGGGGACGAGGATGTTATCAGTTCTGTGAAGTGGTACATACGAGAGAGATGTTATATAGAACGACACTTCCGCATTAATAATACTGATGGATTAGCATTTTGAAGACAAACTTGGTTGCATACTGACCTTTCTCCCTTTCTTCTCTCGGAAAACGCTCCATGTGTACTTGAGGCAGCCATGTTGGGTCAGGAAGGAAAGGGAAATAACTCTGTGCTAACTTTGACCGACGGGTTATCCTCTCCTGATGCCAAATTATGGCTTCAGATTAAAACACTTCAATATTTTGATATACTGAAGGATATAATGCGTGAAAATCACGATGTCCCCAAAATGGGACGCTGCCCACGAATTAATCCATCGTAGACACTTTGTCGAC
Organism: Syngnathoides biaculeatus; assembly: GCF_019802595.1. Lineage (NCBI taxonomy): Eukaryota > Metazoa > Chordata > Actinopteri > Syngnathiformes > Syngnathidae > Syngnathoides > Syngnathoides biaculeatus. Next base: position 5,175,742 of record NC_084644.1, read on the forward strand.
CGTGTTTTAGGCTTTGGAAAACGAATCAAGCGAGCCCCTTGCAACTCGTTATTGCACGTTCCCCAAGCGCTTCTGAGGACCGTTTTCTTTCGTAACATTAGCTTTTCCGAGCGCACGCTACTGACAACCAGCATTGCTTGTGGGATAATATGGTGAAAGGGGCGTGTCAAGCCAGGGGCTAAGACAATGCAGCTATCTGATTGGCTGTTATTGTCGGAGTGATTGACAGGTCGGAAAGGTCCATCAACATAATAAGTCTTTGCTAGTTGGTATATGGTTGTTAGTGTTGTCCATTGTGCATGTACAGTATTTTCACCACAAGTGAAGTGGATATGTGTTGGAATTATACACGCATATGCTAAGGTTTACTGTTATCCCAATTGACTCATACTGATATGCAAATAAAATTGACATTTGGTAATACTCCTCATGCCCCGCATCATTCGCTTCAGTATTTGACGTCGCCGTGGCCGGTGGTGCAAATTATTCACGGAAAAGTTGCATAATTAAACTGCCAAAAGTTGGCACGTCGAAGCACATCAGTCCGTCTGTATAAACAAATAATTACCCAGCACATTGTTGATTCATAGAATGAAACATTAAATCAGATGCTCCTGTCTACAAGCCGCGTTTCTGAGAAACAGACGATGTACGACATTGAAAATGAAAAACAGTCGTTTCTATTATGCGAATAAATTCTCGCCGTCGTGAATTGCATTCCAAAGAGTCGTTTTGAGCGTCAACACGGCAGAGTCCCACAAACGCGATCATCGATAGCAGACCGCATGATTGTATGTCACCGTCAGGAAAGTTTTTGCCCTCTAAACAGGCACACATAAAGGATTGTTTTCCTTGTATTTGCATTTCTATTATTGCGAATGGCACCCTTAACTCCAGGAATGAATTTTTGTCGAGCAAAAAATAAAAAAAAAAGTGCCAGATTATTTCAGACGTGCCACACAGCAGACCGTTAAACGTGACATTTAGTTATCAAAGGAAAGGGTGTTATTTGTTGCGTCACTACTAACCTTGCACAAGAAAAAGGGAAAGGAAAATAAACCTACCCACAACAGTGATAAAAGGTGTGCAGAAATGAATGGATATTAGTCAGCGAGGGTGCCCTTTAAAGGTTTCATCCATCCAGCCATCCATTTTCTTAGCCGCGTATCCTCACAAGGGTCACGGGGCGTGCTGGAGCCTAACCCAGCTGTCAACGGGCAGGAGAAGGGGTACACCCTGAACCGGTTGCAGGGCACATCGAGACAAACAATCGCACTCACAATCACACCTAGGGGCAATTTAGAGTGTCAAGTTTCAGAGCAACATATGCTGCCATCCAAGCAACATCTTTTCCAGGGATGTTATTTCAGCAAAACAATGTAATTTCTGCGTGTCTTATAAAGTGTGTGTACCAGACCGAATGTTGCATGTTTTTGGGATGTGGGAAGAAACTGGGGCGGCACAGTGGATCCGCACTCACAATCACACCTCGGGGCAATTTAGAGTGTCCAATTAATGTTGCATGTTTTTGGGGTGTGGGAGGAAATCGGAGTGCCCGGAGGAAATCCACGCAAGCACAGGGAGAACACGCAAACTCCAGCTGGCGGGGTCGGGATCAAACCTGGGACCTCAGAACTGTGCTTTTTAGGTGCTCCACCGTGCTGCCCCTTTAAAGGTTTCTTCCAGACAAATTTTTTTTTTTTTAAATATTTGTTGAAAATATTTGTTCAATTGTGTATTCTTATAACCTTTTACAATATATGTGTGTGTGTGTGTGTGTGTGTGTGGTGTGTATTATATATATATATATAATACATTGTCCTACTACCGGTGGCACAGTGGTGCAAATGTAGAGCGTTGGCCTCACAGTTCAGAGGACTGGGTTTCAAATCCCGACCCCGCCTTTGTGGACTTTGCATGTTTCTGTGGGTTTTCTCTGGGCACTCTGTTTTCGTCCCCCATCCCAAAAACACAAATAAATTGTAGTGATTGCGACTGTTGTCTGTCTTTATGTGCCCTACGATTGGCTGGCAACCAGTTCAGGGTGTGCCCCTCCTCCTACCCGTTGACAGCTGGGATAGGCTCCAGCACTCTCGCGACCCCCGTGAGGATAAGTGGCTCGGAAAATGGATGGATGGATGTCTGACTGCCTTTTGGCGTCACAATCGTAGAGCCCTTATTAACTCTACGGGCTATTTATTTTTAAGTAACTTTTCTATTTCTCAACTATTGTAATCGTTAAGGAACTTGTGTCCTTGCTAGAGCTGTCAAAGTGTTAATTCATGATTAATCACGAAAAATAGCCCATTAATCATGTATTAAACCGATTTAATGACACAATTTATGCTCCTTTTATATTGGAAATGAGTGCAGATTGCTCTCAGGTCATTGATCAGGTCATGATTGTTTTTTGCCGTTTCAGAGTTAAGCGAGGAGACTCGGATTGTTGTGCTTGGTGGCTTCCAATTTTTGCTTCCACGTCATCCTGGTGGTACTTTCTAAAAAAATGAACTCGGGAATTCTGACTATGTAGTGCAGCCCTGAAGTCTCTCTTCATCGAAGCACAACATTTAAAATACCGCCTCAAAGTTAAGTCTGGTACTATATTAATCACGATTAGAGTATTTTCCGGACTATCGTCGTGTTTTTTTTTCATAGTTTTGGCCAGGGGTGTGCGACTTATTCTCCAGAGCGACTTGTATGTGAAATTATTAACACATTATTACATCCATCCATTTTTCTAGTCGCTTATCTGTAATTTTCACACTGACAACCTTAAGACGGCGCGCTAGGCCCGTGTATCTGATGACGCATGGAGAGCACAACTTCCGGGGGAATCCGCCATGGAACTTTCCGGGAAATCATTGGATGGCTCGACAAAGTATGGGCTTCCGTGACACCAAAACCATCCTGTCAGGATTCAGAAAGGCTGGAATAAGCGAGTTGTAACTGCCACTGACGATGAGCCTGAAGGTAGCGACGTAGAAGAGGAAGCGGCACGTCGTCTACCTCTGGAGTTGGCGGACTTGTTTTGAAGCGACGCAGAGGATGAAGATTTCATTACATTTTAGTTACTGGACATTTGCAGTGACATGGATAGTTTTGGTAAACTTCTTCGTATGTGATTTATGCTATAGTTATCGGAATAACTCTTAATATTATGTTTAATACCAGGCGCATTCTCAGTTCTGTCATGTAATGTAAACATACCATTCAGCCTGTTGTTGCCTCTATTTTTATTTTAGATTGTTCGTCATTTAAATTTTAAATGACATGTCCGTTCTTGGTGTTATATTTTTATCAAATAAATTTCCCCCAAAATTCGACTTGTACTCCAGTGCGACTCAAATAGGTTTTTATCTTCGTCTTTATAAATTTCATGGGTGTTGCGACTTGTACTCTGGAACGATGTGTAGTCCAGAAAATACGCTAATCAAAATTTCAAAGTGATCTTAAAGGGGAAATCCAGTGCTTTGCATGAACAATGTATCCAATAGGTCATGGAATATGTACCCTACTTTGACAAAGTGATGTTAAATGCGCTCTCATTTAATAGTGTTTTGAGAAGATTTTTATCGACAATTACGAATTTTCAGGGGCGCCGCCATTTTCGCGAGTCACATGACCTACGCGGGCGTATGTAACGTGTGCCGTGTCATTCCAAACGCAGGATTACATGGGACACAGTTATGCCCAGCGCCGATTTCTCACATTTATCCTCATCTGATGAAGAAATAGCAGTATCGGATGATCGGGAAGACGGAGGAATACTTCCATACAGATTTTGAACCTGTGGCTGTAATTAATGTTGAATATTCTGATGGTTCTTCGGGCGGAAGGACGAGGAGTCTGACGAGCGAGCTCCGGCGGCGGGCTGCGAGGCGAGCTTCCAGGCGGAGGAGGCCGTTAGCCCCGGACGCTGAAGCTAGGCTAAAGGTCTCCGCCATCACTGTAGCTCGGCTAAAGGCCTCGGCGGTGCGCGAGCAGAGATTCGACGTCCAGGGGAGGCCGTGAGCCGACTTTCTCAAAACAGCCTTAAATAAGAGAGGATTTAACATAACAATTTTCAAAATAAGGTACATATTCCATGACCTATTGGATACACTATTCATGCATAGTACTGGATTTCCTTTTTAATCTATTTTTCAAAGATGTATTGATCGGCATCCCTCGCCCTTGCATACACATACAGGAGGTCCTAAACAATGATTCCATACAGTACGTGGTCTGCGGCATGCGTCCAAGTGGGAGCATGAATATTTGAGTTTTCCATAAAAAATCCATACGGTAGTATCTAGCATGTGATTGGCTGGCGACCAGTTCAGGGTTCAGGTTCAGGGTGAGGGATAAGCGGTCCAGAAAATGGATGGCTGGATGAAATTACAGTGTTGTGGTTATGTTGGCCATTCATGTATGAATAATAGACGCATTGCTCTCTTTGAATACGAAAGTGATAGCCTGGTAGTGATACCATTTTTCTAATATGATGCAACTTATGGCTCGTTGCCCGGTTACTGAGCCTTAAACCATCTTAAGTGCAATAACTGGTCCAGTAAAGCCTGTCAGTATTTGTTCAGGCGCTAGCATAAATATGATTTCCGTCCAAAAAGGGAGGAAATTGGAAACTACGCACGCCATTTTACTTTGCGTGAATGAAAACAAGGTGCGATCGTTTGACATGGTTTGATTTTGTTATTGTCTGCATTTCCCGTCGAGAGGGTTCAGAAACAAAACAGCCGGGGGACGATTTTAAACGGACCGCCGATCAAATAGGCCGCCGCTTTAAATCAAATGTGATGAAAGCGCACCCTCACAATCCTGATTATTAGCTGCTCACTCAGTCAGAAAATGGGCTGTTAGAAAGATTCACAAATTAAAAGTCGGGCTGCTTTTCAAATATTCACAGGTTCAGCAGATGCTTCACTTCTGGTTAGAACCTTGGCTGGTGAGGAGAAAATCAGAAAATCTTCCTGGCAAATACTTTTTCGTATTTTTATTTTTTTTTTTATACAAATGTTGAAAGAATGTCAGATACAAATCAGCGTCGGTACTTTTGCAACAGGTTAACAGCGTTTGCGGCGGCGATGGTCACGAAAGATCGCCTCTTTTACTCGACTCAATATGACAAAGTGGATGCAGATCAGGGATTAGATAAATTGATGTGATTCGTCCTGTTTGCCAGAAGTCTTTCTCCTCAGAAAAGTTTTGAGGATTCGCTCCAACTAGCAAGTAGTCAGCCTTGAGAGCAATGAGCCAAAAGTGTTACTTTTAAGTTGTGTTTTCCAGATAGGATTGAAAGATGACTTCATATCTTGCTCCTTTTAAAGTGAGGCGTCTTTGTTGGAGGTGCGGTCGTCGGTGACATTTTATTGTGCGGCTGCTTGATTTCCCTGAAAAACTGTCCATGCGTCCAATTTCCAAGCCCCTTATCCTCACAAGGATTGCGGGAGTGCCGGAGCCCATCCCAGCTTTTTTTTTTTTTTTTTTTTTTTTTTTTTTTTGCCAAAACAGTGGCTTTAACCACATGAGCCAAGCTGCTTTTTTTTTTTTTATTCTTTTTAAATGTGTGAAATCAGAGTATGTGTGTGCCCTTTGTGTAGTCTTTTTTTATTGATGCTAACCATGTTTTGTCATGTATTCATCACTGGAACATAAGCTTTTGCACCAACTCGCCGCTCTGCCTCTCTCGCATTATTTGATCCCTAAATGTGGGTTGGCGAAATTGAAAGGCTGCAGGTGGTGGAATCAACATTTGGCTGGCTCCGTATTTAGCGGAATTGACATGCAGCTGAGTTGCCAAGCTGCTTTGGGATAGATATGTGCTTTAGTGGGGTTGATAAGCACCCGTTGTTTGCTTTTTGTTTTTGTACGAGTTGGAATGGAAGAGGCAGCTTGATCAAGTTGCCGAGTCAAAGGCAGATGACTCATGTCAAGCGTGAGCCGGTTCCATAAATTTGAGTACAGTTAAAGCTAGGGCCAATTCCTGAAGGGAAAAACAGCATTTCGGGGAAGAAAGAAATGGAGACTTTTCCCCATCAGTGTTCGCCACAAAACTAGGTAAAAAAACGCACTTCCTAAAATATTAAAGCAATCCAGCCTGTGTCATGCATGACATCCCCAATGCCGCAATCCATCCATTTTCTTAGCCACTTATCCTCACAAGGGTTGCGGGGAGTGCTGGAGGCTCTCCCAGCTGTCAACAGGCAGGAGGCGGGGTACACCCTGACCTGGTCGCCAGCCAATCGCAGGGCACATAAAGACAAACAACCACACTCACAATCACACCTAGGGGCAATTTAGAGTGTCCTAATTAATGTTGCATGTTTTTGGGATGTGGGAAGAAACCGGAATGCCTACCTGGAGAAAACCCACGCAGGCACGGCGAGAACATGCAAACTCCACACAGGCGGGTCCGGGATAGAACCCGGGACCTCAGAACTGTGAGGCCAACGCTTTACCAGCTGAGCCCACCGTGCCCAATGCGGCAATGTTAAACTTAATTAACATTTTACTGAATACATTTCTTCTGCAATTGTTACATTAGTAGTTAAATGCCATTATTTAAAATAGAACATAAAAGAAATGAACAAATGTGGGATCTATTAGCATCAGCGATGGTCATCATGTTCAAATAATTGGTCAGCTCGCTTTAAAAAAAAAAAAAAAAATCGACCAATGGGTTGTTTTCACGTGACGTCACCCGTTGTGCTGCCTCGAACGGCGGCCATTTTTGATCCCTGAGCTCCGTTACTCATACATAGGCAAGGTGGACGACATTATGTTTCCAACTGCATTTATTGAAGACGCGACTGACAGCGCATCAAGCCCAGACTGACTATTAGGCTACCTGGCATACACACATCATGGGACTCAGGACTGCGTCACAAAACCGCAGTATTGTGCCCTTGATCTTTTACTGTATGTGACGGAAATCACGAAGGAGGAGCATTTACCTGTATGCTAACACGAAAAACAAAAGGTGGTGGAGTATAATTTTTTAATATTGAGGCAAACCCTATTTATTCCATTAATTTTTAAAAAAGTAAAACCTGTATATTAGTTCACCCCAAGCAAAGTGAAATGTTGATTATTTGTTTAAAATTTGGTGACAATGGCAGAAAGACAAAGAATAAACAAATCTGGTATCTCACAAAATTCTCGAATCTTTCAAGTAACTAACAAAAAAAACGATCTTAACTGTTATGTTGGCCTTCTGAAAAGAGTATCAATTAAGCTAGTTAGCTTAGCTCGGCGACACATCGGCACAATGGAGGTTGAGATAGGGCAGCGTGATAGCGACGTCGGGCAATCGTCCACAAAGCCGAGTCTCCGTGAAGCACAGAGCCGCGGAACCTCCAAAGTCTTTCGTCGGAAGCGTTAGACCAGCGATTTCCAACCTTTGTCGAGCTAAGGCACATATTTTACAATTGGAAAAATCCCGCGGCACACCAAAAATGGATTGATTAATTACTTTATGTCCTTTCTGCCATCTGATAGAAGAGGATTTTTTTTGTGTTCACTGGCATAAATAGATGAATAAAAATACATTATTTCTTGGAATAAATGTTTTTTTTTTTTTTTTGAGCAATTACATAAAATTGGATAACTTCCCAAGGCACACGTGAAGGGCGCTCACGGCACACGAATGTAGCCCGGGACACTGTTTGGGAATCACCGCGTTAGACGATGACCCCGCTTACGCAGCCGGACTTGTGTACCGCATCGCGAGGCTTTGTAGAACGCGCCGACGAGTAACTCTGGAAGAAGCTTCGGCGAATTGGCGATAGTTGTCGAAAAAAATCAGAAGAAAAGTTAGAAAAAGGCTCTCTGATGGTTACCAAGTCCTCTCCTGCGTTCTTGAGTCCGGAGACGCCCGCGAAACACAAACAGTAACCGAGAGTATTCCGTAGACCTCCACACTGGGTACACGTTAGGGCGGCGCGCAGCGCTGTGTGGCTAATTCAGCAAAAAATGTGACGTCAGTAAAAACAAACAATAGTTTCCTTATGTGCACTACTCATCTGTAACCAGCAGAGGCGCTACTAATTCTGTCTTAAATGAGTCACCATGACATCACTGATGCAATGTGCTGCAAAGAAGACAACCTTTATTCTGTTCTAACTCTTCATTACCCCAACACGGGTCTGGCGTTGAAACCAAAGATCAGAATATTTACAGAGCACTAAGCGTCATTAAAAATGTAACGTCGCACTGCAATATGCTAATTAATCAAATAAATTATTCACGATTCCCCTGGTCGATCAAAGTGATATTTGAATTCCATTGTACTACTTTGAAGACGTTGGCTTCCTTTACGCTTATTCAAAGGTGTTAAAGACAATTTTTTTTTCTGGAATAGGTCATACGGGATTCAGGCTCGCCGGACCGATAGGAGGTCCCAGAACCTTGTCGAGACGCTCAATCTGGGACCCAAGACAGCCTGATAGACGAATAAAGCGAGGGAATCAAATATCGGCACACAGCCACAGCCACACAACCACTGAAAGATCCGCAGGTGGCAGTGACTCAGCAGTTTTGCGTTTATCGTTTGGAAAAAGACAAACCCCGGATGTGGGGTGAAAAAATGTTTACCGTGGATTTTTGTTTTACATGACTCTCAATTAAATTTAAACTATGTATTTGTAGGTAGTGTTAAGCTACTCACAAGGCCGAGATCCAGCATAAATCATCATAAGGCCATGATGTATTAGCGTCACCGTATAAACATATTGGAAGAAGTCACATTTTCTGCCCAGAATATTATTCAAACTGCTCAAAGAATTTATATTTCACTTTGCTTTTAAAAATGGTATGACATTCACTAACTTGGACTACGTGGATGATTCAAGACGTCGCACCCCCACTTCACAGGCTTTTGAAAAAGGACGTTTCTCAATATTTGGTTCTTTTTTTTTTGGTCACATAATGAGCCATGTTGGAAAAGAAAAAAAGGCTTTCTTTTTGGCTATTTTATTTGAATACTTTTCAATTTTTCATCAACTCGCCCTAGAAGCATTTAGAGTCAGTAAAGTTTGAAGCATGCGCGGCTTGTTGTTGTGTATGTCAAGCGCCTCTTGTACACAGACTCTACAGCCGCACACTGGATAATGTGCCCCCCCCTGCTTTGAAAATGAGGTTTGCAAATTGGATCCTTTGTAAAAGTATTTCCGCATATTTCACTCGCTCTCGAAATTTGCGAAGGTTTGTAAAAAGGCAGTCTTTTGAACTGAAACAGATGTTGGAAAACTGAACCTCTCGACGTGCTAATTAAATGGATTTGTGGATTGGGCTTTGGATTTTCTGTTGTGGTCACGATCCACCTCTATCTCATCTGCGAGTGGGAAGACGGAACAAAAAGTCCGTCTCTCTTTCCAACTCTCGGTGAATGTTAAGTAGAAACCACCATTTACACCTCCCCAAGAAAATACAACCACTCGAAATAAACCAAGCTTTTGGAAAAAGAAACAGGATGATTAAAAACTAACTTCTTATCAGCGATGGGATTGCTCACTCGCCATAGCCAAAGCCCCCAGGAACAGAAATATGGAATAATTGATGATTCCGTTTTCGGTGGAGGAGAAACAACAAGCTCAAATTGTTTAGTAGGAGTCTTTGTTTCCAGTCCAAGTTGTCGTCAGAAGAGGGTTTTGTATAATAAAATCTATTTGACTCCAATTTTAGTGACATCTGACGTTAATTTATCATCAAACCACCACTAAGGATGAAGAGAGAAAACATTTTTTTTCCCAATTAAAATTAAGGTTGTGATAAAACTGACGATGGGTACGCTGTTTTAAAATGCACATATAACCGGACTTCCCGGCGCACCTGATTATAAGCCTCGGTAGACAGAAAAAGTTGAATGCTCGGGGCTAGCGTTAGGGGGGCGCTAGTGTTAGCGCGGCGTTAGCGTTGAACTCTTTAACTCTTCCTGTGTACCGTGGCTTAGGACCAGGTGCGCTAATGTGCTAACTAGCATCGTGTTAACGCTAGCGCTGCATCGCCGCATAAAACTGCTGGGCTGAAAGCGTGTGAAAAAAGTCGCGGGTTGTCGGCCGGAAATTACGGTTGCTTATATTCGATTTGCTGCTAAAAAAACTAATCTATTCCCTATTAGTGTGGTCAGGCCATATCACCAGAAGTATTGCTTTGCTGCCATCTTGTAGGATCTATAGACAATTAGAGACTTTTTAGGGGGGAGACATCAATTTATTACAGATTTTAGCCATCTATAGGGGTTGGCATGTATTCACTGTACCATGATCCTTTCCAGGAGGCTTTCTAAATTTTGATTTATTCAGATCCCAGATTAATTACCCTTCGCCCTAAATCAAATATTCACCATTGGAAATGATCTAATTCAGGAGTTGGACAATTTCTGAAAAAACGATGAAGTAATTCACTTACATAGACAAAAACGAGCTTTTCATGAGAAATCGTTGCACAAAAGAAACATCATGATCGTGAGTGAATTCGTTTTTTCGCTTAACATCTTTACGCAGGCGCTAAACAGTTCAAAGAAACTGTATAGATATGATTACTTCCCGGAACACGAGGGAGCAACCTAGTCATATCTTTGGAGTCTCAAATGAATTTTCCACCATATTTTGTTTTCCTCTTTTTTTAATTTTCTTTTTTCACTCATGTTGTTGGTTGCCGACCAGACTCTTGGAGTTTCAGAAAGTCCAATATGTAATTCATGGTTCCTGTAATTGTGGCTAGCTCATAGATGGCAATTCGCGACTAGCCGATAACTGCAAGTTAGCTCCTGACGCGGTGTGGTGCGCTCGCTAGAAGAAAAAAAACATCTCTCACCTGCTTCTTGCACAGGCAAAATTCTTTCCCAAATTGCTAGCAGAACCCCATTAAATGGTGAAATAGTTTTGAGCATTGATAGTCTGATTGGCGCGTGAGCTCCCTTAAATCCTAAAATAGCGGCCGTTTTACTCATCTCGAGGAAGAAGCCTTGTTACTTGTTCGAAGGCTTTGGTTCTAATCTGCCATGAAGCCACTCCTCTTTCTCCTCACAATCTTATTTCCTCGCCCTCCTTGTTTTCCCAAGCCCATCTAACCAGCAGGGTTGAGTTATTAATGCCTGGGGGGGGGGGCGGGGAGCAGAGAGATGATTTCATTGCGTATTCAGGTATGGCGATGGATGGATTTCAGACGCAGCCGGGGGAGTGCTAGGAGGGGAGCCTCAGTAGAGAATAAATATACCTGTCACCTGGTGATGTATCTGGCCACACTCGCTGCAATGCAGATCAACCACTCTCCTCCCCTGGGCTGCCTCCCCCATTACTCACCCACTCCCCCCCCCCCCCCCCCCCCACCTGGATCCAGCCTCTTCTGACTTGAAATCAAGGTGGCCTGTGAGGAGTGCAAATGTAGGCTATTTTCCCGGTGCGGTTTGGTTCTCATTTGTCGACGATGACACGTGAAAAATGCGCCGTCGCCCCAGGGACCTTACCAGTTCTTGATTACTTGTCCCGACTGTCTGATAATTAAGGGAAGAGGGCGGGTTTGAAAGCTAAAAGTAGCTCGACAGAGACCTCCCTTTTGTACGACTTGATTATACACTCATAGAACAATTCTCTATGGGAGCGTACGGCCTGGTCGCCGAGTTGACTTGTGGCTTTCTCGTAGTGCGCAATGGCGTTTAGAGTTTGACGTCAACGAGCTGCTAATCAGCAGCGCAAGACGACATAATGAGGTCTGCGGTTTTTTCAGGCTTCAAACTCCACCATCGGATAATCCAATTTAAAAAGAAAACCCACAATGCAGCTCAAACTGCTTTAAATGGTAATATCACCCCTTACAGACACGCAAATACATATAAATTAAGAATAATTGCATATGGCCAATGGCTCGGTACATTCAATCCACACACAACTCGGCACTCTGAGGGCTTAAAACTCGGACCACATAACCCGTTCGGCCAAGCTTTTCCCAGCTATCCCAGTGGCAAGCGGACGGAGCGCTAAGATTTTTGGCGCTAGCTGAAAATACTAGCACTGTACTGAAAAAATGTCAGTGGCATCATCATCGACTAGTCGACGTCATTACCACGTTTGCATTCAAAAAAATAAACGACTATTTTATAGATGACGGGTTTGTGTGTCGCTATTTCTGTTTTTGATAATATCGTTACAGCCCTAGTTGGGATCTATCTGTACGTTGTCTATTCTGTGTTTTTGTCTTGCCACAAGATACATTTACACTGTGGAACAGGGTCAGGGTTACGTGTGAATTTAGAATACCGTCCGCTTTGTTCAAACCAGCAAAATGCGACAAAGGCAGCTAGCTGTATTGCGTTCCTGACAATTTAATCTCACACACATCAACACCAACACAAACAAGGTAAAATGGCTAACAAAATGGGCGTTCAAGAACAGAATAGTTGAGCCACCACGGCGAATAGTCACCAATGTTGAACGCGTGTTCCCAAACAAGCAGATGTTCGTCCCAGCGGGTATTCCAAGTTAGCGAAAGTTCCAAAAACGAAAAGGTGGCAGGCGTCCTTGTAGTTAGCGTTCCAAGCAGCGGTGAAGTCCTTAAAAGAAGCCCCGTTCTCCGTCGTTCTCGTCCTTATTTAGGTAATCCTTGAAACATTGCAGACTTCCGTGTCACAAAGGACACAAAGAGTTGGCGTCAACACGGACCCAAGAGCATTAGGGGAAACCGCGTCACATCAAAAGGACTTAAAAGTATGAAAGGAAACAGTGTCACAAAGATCCGCATTATCGCAACTTAATATCAGAATAGGAAAATAAAGAGAACAGAGAATAAAAATACACGCACACACACGTAACTGGTGCCCGGAGGCACCAGGTCTCCCCCCCCCCCAAGGACCACCTAAGCAGCCCATGAGCCTGCTCAAAAAAGCGCTCTGGGACATTTTTGATTTTCTGGAAATGTTGTAGAATTTTGGTGCGGGCAGCGTGGGATCGATTCTTGCTCAGCGACGGTGTCGATATGTGCCCTGCGACTGACTCGCGACCAGTTGAGGGTGTCGTCTGCTTTTCGCACGAAGTGAGCTGGGACGGGCTCCAGCACTCCTGGGAGCCTTGTGAGGATAAGCGGCTTGGAAAAGTGGTTCATAGAAATAATGTTGCATGTAGACTTGTATTATCGTGAGTAATGTGATCACTGTCTTTACATAAATTAATCACATGAATTATGAATAATAACAATGGAAATATTATGAAAGGGAATTTGTTATTTCGGAAGTGTGTGTAAAACTGGTCGCCCTTCACATGAATCTGAAGGAAAGAAGTAGCTCTCAGTTTCAAAAAGATTGGCGACATCCGTTGTAGGACCTCAAAGAAATTAAATTTTGAAATTGTAATCCCTAATTAATCAGATGGTAAAGCGTTGGCCTCACAGTTCTGAGGTCCCGGATTCAATCCCGGACCCGCCTGTCTAGAATTTGCATGTTCTCCCTCCTCGCCTCCTGCCTGTTGACAGCTGGGATTGGCTCCGGCGCTCCCCGCGAGCCTTGTGAGGATAAGCGGCAAAGAAAACGGATGGATGGACACTAGATAGACGTGCACATGTGTGACATGCATAACTCATCTACGCAAATTACAATATTTCTGGAGGAGTTACAAATTTGAAAAAAAATGGATCAATGGATACAAGATCCATCATTTAGAAAGTGTCCAATTAAATTATGAAGTATTGGTTTACACAAGCGTTTAATTGAATAAGATCAGGTCAGTTTAATTGCAAAGGCAAAATGTCAGGAAGAACTGGGAAGTATTTACTTAAACTGTTGTTCAGAAGTGGCAAATTAATTGCGTAGGGTTTAAGACACAGCCGTCAAACTCAAGGCCCGGGGGCCAGATGTGGCCCGCCATATGGTTTTATGTGGCCCGCGAAGGCAAATCGTGTGTGGCAACTTCCAAGGATTTTTGTTAAAAAATTGAAATTGCCTTGTCATAAATGACAAATTGGAGATATTGCAAGCATATTTTTTGTGTTACCAAACATGAACTACAAGTCAAACAACCCAATTAACTTGATTTCTGTATTCCACATCAGTCTAAATATAATGATGCGATTAAAAATTTTGATTGTTTCACAATCGTGACGGCCCTCTGAGGGAAACGGCAACTAAAAAAAAAAAAAAAAGAGTTTGATACCCCTGGATTAGGATGCCATATTGTGGATTTGTTGTGACTTCAGTGTCAAGAATAATGTGGGATTCCTTTGCAAACATAAGAAGAGGGTGAAACAATTTTCCCTCCCTGTGGATGCATCTACCTGATCCGGTTCCTGGGAGTGCTTTCAACTGTTGCCCCCGCTGATACTTTGTCCTTGAGATTATGACTCCCCATTGTATTGATACGATAAATCCGCTTCTCATTTTCTCCTGTAAAAAGCAACTTTATTAAGCATCTTGTTCTTCCTGCAAGGCCCGTCGAGTAGATTTAGTTGTGACGAACAAGCCACATCAAAATTCTGTTAGTTTGCACTTGGCATTTATCTGCTCTGCTAATCCCCCACAATTCTCATGTCAGCCAGCAACAAAAATGGTTTTGGAATCAATGTGGAGGTCGACCGCATATTGCGTGGCGTGCACATTGATTTGTTCATATCCTGTGATGCAAAATAGTTTTCGGTGCTCCGCTCGCGCCACCCGCGCCGGGAACGAGAGGCGTGGCCGAGGGTGCCGCGCGATCTTTACGATAGACGTCAGCTGAAGAGATGAGGTTCCCCCCGGCCGGCTCCGGCCTCGAAAACCCGCCGCCCTCTTCTCTCCGGATGATGGGACTCTCGCAAAGGAAGAGTCTGCAGGCTTCATTTGCTGAAGCGGCGGGGGAATAATATAGTGCCAACATTTGGACGTGTCGGGCCCCATATCACTGGCTGTTCTATTAGAAATGGACCCCATTGCGGGACAATTAACCCCGCGCCCCCAGCAGCAGATCTGTGCGGTAACCGCCCGGCGCCGGCCAATAAATCAAACCTCCGGGGAGAAACTAACACTCGGCTCCCCTGCTGGGTTGCTATTGCCCCACGGATCACGCTTACATGCGAGTATATTTGTCTTTGACTTCATATTTCAGAAGTGGACACGGAAAAGTGAGGTGTCGCTCTGGTGATTAACCTTGGGCCAACTTTTTACACGCAAACAAAAACACAATAACTTTGCGTTTTGTGTGTGTTTGTGTGTTGAAGACGGACTCTCCTTCCTCTTTCGACAGGAAGCCAGCGAACACGATGAAGGACGACGCTGTATGGAGTTGTCTTTTGATACTATTCCGCTATTTCAATTTCATACTTACTACGCCTATATTTATAGAAGCCATAAAGTTTTGCAGCTTGGAAGAAGGTCACAGTCCGCGTACGGAGCGTTAAATGATTCATTTTAAATGGACAAAAGGTGTATGATTAATAATGAAGAGTCACGCAAGTAACTCAATTATTTTAATTTTAGGACCCGTTATCTTCCAATGCAACAGTGGGTTCCGAATCTTTTCTCATTATTTTTTTTTTTTTTTACTATTGGCTTTACCGGGTCAACGGTTTTGCTAATTGAATCAAATATAATAATACAACTACACGTAAATTTACATTGAGTTTTATCATAAAGTATATGACCCGGATGATCGCTTTTATGCCCCTGCTGGGTGCAATTGAGGTTTCTACGTGTATGATTTTTAGAACCTTTTAAAAAGTAACTTGCGTTTTCTTTTGGTTTTTCCACAGTAAACACGGTGTATATATTTTTATTGTTTGGGATTAGGTAAGCGTCTTAATAAGTGAAACGGCCCAATTTAAACGTCCAGCCTCATATTTTTGTCACTAAACAAAGAAACTTGCTGTATCCATGAACAGTGACACAGTACCATGGATATACTCGAACAAATACTGATAAATCTGGCACTAGATTTGATTTGATTTTTTTTTTGGCAGTTACAGCATGTTGTGGGAAGAAATACATCCACAACGTCCACGCGAGGCAATTCTGTCCCCTTCTCCCCGCGAAGCCCAATTTTTGTGTTTTGCGTGACATCAAATCACTCCAATCACCAGCTAACAGCTGGAAGCTGTGGCGATCTTTTACAGCGGTTTTGAAAATGAGGCTTTCGTCTTCCTCCGCAGCCCGTCATTTATTTAATGGCAAAGTCAAGAAAAAGAACGAGCGGTAATAAAGCCGCGTGTCACCTTCAGGACCTGCTTTGCGGTTATTCCCGTCATTAGCATGAGGCATCTCGTGCTGTCCGGCGCCCGTTATTAGCGGGGCACGCGTCGCCCCCTCACGACTGCGCTCTTCCCACTGCCCATTGTCACGATGCAATCCTCCCACTGATGGACTAATGTGAAATATGGCAACAGATGCGGAGCGCGGCGACTGAAGCGTGATGATTTGGGACCTCGGGGCCGTCGAAGCCACAGCTATCAAGTATAATTTGAAAATTTGGGCTTTTTGGCACATGGAATAGCAGGTTGTGAGGTGTAATTATGATCACTCCGCACCCCAGGGTGCTTTACTTTACCACTCCATCATGTTATTGGTGTTCGTATTTGCTTATTTATTTATTTATGGTTGGACTCTACAACGCAGTTTGCTCATGCTCCTTTGTCATGGTAATTTAGCTAGTCTGGCTACAATAACGTCTGGTATTTGTAGGGGTTTTGTGTGATTCACTTTGGTTAGAAAGGTGTTGTGTGCGTACTTTCTGGCCTACAGACTGCACCGGATTATAACACTCACCCAGTACATTTGTAAAGGAAATACCATTCGGTGTCATACATAAGCCGCACCTGTGTAAAACCCGCAGGTGCCCACATATAAACACGAGATATTTACAAAGACTGCACACATAAAGAGTATTCAGTTTTGATAGCTTAGCTTAACATAGCAACAACACGGTAGCACATCTGGTTAAAAAAAAACAAACCAAAAAAACACATACCGGTAAAAAAAAAACTGCCACGGCAGCTACACAGTAGCAACACGGTAGCAAAGAACTAACAGAGCCGGTTGGGAAAAAAAAAAAAAAAAAAACATACCAAAATCACTGAGACGTGGCATAAACATGCTAGCGCGGCGCTAACCGGGCCGGTTAGCAAAAAACATACTGGTAAAAATAACTGAGACGCGGCAGTAACACAGCAGCAACATGCTAGGACAGCGCTAACACGACCGGTTAAAAAAATATACTGGTAAAAATCAATGAGACACGACAGTAACACAGCAGCAACACACTAGCACATAGCTAACGCTAGTGCAGCGCTAACAAGGCCGGTTAAAAAAACATACTAGTAAAAGTCACTTCCTCGTCACATATATTCCACTGGTCTCACTCTTACGTTTTGCCGTTTGAGTGCCCCCTTGCGGCTGTTAGAAAAAATGCACAAATTAGCCGCAGGGTTGAAAGCGTGTGAAAAAAGCCGCGGCTTATATCCTGGAAATTATGGTCCGCATTTCGTGTCCATAAAGAGGCAACAACTGATCACTCTGTGCAAGCTGTTTGGTAGCAGGCAGGCCCTTGTCATGATGCAACCGCTGATATATTTTTTTTATGTTGCATTTGTAATGCATTCTCCTTGGTGCTCCAAGTTTATGTTAAAAAATATCTTTTCATTGCAGAGAGTGAATTTATAGTTCAGCAATGAATTGAGCGGCATGATCTCGGGCCCTTTTACATATGTTGCATTTACTGGCCAAAATATGGAATCAAATTCAAGATCCAATGTAAGAGTTGTCGCAAAAAAAAAAAAAAAAAATATGATTATTATTGTCAGTAGACAGGGTAGTGGACAACTAAATTGTATCATATTAAAATTGTAAAGTACTGTTTATAAAATCAAAATATTGCAACTTTCAGTATAATATAGTGAAATTTTGCCTTATAGAACATAACAACAATGTGTCATTCCATTTTTCACATTAAATCAGAAAATACATCTGGGATTTTTCATGGGATAAGCACATTAATTTTTGCACTAAATTAATTGAAAAGGGGCGGCACGGTGGATCAGCTAGTAAAGCGTTGGCCTCACAGTTCTGAGGTCCCGGGTTCAATCCCGGTCCCACCTGTGTGGAGTTTGCATGTTCTCCCCGTACCTGCGTGGGTTTTCCCCGGGCACTCCGGTTTCCTCCCACATCCCAAAAAAAGCCATGCAACATTAATTGGACCTTCTAAATTGCCCCTAGGTGTGATTGCGAGTGCAGCTGTTTTTTTTCTCCATGTGCCCTGCGATTGGCTGGCAACCAGCTCAGGGTGTACCCTGCCTCCTGCCCGTTGACAGCTGGGATAGACACTGGCACTCCTGCGACCCATGTGAGGATAAGCGGCAAAGAAAATGGATGGATAATTGAAAAGGAAATTTAAATTTATTGAGCTTTTTGTTCCTGTCGTTTTTCAAAAACAGCAACATTTGGAGAGTCACACTTTTCACACGATCATATAAATTTGATTCTAAATTCTTTACACCGGCTTCCAGTCAGCTTTAGAATAATTTAAAAATAAAAAAAGTTACCAACAGAGGTGACGTCAGCCGCAAGTGTGAATGTTTGTAAATCTAGGTTAAATTAAAAATTCATTTTAGTACTTCCACTTTTCAGTGATATTCCTTACACTAAAAGCTGTTTTAATTGTACTTTTTCCAAATGTTTTTATTTGTGTATTTGAATGGTTTTAATCATGTAAAGCACTAGCACTGAAATGTGCTGTAGAGATAAAATCTGCTTTGCTGTTTATTGGACTGTGTCAATACGGAACCATTAAACGTACTTTTTGATGTCGAGCTAGCAGATAAGCCGTGCGCGCCTATTCTCTTTTTCTCGGTAACGTCTTCAGTTCGCCGTGCGAGGATCTGAGAAAGTTATATTTGAAATGTCAGTATTGAAAAAGACACCATAGGAGACGGTTGAAAACAGTTTCGAAATCTTTGTTGCGCCCTAGGATACTAAAGACTTTTCAATAATTGGACAAAATGCGGCACCGCGGGGGTGCCGTCGAGACCAGAATGTCCCTTCTGAAATTGAATTGAAATTGAGTGATCAAGGAGAAAGGTACGCGGTTGGATTCCGAGTAGATTACATGAAAAGAACTGGCTCAACGTCTTGCAAGAAGTGCTCAATCACTCCATGAAATTAAGAGTCCTTTCAAAACTTATGACGGAGACCTAATTATATCATAATCTCCCTTTTTTTCCCCTGCTACAGCTTCAATATCATTAAGAATGTGCCTGAGAAGGTGCAGTTGTCATTTTTCTCCGATTCAGATCGCTTCAGACTTTTGTACATTTTACTTCAGCCTTTCATCGATGGTGAGAGGTTCTCAGTACATTAATCGTGGCTGTTTTTATGTATCTTGAGTGGAAAAAATGATTGTAAAATGACTATTATCTGATGCATTCCAATGACCCCCGCTGTTTTCTTGCCCCTACTCCCCCCCCCAACACCTTCCAGCTGCCGGCTGCACATTTGAAGAGGATTCCGATTTCAGTCTGTGTGACTTGACACAAGGTGAAGAAGATGACTTTGATTGGCAGCTGTTTCGGACACACAATTCGCCCTACGCTGGCTCGGACCTTCTGCGTGGTACGTAGTCCTCAGATATTACTTGCGTTGATATAGAGCCCATGTCAAATCACGTGACTTTTGTCTACGTCGCCATATTGCCGGTCTAACAAAGCATTATTCAGTGCTAAGTAGGTTGGAGGCAATATGAAAATATGTCTTATTGCACGACGCCCAGAGTCTTGTCTGATACATTTAGAAGGTGAAAATAAACAAAGGTACGTGGGAAAAATTACATAAACTCAGCATAGAGGACCCGTACTTAACGCCGAAGTAATAAATTGGACCGTTAATTCGCGTCCGCTTGTCTCGGACTACTGGATCTACGCATGGATCTGGTGAGTAAGTTGTCGAGATTTACACAGAAAAGTTTGAAAGCGTAGAAAAGTCTGGACGGATACGAATGCTTCATTGGCGGATCTGTTCGCAATCAGGAAGAAATCCCACATCGTGACGGTTTTGACGGCTCGTGAACGCGGAAGCGTGTTCGTCCACACGTTAACCTTTGCCGGAATCCATCGATCTTTTCAGCTAGTATTCGATTAAATAAATGACACCTGGTTTTACACAAACTTGCATTCATTAACTATTATTGGGGGGGGGGGGGGGGGGAGGACGGAGTCGTCTGCACGGAACGTACACGGAAGCGATTGCGGCCACACTTGACCTCCGGAAACCTCTGCAACAGACAATTTTTTTATTACACATTCTTCTCAAATGAGCCAACTTGCCATGATAAATACTTCTTGGTTATTTGAGATAGAGAAGAATAATTCCTACCTGAAATGAAGCGATCGTTACACAGATGTGTGTTTATTTTGGTTGGGCACCATCCATCACGTTTAATTGCCGAAATCCATCGATATTTTCTGGTCTTTTCAGAATGATATTCCATAGAACGATCTCTTTGAAAATCTGTCTCGTCTCTTGTGACAACCGACAGCGCAACAGGTCTCGGTTATTGTAAATACTCTCCTGCGGTTCACTGTCGAGCAGCTCTGTTTGACCGGCAATATGGCGCCGTGAAAGTGCAACTGCGATAATGTGGTTTGCACAAGCGAGCTCACCGTCTTCATCGTTCCGGTTGTAAGAGGCCTTGCGCATTTGTGTAACCACATTATCGGGTTTTTTCATTTACCCTCACAAGAAAGGTTGAGATTTTCGTTTCAATCGAGCTTTATGCTGCAGCTAGCATCAATGGTGGCAAAAGTTTTCAAATGATATTTCATTGGCTCATTTTTTTACATCACAAAAACTTGATATTTATTCAAACAGAGGTGTGTACACTTTTTATGGTCCCTGTATCTTCGCATGATGTAGGGCAATGTCGGTGTAAACACGGTTGATGTTCGGCAGGCAGGCATCGTGAGGCGAATTGTTGCTGTAAACGGTTTTCTGTCTCTGTCTGTGACCCGTCCAGAATGTAGTCCGCCTTATGTCCGCAGTCCGGTCAGATAGACTTCAGCTTTCCTCCCAGCCTGAACAAGATAGCGCTAAGAAATGGATGGCCGGATACTTGTAGATCCTCGAATGATGTCTGTGGGTTGATAAGATCTGGCTCAGATCCTTGGTGGAAAAAGTATACAGTACAGTGTTCCCCTGTTAATCGCGGGGTTATGTTCCTTACACTCCCGCAAACAACAAAAATCTACAAATAATGGATGCAGTATTAATATACCTATGTATGGTATGTACCATCAGTCACTGTGATTTGACAGGCGCGTCGAGTACGAAAAATCCCGCGCGTAAAATTTGTTACGAGTAAAAATACGTAGATATTGAAAGATGTCGCTTATTTGGTGTAGTGTTGACCAATTTTCCCTCTAAGTTGCGCCGCTGCGCAATTGCGCACTTGTCACACACTCTCAGCGCACATGAAAACCGTTCCAGCGCAGTGAACCACACCCTGACGTCTTTAACACGGAAGCAGGCGGTCTTTAAAAACGAGCTGCTGCTCAGCCGTCTTCCACTTCCTAGTTTACCTGACACCGTCCCCCCTCCGCCCTTAAAGAGGTACACTCATAATTACAAACAGAACACACACCCGCAACTTTATAGCTGCGGGCATGACTGACCACACCCGAACTTTTTTCAAAAATTGCCCATAGGTAATATTGTAAGGCGCCATGTCTAATGTGGCTCCTCGTCTATTTCGAAGAGAATTTAAGCTCTCTACGATCGTGAAAATACAGTAAATAAAATAAATACATCAATTTGAGAGGAAAATCCACAAAACTGCAATCCGGGAAGGGTACAATGTAACAATTTAAAGGTCTAATCCGGAGGAAGTGTTTTTTTATTTGTCCATCATACAAATGGCGGCACGGTGGTTCAGCTGGTAAAGGCCTCACAGTTCTGAGGTCCTGGGTTCAATCCCGGACCCGCCTGTTTGGAGTTTGCAGGTTCTCTCCGTGCCTGCGCAGGTTTCCTCACACATTCCAATAACATGCAACATTAATTGGACACTCCAAATTGCCCCTAGGTGTGATTGCGAGTGCGGCTGTTTGTCTCGATGTCCCCTGCGATTGGCTGTAAACTAGTTCAGAGTGTACCCCGCCTCCTGCCCGTTGACAGCTGGGATAGAGGCTCCAGCATTCCCCGCGACCCTCGTGAGGATAAGTGGCGAAGAAAATGTCGCTAAAATTTCATTTAAAAAATAATAAAAAAAATTCTCAACACAACAGAAATGAAATAAATTAGCGTCAAAGTCAGTCTCAAGAAATTGTTCGAAAGGTCACTTAAGATTCGGGAAGTTCCGGTACTCTCCGGAATGTGCCGTCGAGTCACGACAACGTTTAGCCAGAGAGTGAAAAAGCTAGCAACCATAATGAGGAAGTGTGTTGCATCAGATGATCAGACTTAATATTTAGACCGGTTTCCCAACCTTTCATTTGAAAAGTCCTCACGGCGACAACCGCGACAAGTACTGGAAACAACGATGATGGTGTCTCACTTTACCCCCGCATTTTCGAAAGGTATTTGTAGCTGTGCACTCGGCGTATCAGAAACGGGTCCGCTAATCCGCCTTTATGGTCCAGCTTCTATTATGCGTCAGCTTTAATGAAGCAGTCACCCCACTTTTGTCTGCTGCCTTGCTTAAGCCCAAGGATAACTTTGTTAACCGGCCTGGAGACTAATGGAAACCAACGTTTTCCCGCTAACATCCTCTCCGCTGGTGGTTGCCAGAGGGGAGACGGCATGCATAGTTTATAAGGCGCTCCCGCCGTCCTCGCATTAACAAATTCCTACCGGGAACTAACACGGAAGGAAGCGTGTTGTTTTAGCTTCCCGCCAGAAATATCACAGGTGGCAGTTAGCTTGCAGCATTCCGTCGACGGGGTCAACTTCTCTTTGTCCTCACCACCAATTATTACTGGCGCGCTCAAAAATCCTCCACCTTGTTCGCTGCACGTGAGAAGGCGGAATATAAATTTGCATTCATCTTTCTCAGGAAGATAAATAACAGCAGTCGGTTACGGTGGAATATAGAAGATGAAGACGGATGACAATATTTCATTTAAAAGCTAAAGTCAAAGACAGTTTGAAACAAAAGGTCATTGTTTACAGAGATGTTTTTGTTTTCGAAGAAAACATTAACAGGATCACATGACAATATCCTATTTTCAAAATCTACATACTCGTATTTTGACACATAGAAAAAGGGCTACTGAACCGACAGGCGTCCGTCAACGTATCTAAAATTCCATTTTGAGCGTGACAAATTGGTATTTTAACCCCCAAAACTCTTAAAGTGCGCCTAATTTCCATTTTTTGTCATCAGCAACGAAGTGCAAATCTGCCTGCAGCTAGCAGCCAATTCACAGCAGGCGATGGGCTAATTAACGTTTCTCCCTTTGGGTTTAATTAAAACTCAATCTCATGCCATTTACAGCTATTGAGGGCCTTCAGTGGAGCAGGCGAGCGCAGGTCGAACGAGTCGGGTACTAACATTAGCAAGACCGTCGACTTGGTGTCGGTACCGAGGAACAGCTCAAGTCTGGGGCGCTCGTGGACTAGTGAATGTTCAGCTTTGTGTCATTTTATCGAGAAATGTATCTTTTGTTTGTCATTTTCACATCATTTGAAGGTGTAGAGCTCCCCTGCAGATCCCCGACGTAGATACTCTGTTACTCTACCATCCAGTGTTGACTTTTAACCGCGTATCAAAGCGGACAACCGAGGTGGCGAGGGATGACGACGCTTTATGAGATAAGGCTATTTACATTCCACCCGCATTACTTTGTGCGGCTGAGAAATTCGTGTTGAGGGAAGATTAGTAAACACGGCTAAGACAGCAGCAGCTTGTGGCTCCCGAGAGAAATTAAAAGACTACTGTTCCCATGAACGGGGGGGGGGGGGGGTAGAATGTGGCAAGGTCTTAATAAGAGTGGTCCATTTATCATCAGATTCTCCGTTATTTTGAATTAGATCAGTGATTTCAGGCGGCGGCTTGATGAGCTTCCGTTCTTGTTCTGTTTTAATAAACGCGCCAGTTTGTAGGTTGATGACTTTTTCAGTTCGAGTCCGCATTATGAAATTTGGCAACCAGTTCAGGGTGTTTCCCGCCTCCTGCCCGATGGTCGCTGGGAACCCTTGTGAGGATGAGGATGATAATTTTGTAGGAAGGGTTGGGCACTCGGTCACAGGCTGAATGACATTTTAACCCCACCCCACCCCCACCTCCACCCTCAGAGTAAACGACATGGCAAGGACAAGCTGCAACGTGTTCCTCAAACAGATCCTGTTTGTGGATGTGAGAGGACCTTCTCTGGATAAATTTGTTCAAATCCTGTACGTTAGGATTTGAATTAAAGCAGGAAGGTCACTCCTTTCCTTTCTTTCCACCTTGAGTGTGTGGGGACTACGATTAGCTAGTGTGTGTTGCTGTGTGACGTTGCCAGAGGTGCGAGTCCACTTCTTGGAATAGAATAAAATAGAATGAAATAGAATAGCCTTTTATTGTCCCTATAGGCATTGACAATGAGATTGAAAGCGGCCCCTTCTTCAGTTCAGACAAGGAAAATACGACAGATCCATCCATCCATTTTCTTTGCTGCTTATCCCCACGAGGGTCGCGGGAAGTGCTGGAGCCTGTCCCGGCTGTCGACGGGCAGGAGGCGGGGTACGCCCTGAACTGGTTGCCAGCCAATCGGAGGCCACATAGAGACAAACAGCCCCACTCACAATCACACCTGTGGGCGATTTAGAGTGTCCAATTAATGTTGCGTGTTTACGGGATGTGGGATTGGACCCGGGACCTCAGAACTGTGAGCCCAACGCTTTACCAGCTGAGCCACCCTGCCTTGACAAATGTGCGGGTGTGGTCAGCCGTGCCCGCAGATATAAAGTTGCGGGTGTGTGTTCTGTTTGTAGTTATGAGTGTACCCCTTTAAGAGCGGAGGGGGGGCGGTGTCAAGTAAACTAGGACCATGTGCTTCCTTCCGTGTTTAAAAAAAAAAAAAAAAAAAAAAAAGACGTCAGACGGGTGTAATAAGTTTTATGGATTAAAGACCCTAACCCTAACAATTAATCCATCCATACCTCCCAACCCTTAATTTTCTTTGCT
Source organism: Syngnathoides biaculeatus (assembly GCF_019802595.1). Classification (NCBI taxonomy): domain Eukaryota; kingdom Metazoa; phylum Chordata; class Actinopteri; order Syngnathiformes; family Syngnathidae; genus Syngnathoides; species Syngnathoides biaculeatus. The sequence goes on from NC_084644.1 coordinate 5,200,845, forward strand.
GCTTATCCTCACGAGGGTCACGGGGAGTGCTGGAGCCTATCCCAGCTGTCAACGGGCAGGAGGCAGGGTACACCCTGAACTGGTTGCCGGGCAATCGCAGGGCACATGGAGACAAACAACTGCATTCTCAATCACACCTATGGGCAATTCAGAGTGTCCATTTAATGTTGCGTGTTTTTGGGATGTGGGAGGAAACCGGAGTACCCGGAGAAAACCCACGCTGGCACGGGGAGAACATGCAAACTCCACACAGGGGGAGCCGGGATTTGAATCCCGGTCCTCAGCGCTGTGAGGCAGACGATCTGACCAGTCACTCATTGTGGCACCGATATTAATAGTCCATCCATCCATCCATCCATCCATTTTCTTCGCCGCTTATCCTCACAGGGGTTGCAGGAGTGCTGGAGCCTATCGCAGCTGTCAACGGGCAGGAGGCAGGTTAACACCCTGAACTGGTTGCCAGCCAATCACAGGGCACATAGAGACAAACATCCGCACTAACTATCACACCTATGGGCAATTTAGAGTGTCTAATTAATGTTGAATGTTTTCGGGATGTGGGAGGAGACCGGAGTGCCCGGAGAAAACCCACGCAGGCACAGGGAGAACATGCAAACTCCACACAGGCGGTGAAATACTATATATAAAAATTGAATCCGTATTATCAATAAATGATAAATACGAATTTGCTTGGATTGTGTCCTCAAGATTTTGTTTAGTTCAGCCCGAGTGAGCTAAACAAAACTTTTTTTTTTTTAACCATTCTAAGAGATTTTTTTTCCCCCTACTTTACATATTGACTAAAACTGTAACTATAAATTCCTATATTTTCATGCAGATCCTTACCAAATCTTGAACTGTTCTTGATTGGCGTTGCATCCATTGTACACGACCTCAAACTCTTTAGAATTTTTGATTATTTCAAAAATCATGTTAGCAAACGAACCTGACTAACGGGAGGGAAAGTGAGGAATTTAAAGGAAAAAAAAAAAAGACCTCAGCCATTTGCAAGTGACATTCTCATTTGTTCTCATGTATATTTTGGTAATTATGTACTAATATCAAACTTGAATATTATGCATATGGTACCACAACCCAACTGATGTACTTGGTGGCAAAGGGGCTGAAATCATATTCGTCTAAATTTATTGTTTTAACTTTCATATTCTCACGGAGGGATTTTTTTTTTTTTTTTTTCTGCACTTGAGTCATTTTCACGATCTGCCAATAGCAATTCCCAACACACACTCACACACACTTATATCGGCACTAAAAATTACATTTGTACTATAATTGTGAAGTTATTACTGTTCCATCTGGCAAGCTATTTATAACTCTGGAATTTTTAAAACATCAGGCCATGAATAACCACTTCACCTCATCTCGATCAGACGAGAAATCACACGATCGAGCCTGATTTCTAATCACGCGATCGGATCGGGACATCTGCACTGGGGATCGCAACCGGTTGCAAATAACCGGTTATAACCGGTTTTCGTTTTTTTAAAACCGAAACCGTAATCGGACTTTCGAAATCGGTTAAAATTTCCAATCATTTCTTCCGGTTCCGGTCCTCCACATTGCGCTATTTTTTTCAACATCATTTCCACTTTTTTCAAGTTTCGCTGTTAGAGTGAAGTTGGACTCAAAAGACCATTCAGTTAAATCAAAGACGCATCAAACATGGCATCGAGGAAACGCTCGGTATAGTTTCATGCCCTTTCTGAAAGTCCGAAAGAAGAATGTTAACATTAAAACATTTTTACCAAAAAAATTACAAAAATGTAACTTACACAAACGAGTGCGTTGTTGAAAGCCACATTCAACAAGCTTGTTTGTCAATATTGTATACAAACTACCCCATCGCCGCGGAGTAAATTAACGACCGACGGTGTAGCGCCGGAGAAAAGGAGTCGGAGGCGGAGTGTCGGACACGGGAACAAAACTTGTTTTATTGGCAGACATCAAAACACGACTCGCATAACGGGGGGAACTCTGTGAACTCGTCACTCCGCACCCCAACTCGAGGTCCCGCGGGTAAATTATGTAAACACCACAATGGTACCGGTTTTAAAACCGGTTAATTGTTTTTTCGCTACAGCTGTTCGCTTAAAACCGGTTATGAAAGTAAGCGTTTTTTTGCGATCCCTAATCTGCACTCCGATGTTTAAAATGCAGTTTGATACACTTGACCACAGAACCGCGTCACTCAGAACTGGTCCACCACAGATAATCTAAAAGTAACCGAATATTTAATGGCAAGTAAATTGCTGCACCTGATGAGAGCGGTTCCAAATGAAATTGCTCTTGGGTCTGGGCCTGGTCAACCTGAAAACATACATACATAAATTCTCCGAGCTCGATATCGTAACCTTTCTACGGGAGATGCAGATGGTCGTACAGTTCTATCTCCATTCCCTTGTAGTCCCCTCTCAGAGACCAACATTATACTTCTCGATTCCTCAATCTGTCACCTCTCACCCCAGCCGCACGCTCTAGATCAGCTGCATACCTCTGTGTTATTTGTCGTTATTTGTGTGCGTAAATGTCATTGACAGCGACCTGAGATTCATCTTTGTCGTCAAGACATCTGTTGTTATCGTAGCCGACCAGTGACCAGACATCCTCTGCGGTTTAATGTGCTATTGCGGTCCAGGATTGGCCGTTCCTCTTTCTCTCTGCGTTCTCTTCGCAATATGCACTCAATAATTCCATGAAGATAGAAAATTTACACTTCTCAACACACCCTCTCGTTTTTTTTTTTTAAATCTTTCCTAAATAGCTAATCGGAAATTACTCGGTATTCTATCCTCTCGAGCAACTGTAAAACATACTTTAACACCGATTTGATCAAGCTGATCTGATCGGCCGACAATTGGCATTTTTTGCTGATCAGCTGGTCGGTTCTGATATCCTAATTCGGCCATGCGATCAGTGACGTCATTGACCGGCTCGCGCCGACTGTATTATAAGAAAAAAACTGTGTGTTGGTTGGTCACCGGTGCTCAGGACAGGGTATAACGTTCGTGTCAGGCTTGCTTGAGGTAATTTACTTTTAATACAATATGGCTCACGAGCAGGCAACAACATGTTACGTAGCCTAGCAAGCTATTGCTATCGCTCTTGCTAGCGGACGTATGTAAATATGGTGGCATTCTGCCGAGTCATGCAATAAAATTTCAGTGGTGTAAAGTAATTTCATTACAATGAAGTAATTTAATTATAGTACGATAACACCCATTATTTCTGTCTTGCTGTCATGTTGCTTTGACCTGACTGATTACAATCCATGATCTGACCAGAGCAGCGAGTTACTGTTTTTGGAGCCAAGGAGGATACCGTTACATTGAAAAATCTCACAACACACCACCAAAAACAAAAATTTACAAAAAGTAGATCATTTCTGTATGTACTTCCCGTAATTTCCGGCCTATAAACCCTAAAATGTTTTCACACGCTTTCATCCCTGCGGTTTATGTGATGTTTATGCGGTGATGTGGCTAATTTTTTCTAACGGCTGCAAGGCGGCACACTAGCAGAAAAGGCAAGAGTGAGACCGGTGGAATACATGTGCCGAGGAAGTGACTTTTACCGATCCGGCCATGTTAGCGCTGTGCTCCCGTGTTACTGCCGTATCTCAGTGATTTTTTTTTTTTTTTTTTTTTTACCAGTATGTTTTTTTTTTTTAACCGGCCCTGTTAGCGCGCCGATGCTAACGTTAGCAAACTCTCTGTGTACTGTTTTTCTTTGTAAATATCTCGTTTCAATGTGGGTTTCAATGCGGGCACTTGCGGCTTTTACACAGCTGCGGCGTATGTATGTACCAAATGGTATTTCCTGTACAAATGGTGAGGCTTATAACCAGGTGCGCTATGTAGGCTGGGAATTACGGTACTGCCATCTAATCGAACGCCATTAATTTGATCTGCCTCTCACTATGCCTCACTGACATAAATAGAACAAAGATACATTATCGACAGTATTGTAAATATGTATTTTTTTTTTTCAATTCAGGACACAAGCAGTAAATGAACAGGTCATTTAAATATACTCATTGCTCCATCCTGTGATCGGATTGGTAATCGGTTATCATTTTTTTTTAAAGTCGGTGATCGGTCACAAAAATCATGATCGTGTAAAGCCTACTTTCAAAGTGACTATCAATTCTGTTGTATTAAAATGAAAAAAATTACAGCTATCTTGAATTACGGGCATTATTTTCCAGACAAGCTGAATACAAACAGCATAATTCAGCCTCAAATATTTTGTCATTACCACTGTTATTTTGTCACATATACGGTAACTATGAACAGAACATAAGGTGTTTGCGCTTTTGAGATCTGACGTAAGCATCAAGCATTTTTCTTGACATTTTCAAATATATTTAGAACAATTAAAAAATGCATAGCGAGTATGAACAAACAGCATTTCACCCCTTTTTGTATTTTCTTTGTGCGTACTACATAGAGTTTAAAAAACACATTGAGTGTAGAGATCGATTACTTGATGGCGTCATTGTCCTCGGAACATATTTTGGTAACGGAACACCAAGCTCACGTTATCGAGTGACATTTTCGGTGTGTTGTTTTGCCAACCCGCAGAATTAGCTTTAATCAGCTACAGCTGAGTAACTTTAATGGCGGCAATTAACTGTCGGGCTTACCGCAGAAATCAAGCTTGTTACAGCTTGTTAAGACACAGTTAATTATGTCAGTCATAATTAAAATGGCAACTCTTTGGGTTTTTACGACCGCCTCCTTTTTAAATATCCATTTGGCCGTTTTCATCCTCCTGGTGCACAAACTGTTTGCGTGACTAAGTATTGGATCTGGCGTTTAAAGGTGCAATCTTGTACTTTGGTTCTGTCATCTCGTTTTCCGAGAGAAGAAAGGGAGAAAGGTCAGCATGCAACTAAGTTTGCCTTCAAAATGAAAATCCATCAGTATTATTAATGCGTTAAGTGTCGTTCTATAATAAAAATGAATTGCTAAACATATCTCTAGTATGTACCACTTCACAGAACTGCTAACATACCCGTATCAGTTTTGGGACACCGCCCGCGAGGGGGTACATCTTTTTTTGCCCTTTGTTTTATGCGTTAAACCAAAAAGAAGTGTTATTTCCTTGATTGTGGCCTGTTAGGAGACTTTTATCTCAATAAGGCAAAAAATTGCCCCCCTCGGTTAATAAGATAAATGGAAGATTAAACAGCGTTGCGGTGAAGCACTTTTTGTCTCTATTGCTGCTATCAGTCTTAATTCCCAATATATCCCAAGATATTTTTGATTGTGATTTTTTTTTTTTTTTTTTTTGACGTTCTTCTGTAACTGTAACTGTAATATTACTGGAAGTACAAGAAAAGTCTGCCTTCATAAAATAAGTGCAAAGTTGCACCGTATCAGCCTGAACGAAATGCGACCGCTTGGTACAAACCCAGTTTAAGCTTCTTAAGAAAGTTTCAGGCTCCACTAGAAATAGATATGTCTTTGAGCTGCCTTCAAATAGGAGAAGGCTTGATGAAATTAGCACCGGGGCTGCCTTAAATAACGCCGTTGAGTTTCGCGGGTTCCATTCTTCGTAAACATGCTGATTTCCTTCATTATCACACCTTGAGCAAAGAGGGAGGGAGGGAGGGAGGGAGGGAACGGTTAGTGGAGGGAGCCAATTGGTGGGAATGATAAATAGTCTTCCGAGGACCACAAGTGGACTCCAGTGGCTCACCAGGATGATAACTTACAACTCATTAACTCCAAGTCGATAAGATCACAAGCTTTTCACAAATAACGGCCCAGACAGCTAATCTGAATCTAAATTATTGCCAATGACTCAACCTCTTATTAAGCTTTTTTTTTTTGCCTTCAGTAATAAGAGGATTGTTACATATTTGCAGGGATCCATGACTTATTATGTTGCATGAATGGCAACAAGTGGATGCGGAGGTTTAATGTATTTTCTGCCATCCAATGGAAGACCCTTTAATTCTTGTCCCTGTACTATGCGCTACATTTCTGGGATAGATAGATCATCAAAATACTGTATATTACTAATTAATTATTACGAATTTACAGGCAAGTTAAATAGAACTGTATAATTTTGCACAGCACCCTGAAGATTTCCCACAACACCCTGGTTGTGAATCACTAGGATAGAGAGACGCATGAATCCTTGAGAAATCCACTGGGGACTAAGTACTCTTTGGTCCAAAGCCTCTACTCACCAAGATAACTAACGTACAGGAAGTCAAATCAGATTGTATTTTTACCAGTGCAGGGCCAAGTTTGATTTTTAACAATCAAACAACATCAAAGCCTGGTGGCAGGTGTGTACTCGGGCCCATTTAACGTGGTTTTAATGTGGTTGGTTCATTCTGGACACAGCCACATCCCCAAGTTACAAGAGGGACTACAGACTTGTCTTATTCATTTTTACTAGCCGGGTCCAAGCAGGTTGGAACAGCCGGCGGAAGGTCTCTGGTGTGTTATGTGACAGAAGAGTCTCGGCTAGGATGAAGGGCAAAGTTCATAAAACACTTGTGAGGCCAGCCACGATGGACGGATTATAGACGGTGGCGCTGAAGAGGCAACAGGAAGCAGAACTGGAGGTGGCAGAAATGAAGATGTTGGGGTTCTGGCTCGGAGTGAGCAGGTTGGATAGGATTAGAAATGAGCTTGGTAGTCACCCATGGTCGCCAAGATAGCGCCAGAAGAGCGTTGTTTGAGCGCTAGTGAACGTCAATGATCGCCGGGAATCGGCGGAGAACGCCGGTCCGGAAAAAAAGTTTTGAACGTGCACAAAAGTTCCCACCGAGACCAGCGTTCAACAACGTTTAATTTTAAACGCTGCAGAACATTCAAGAACGTTTGTGGAACGTTTTACTAACGGAGTTATCAGGGAGTTCTGCGTTGACACAACTAGCGTCTGTTTTGTGAAACTATACCAGTGAGAGAACCTGACCTTTTTTTGTCCTCACACTAGTACAGAGTTCAGATGATGTGCATACACTGTATTAGCGCAAAGAACTACTTCTTCTTTTCCTTTCGGCTTGTCCCGTTTGGGGTCACCACAGCGTATCAATCTTAGATGAACGCATATTTCTTTGGCACAGTTTTACGCCGGACGCATTTAGCCGGGGAGAGAAGCTTTACAGCACCCGGTTTTCCCAGGCGGTCTCCCATCCAAGTACTACAGGCCCCGTCAAACCATGACGTTGTGGTCAGCGTTTGAGGAAACGTTGGCAGTCGCCCACGGTCGCCGGGATAGCGCCAGAAGAACTTTGTTTGAACGCTAGTGAACGCCAATGATCGCCGGGAATCGGCGGAGAACGCCGGTCCGGAAAAAAAGTTTTGAACATGCGCAAAAGTTCCCACCGAGACCAGCGTTCAACAACGTTTAATTTTAAACGCTGCAGAACATTCAAGAACGTTTGTGGAACGTTTTACTAACGTTTGCCGAGCGTTGCACGTGTTTGGCTATCGTCAGTCAGTCGTTACTCTAGCGTTACTTGGTTGTTACTTATTGTTTGTTACCGTTGGACCGTCATCACTGGGGTTTTCATGGTGTTGGGTCTCCAGGGGGTGTCACATGGTGCGTTACTTCTCGGATGTGCTCTTCCTCCTGGTGTTCTTTTTCCTCCAAAGACATTGCTAGTGAAAGAGGCTTTGCATTCTGACTTGCAGTGCTAGTTACTGAAGCCCGCACCCCACTTTGTTTCGTCTAGGCGGCATGATGCTGACTGTTCAAACTCACGAGAACAACTGAAGTGACTAAGAAATTTCCAATGTTTTCGTTCCCGTTCCACTGTAAAAAGTAAACACGCTAGCAAAACGCTATCCTGTCGTTATTCACCCGTTAGTCACACGCTCGACACGCTCGTCTAACGTTGCCAAATTGCCCGTCGCGCGCCAGTGTCACGTTAGCACACGCTAATGGTTTTTAGGGGTATCTTATTTGGTCGCTGTGACACGCTTCTCGTGCGTTAGACGCAGGTTAAGTCATGCGTTAGACACACGTTAATCACACGCCAAATGTGTCAGCCTCATTTGAGAACGCTGAAAAACAGAACGATTGAAATGTTCAGAGAACGTTGACCAGAACGTCATGGTGTGACGGAGCCTTTAGAGAGGAGGATGCACGAGGTAGGATTATATGGAAAAAGATGACACGCTGTAGCGACCCCTAACGGGACAAGCCGAAAGGAAAAGAAGAAGATTTTTGCTAGCCTTCCTAAAAGATTTCTTTTTTTTCCAGTTGTGAGGTCATAGATCACGTTACTCCCTTCAGTCCGAGCCTTTCCAGTTCACGTGGATATTTGACTTCTCAAGCCGTCGACGGCAGTGATTTTAATAATGAAAAAAGGTTTTGAAAGAATCTTGTTCTCATTTTTTTGAATATCAAAGAAACCTGATATTTTACATCCGTTGCCCGCCTGTGTGAATTTCCTGTAAAAGTTGGGTTGGTTAAATTGCGAGCTTCTGAGTAGAGGGTTCGGTATCTGGGCCTAGAACCAGATGTGAGAGCTCTGATCTCATGATAACCAATACAAAAGTTTTATGAACAGTTATGTTTGTGTTGGGAAGCCGTTGCTCACAACAGCAACAATGGAGCGACGTTGGTGTGAAGAGTGAAAGTATTGAGGAGAAAAAACTGCAACCTGGGAAAGTACATTTTAAAGCAGGAAACAAACCGTATCAATTTATCAGCAGTCCTCTGGAGTCTGAAGTAAATGTCCGCACGTGCATTATCTCGAGGCCTCCGTTTGAGTTCCGTGCCACAGCTGCGATGGTGAACGGTGGTCCACTTTGTTTACGGGGATTATCTCGTCTAAGAATGACACCGGGCTCGTTCGTGCCCTTTCTCCAAGACGGAAGGACGGCGCGCACAGATGGGTCTGTTGAAAGCTGATATTCACCCGTTCACTCCGCACACGTCAGGCTACTGCATCACTTGAGTCTTCTGCATCATTGCCGTCTTTCAGCTCGACTGCTTTATTCTTTCTTTATCCATCTCGTTTATGCACTCTGGGACGGAGTTGTAACCCTTCCTAGATGACGCTTATTTCCTTCACTGGTTTATGGTTGCGTGTTTTTCTACTGTTTGAAAAAGTAAAAACCATTTACTGTAATTCTCTGGCTACAGAGTGCACCTGGTTATAAGCCTCACCCAGTACATTTGTAAAGGAAATACCATTTGGTACATACATACGCCGCAGCTGTGTAAAACCGCAAGTGCCCACATTTAAACCCACGCGAGGTATTTACAAAGAAAGACGGCACACAAAGTTTACCGCTACCGCGGTGCTAGCGTGGTGCTAATGCTAACGCTAGCGCGGCGCTGACAGGGCCAGAGTCTAAAATTTTCACAAAAACTGGGGCTATATGCTTTTATTTAAACTAGCAATTTTCAGATGATTTAACCTAGTCTCTATTTTCAAAGTGAAGTTCACATTGCTTCACGGGGAAACAAGATGTTGTCACGTGGGAGTACGAAAGCACTTTCATCTTCATCTTCATCCCCCCACCCCCACCCCCCCGGGTTCATGATTTTATGGGCTCATTAGGGGATAATAATTCCACGTTGAGGGTTCCACAAAAATGTCATTATAATCTACAAAAGAACACTTCCAAAGTTCGATTACAATTTTGCTAATCAAGTAATTTAAAGACAACGAGTAAAAGTATTGCATTAGAATTCAGAAGAGTACAATTTGAGTCAATTACTTTTTCAGTTCACTAGTTGTACGGTATTTTCAAAACAACACTTCACAGTCTGATCGTTTATTCTTAACGATTAGTAAAGATCTGTATTTTCATGATTAAAATGAGTTAAAGATAAGTTCGGGTCAGTATTTTTAAATACAATATATAATATATTTAATATGTAAATATATACATGACCGACAAAAGTTTCTCAGCAATTAAAAACGTCAACAGGATTGTTTCGTGTACGTATGGCGCAATGTTCCCTCTAATTTTTTACGTATCTGAGGAAAGACACGAAGGACGTGAGCGCCCCCTTTGGCCATTGTGAGCAACATCAGACATACGCCCTGTTGTCAATCAGGGTCATCCGTTCAAGTCACATGGCTCATAAAAAGGTTCATATGACATTCCCATCAGAACATTCTAACATTTTGTGTTTTTGTAAACTTACACTGAAAATGTCATCAAACAAACAAAAAAAAAAAATACATTGCTAACCAAACCTAGCCAACAACGAACAATAAATCTGAAATGTCGCTTCCAACTTTGTTTCATTTATTTATTTTTTTTCAACCCACAATGATATCCCCATCTGTTTTTCTTGGTGCAAAACTGAATTATTGCTTGGAGAATATCTTTAGCGAAGCATGTTGAAAGCTGAATGATGCTCCCAAACAGTTTTAGAGTGAATGTTATGTTGCCTCCTATATTTAAAATTCAGAATTAGCTTTTTGGGCACTGTATCGTCTGTGCTTTCATCCTCGATCAGGCTGTGCCAAGGTGGAATTTTAACATGACACACCGATTTGTAATTACCCCTTTAAGAGCGAGGGGGCGGAGTCAGGGAAACTTGGAAGTAGATTGTGTGGCCTGTCAGCAGCTTGTTGCTGGCGTGAATTTTAAAAAAGAACAAAAAAAATAGACGCAAGGCTGTTGTTCACTGCGCTGGATCTCTTCATCTGAGCCGAGAGTGCGCGACAAGTGCGCAAATGCGCAGTTGCGCAGCTCAGAGGGAACATTGGTATGGTGTTCCCTCGTGGTTCATGAACACTTTTTTTATTTTTTTTCAGTGCAATATTCTGCAGTTCTATTTATCGGCCATATTGTCGGCTCTGGTAGATGATGGCTGATATTGAAAAGACACTCCCTGTAATCGAATAGAAAAATGCAGAGAGATGAATTGCAACGCAAATCCCAGCGCGGTCGTTTATCCACTCCTGTGCAGTGGAATTATTTCTGTCATTCCTGATGGAAGAAGGCGCTACTGCAGTCCACAAGCCAGGAGGGCTTCTTGAGTGCCGTTTGTTTCATTTCCATTTTGCTGGAATAACATTGATTGGACACGTAGGACCCTCTTGAACCGGCATGCGGTTGGAGAATCCGTGAACGGTGAGTGGGCACTTCACGAAAGGAGACCGGGCGTTTTCCCCACTTTGTCATTCTCGCCGGTTGAGTCAGTAATTGATATGTGCTCCTGCTTCTGGGTGGGCACAGTTACATGAAATTGTGATGATAATGGCCACGAAAAGGCCTGATGCCGGCAGAAGGCCGGCGTTAAGATTGATGGCCGTTTGGATTAGCCACAATAAGTAATATATCAGGTCTCGTGGGACCAAAGCGCCTCTTGATTTTATTACCGTGTCATCATGTGGATCGACACAAGCTGCCACGTTATAAATATTCTGCACCACACTCTGTTTCCTTTTCCTGATGATTAATCTTATTCTTGGTTTCTGGCAGGAATAAAGTGGAATTTTGAATAATTACAATTATCTACGGTGAAGTGATTTACTGGTTTCACTGCTGTGGTCAGTGGCTTGTTTAAGTGAATTGATGTCTGCCTCAAGAACAGTCCTCGGTGTAGACCGCCATTCGCTCAAAGTCAGCTGGTTCCGGCTCACCCCCTGAACAGGACAGAAAATGGATGGACGCTAGAATGGATATAAGTGTTAAGTGTTAGTGACCTCACATGTTGCTGAAAATGATCTTCGTTTTTTAACGCCTACCTGTGACAGATTTTAATTAAATGTATAACTTCAGCAAACGTTGATAATACATACTTGAGAATTTAAGTTGATGCTTCATCCACATTCTACTGACAAGTCATTATGGCCATTAAGAGTGGAACCTCAAGGATCCAAAACTCAATCCAGTCTCCCCTCAGATTTTTTTTTCACATTTACATACAAATCACATTAAAATTTATTTATATAACACTTTTCATACATAAAACATGCAACACAAACTGCTTCACAGAGATAAAAAAAAAAACAACAACAAAAATAATTGGAAGTAACACAAAAACTTCCACTTCTCTTATCCCCACGTATGAATGAAAACACCACTCATGAGCATATGCACACACCCGGACTTCCATACAAACTATTGAGTTATTGTATCGAGACTTTGCAAGTTACTGTAATTTCCGGCCTACAGAAGGCACTTGATTATAAGCCTCACCCGTTTGGAAAGGAAATACCATATGGTACATACATAAACCGCACCTGTGTAAATGCCGCAAGTGCCCACATTGAAACCCACGTTGAAACACGAGATATTTACAAAGACAAGACAGTACACAAAAAGAGTTTTCAAAGTTTTAATATCTTAGCTTAGCTTAACATAGCAACAATATGGTAGCACGAACTGGGCTGGTAAAAAACAAAAACATAGCGTTAAAAAAAAAAAAAAAAAACAGCCGCGGTAGCTACACAGTAGCAACACCGTAGGACAACACTAACAGGTCCAGTTGGAAAAAAAACATACCTAAATCACTGAGATGCGGCAGTAACACAGCAGCAACGCGCTAGCGCGGCGCTAACAGTGCCGGTTAAAATAAAACGTAGTGGGAAAAATTATGGAGACACAGCAGCAACAAGGCCGGCTAAAAGAAATACACACCGGTAAAAGTCACGCCACATATATTCCACCGCAAGTATATTACACACATCAGCCGCAGCTGTGTAAAAGTCGCAAGTGACCACATTGAAACACGAGATAATTACAAAGAAAAACAGTACACATAGAGTTTGCTAACGCTAGCGCCGCCACGCTAACAGGGCCGGTTAAAAAAAACACACTGGTAAAAATCACTGAGACACATCAGTAACATGCTAGCGCAGCACTAACATGGCCGGACCGGTAAAAGTCACTTCCTCGGCACATATATTCCACCGGTTTCACTCTTACCTTTTCCACTCGAGTGCCCCCAAAAATGCACAAATTAGCCGCATCACTGCATAAACCGCAGGGTTGAATGCCTGCGAAAGAGGTCGCGGCTTATAGGCCAAAAATTACGGTACTGAAGTTCATGATTGCTGTTAAAAAAAAAAAAAAAAAATTACAGTATTTATTTTGCGAGGCTGGAAGAGATGAAGGCCATATCCATTAATTTCAATTCATAAAGAATGATTTGTATGCGTTTTCCGACAAAAGCACGATTACAGACCAAATCGAACTTGTATCTCAAGGCACGTGCACTTACAGTGGTTTTCTTCTCTGGTAGTGCCACTTACGATATGCTGTTACCCTTTGTGTAGATGCCACGCGTTTGATTCCCAGCCAGTGCCCTCGTACACAGCCCCTGCCGGTCCCGAGCACAGATTAAAAAATAAATAAAGGACGCGTTGTGTCAGGGAGAGCATTCAGTATAGCCGTGCCGAACATCTTTGCCGTGGTGTCTCCTGATGGAACAAGCAGAAAGTCACCACGACGCCACCTGTATTTATTTTTCCATTTGCCTCAACCGGACCTCTCTTTTGATTGAGGCCTGCAGATAAAAGGCAGACAGTGGATCTGTCTGAACGCTGAGGGTAACCTGTAAAATCTGTCCCCCTTTTCAATCGCTGAAAAATGTCGACGTCCCGGCACAATTCCGCGCACTCTATTTTTCTCCCAGAAATTCTTTCGAGCTCAATCGTGGAATCATGAAACTCATCAGCGCCCTGGTTCCCTTCTTCTAGGTTGTTTTGTAATCGCAGTGAGGGTCTTTTGCCCTCCCAGGAACAGTCCCAGGGTGTTTCGGCTAATGACCACTTGGGAGGGGGGCCCTCCGCTCGGAGCTGTCAGACGGCATTTTGCTCGGAAATTCACACGCGAGGATGAGAAAGAGGGCAACGGAGGAGGCCTGTAAATTAGCACCACGCCGACGCAACACTTGCGTGAATAAACTTGGCAAACGCGCACTTGAATGCGTGCCCGGACGAACATGAGATGTATAGAACCCGTAGACTTCTGTTGCGGCGTGTACATGAGATGATTTATGTTCAGAAACAAGAAGCATCCATGCTTCCGGAATAATCTTATTTTCTCCCGTGTCAGTTTTGTTGCCGCGTCGTAAAGTGAAGTCTGGAGGCACTGCGTCTCTTTTATTGTGACATTCTAATTATGAAGTAGCAGATCCCAGTGCGCTGCGGAGGCCGCTTCCTCGTCACCTCGCTAGGGGCCACGCTCTCTAAGGAGTCCCATAGAAAAAGTCATAATCATAACTTCAGTTGAAACTCACTGACTTTTATGTGCTCGGCTTGTTATGTTTCTCATTGCAGAGAAACAGGGAAATTCAAAATTCTGCTTTTCTGAAGCAGAACTTCTCTTTATGGGCCGTATTGGCCCGCGAGCATTAAATCAGAAAAGGCCGTAGTCTCCCGTCCACTCAAATCTCATTCTCGGTACCTTCTTGGCAGTTATCCGCTGTGGATGGAGCAGCCGTAAAATGTGGGGGTTTCCTGTCAAATCAGTCTCCCGCAGGCGCTTTTCTTCTTTTGCTCTCCGGAGGCTGTAGTCATTCTAACGCGCTGTGAAGATGAAACATCATCCTGTACATTTTGATTCACTTAGCCGGCCTTGCGGACTGCCGGGCGGCGGCTTACTCGTTCGTGTTGATGGTGCGGGATGCGCCTGCTCACCTCTCGCGAACTATCGCTCACATTATGCTGACGGCCAATACTATGATGGACCTCCAAAAATGAGTTCCGTCTCAAGCGCCTCGTTCTGAATGAATTACTTACTTCTATTGGATTTATTTCATACAGAAGCTGCGTAAGGTATTTTTGTATTTGCAGTGTAGCATACTTTTCAAAATGGGTTTTTCCGACATTCAGAAGTCTCAGGAAGACTCCACGCTCCATGATTTGCAGCCGGCCTCAGACTTCAATAAGTTCACACCTCTCCGGTGGTTGTCTCACAAATTCCTGGGTTGCCCCGAACAAGTGTGTGTGAGAAGTCCGGACGCCGGAATGCGAGTGGATGAAAGGTGCACAAGCCAAAAAAATGTGGGCCTACGTGGGTCGAGAAGTGGAGTGAAGCGCTTTTCTCCGAGACGGCTGTTGGATTCCCACCCTGATAGCCTGCACCCGTTTGAACCGGATTTATTTGTCGACTCCTTGGGAGCGGCCCAGTTGTCCCAGAGGGGCACCGCACGCATCTAGTTTAACTCCCACAGAGTTTTGATTACATCTTCCGTTTCTTTGCTTCGAGAGGCCGTTGCACATTTGCACCTGCACCTGCGACTTCTCCAGTTATTTATCTCTTTTTTTTTTTTTTTTTTATCTGCTCATTTGTGCTCTTCTTGTTTTCCTTACAAATTTTATGCAGCCTGCCTCTGAAGCTGAAGCATGATATTGGGAATGGGATGACATGACATGGCAGTTTGGTTTACGAGACACGCTCGGTGTATTATTAATGGCTTCTCACAAAAGATACGGCGCTACATACTGAGCAGGAGACGACGTGTCAAAAGTGTGCGCGTGCGGCGGCACAGGAGCGTTGAACGCAAGCTGCTGTTATTCCGACCTGTGCTCATAGCTGTTGGCGCGTACGCCTCGAGGTGTGACTATTTACACTTTTTGGATTTGCCTTACTCTACAGTGAAACAATCATTCTCTTAACCCTTTTGCAAGGGGCTGGCGCTGTCTGCGCGCCATTAACAACTCCACTCTATGGAGAAACGGTCGCCTCGCTAGAGAGAACAGGAAGCTAATTAGAGATTACGCCAACGATGCGCAATATTTTCCGTATCTTTTGAAAAACTGATTCAAGGGAGGGACCAAATGAAGCGGCACATTTTTGGTACTTGAGCACAGCGACTGGGTGGGAAGTGTGAGGACAAGATAACTCTGATTTATTTGCCGAACAGACTGACAATTAATTAGGAAGCGAGGATGGTCTATGCCAATTTCCACTGGATTCCGTTCTGGCCAACATCCTTACGTTACCAACAGCAGCGCTTTGAAGATCTAAAGTATGAGGATGGGCTTAAATCACCTAACAGACTGAAGTGTGTGTGTGTGCCTGTCAAACTGGCATGAAAATGTGAAATTATAGGTTTGTTCTGCTTTGGTTGTTTGCCGTGGCTGAAGCTGCAAATCCTGCCTTTGACACGTTAAGCATGAATATTTTGCCCGATCCTCCGTTCAAAGGGCTAAAGCTACCGGTTTTGGGCTTATTTGGTATATTTTTCGTTTCTCTGTTTTTTCTCCAAGGCTCTGGTGAGGTTTGCTCTCGCAAAAACACCGTGTAGACTCGGAGGCTGGGCAGCTTTAGGAATGTACGGTCTGTTATCTCAGTGGTGGCTATGCACGGCATTTGGTCTCAAAAGACCTCCGGGTCTTTCAAGTATTAACACACACACCGGCACGCAGATGGCCGAGCGCCTTTCTTTCGTTTATTAGTAAGCGATTCACCTTGGCACTAACGCTATTTCTTAAAATAGGGATAGGTAATAACCTCATTGATCGACATTAGGGAAACTTTTTTTTTTTTAAATACAAAGACTCCTAATTGTTCGGGCCAAAAATCCTTGACCATGAACTTAACACGTGTGATGAGCAAATAAGACAAACTGAAGTAGATAAAGCCTACAAGTTCTTCTTAAGAAACATGAGCCCCTTGAGTTCTTAGTCTTTATTTTTATTTATGAATGTTGTTGCGTTATGTACTGCATAATTTCCGTTGCCGCTTGCTTTTTCAAAGAGTTTATTGCTCAATAAGCTTTAAACAGGTTAAATAGAGGATAAATAGCTGCTGGACTGTGATGTGAAAACCTTTTTCATGTCAAATGACGCTGAAAATGAGTTTGCTGAAGTCACCTGCTGCCTGAATATTGATAACGTGTGCCGCTGTGGTTATGGTTTATTAGGTTAACTGTGATACTGCCGACCAGGTCAGCGTGTATGTAGCCTGTCTTCTGCCCGGAGTTGGCTGGGGTGGCGGGGTCCTGCACTCTTGCGACCCTTGCGTGGATAAGCTGCTTGAAAAATGGGACTTTCCTGTCTGTGTGGTTGTTGCCAGGTTTAAGCACATTTAAAGGACATTTAAAGTACAAGAGGAACTTCTGGCTGGCGAGGAGAACGTGGGACGTGTCTCTTTCACAATCTCCAACCCGTTCTAATCACATCTCCACTTTTTTATTCCTTAGCGTGGTCCGCATCACAACAAAGCAACCGTGACAAAAATAGTCCGCGTGAATCTTTGCGATGTCTTCGCCATCCTCTTGACATCGTCAGTCTTTATGTTGTCTTCTGCATATCACTGTGTGATGTTTCCACGGCACCCAATGTAACTTGATTGCATCGCATTGTTTAAGCACGTCACAGCAAAGTTTCCATGGAAACCAATGGGCCTCTCGATTGCATCAACAAACCAAGAAAGCAAATATTAGATAACTTTATATCCAATTAATCCAACAGTTGTGTGCGTGTTATGAGGGGAATGCATACATGCCAAAACTCTGACGTTTTAACGACGTTGCCACGGTCAAATAAACTTTTTCGGTCCAGCCCTTAAGTTTGCTAGGTCGTTACCTCGCAGGCTAGCTAATGAAACAAAAAGTTAACGTTCCATTTGTCCCACTTGTGAGCATCTACGGAATTTATGCCCCTCTGCCAGTGGCTTGCTGCATCGGCGGTTGTGACCGCGACAGTAAAAATTTGGCTAGTTCAGAAAACCGCTCCAGTCTTCATGTTAAGGAACGATAACCCGCCGTACTCTCTTGATTTGCTAGAACCAAGGCAGGATTTGTACTTTTGATTTGCTGCGTGTGGATACGCGTTTAGCTCATTTTTGTGCATCTCAGACGTTGGATCCCTGAATTTGATCATTTGGTGTTCTAATCAGAACTGAAATGAAGAAGCAGAGAGACGTCACGGTAAATGCCTTGTTTGCACACAAGTGCAAGTTAGTTGTTCGGGCCCCCTCAAAGTCACTTCAGAAGTGCACGCCGAGCGACGTGAATTATTTTTGTTGCACGGAGTAACAATTTCTGTAAATGTTCCCATTGCCGCGTCGTACCAGAGCGAGCCGCAGCTGCCCGGTGTCCTTAAAACGAGGCACAACGAGGTCAGCAAAACCTTTCCGGATAACTAAGCATCTCCCTCCACCTGTGTGCCCCCCCCCAAGATCTATGAAACCAAGATGCGTGTGGTTTAACGGTGTTATATCTTGGCCGCATGCGGCGTAAAGCCTTCGGTCTCCATCCATCTGGCTCCATTGTTGATTGCAGACAGGCCGTCTGATGAGCGCGGCTCGCTTGGAGTGGCACAAATAGGGCCCCGGTTGGTCCCCGAGGCCGAGCTTTGGCAGGGCTTTTGAGAGGCGCTCTCTCTCGCAGACCCTCTGAAAGTGAGCACAGCGGTCTCCGCGGCTGCCTAATGGCCATGCTGCTGCTTTTCCGAGTTTGTCGGTCGACACTTTCCGCATCCTCCCGCGGATAATAGCGCCGGCACACGGAGGGAAGCGCGGTTTGTCGAGAAGCCCAAATTGTCCGGCGGGGGTGGGGGGTGTTGATTTCAAAGCGAGGAGTTTTGTATAAAACGTTAATTGACAACATTCTTACAAACTACTTGTCTACTGTCAACTCAAAATGTCACTTTGCAAAATGCTCTTACGGAACATCTACTCGTGGACTGCTGACGAGAGAAATTCGAGAAGGAATATCGAGTGCATGAGAAGAATGCAGTGTTGACGTTTTCAGCTGTGATTGCGTCCATATTTCTGACAAGGGCACAATGTGCATTTGTCAGCCGGGAAAAGCACAGCCGGAATTCCTCAATGAACGTGTACAGTTATCTTACACGTTTTGGGACTGCTCACTTAAGATGTTAATGCTAATAAGTTCTTCTTTGATTTTCGTTTTCATGCCCTAATAGTCTCTGACCTGCTTTAATTACTTCTCTAAGGGTGCATATTTGACAGAATGAAATGACCAAGCCAATAAAATGTGTAGTACGGTATTACAGCAGCAGAACGATGCAAAACTGTAAAAGGGAAAAAATTCCATGCTGTGAGGAGAGCCAACTGGGTGAATATGACGTTTGTTTTTTTTTTTTTTTTTTCTCCTCTGTTTTAATTACTCCTATGTGTTTAGCGGTCATAGTTCTGGGCC
Organism: Syngnathoides biaculeatus; assembly: GCF_019802595.1. Lineage (NCBI taxonomy): Eukaryota > Metazoa > Chordata > Actinopteri > Syngnathiformes > Syngnathidae > Syngnathoides > Syngnathoides biaculeatus. Next base: position 5,219,922 of record NC_084644.1, read on the forward strand.
TTGTTCTGGCTGGCTGAAAGCACCGATTCAGTGAGTGCATGACTGCCTTTGTGTCAGTTTCATTCCCCTCATGTTTTTTTTTTCTTTTTTTAAAACTGGACCTGATGTCAGGACAAGGATGTCTCACCGCAGACTGGCGACACAAAGAGGACCGGGGGGGGAAAAAAAAAAAAAAAAGAATCTCCTCTCTCTGGCAATGCGGGTAATCGATGGAAGTTAAACAAAAAAACAGAGGAAGAAAAGCACTCACACTCCCAGCTTCAAAAATGCCAACTGCTCGAGGGCTGCACAGAAATATTAGTGCTTTAATTTTTCTGCTGTGTACTTCCAGTTATAATTCAATAACGAGTACAATGCAGCAAATAAATGCTCCTAGTTAACTTTTAAACTGCATAGATATTTTGTAAACCGTGGTGCATATGTGGCTGTGTGGTCCCAGATAGTTTCTGGAGTGTTCAATTATTTTTGTCCACAACTATTGAGCGAAACAGCAGGTGTTTGTCTTGAAATAACTGGCATTTGTCATCGGGTGACAAGCACTTTCGCCGAGGAAGTCTTTACGACTCTTTGCCGCATTCATTAAATTGCATAAATTACCTTGAGAGTGCTTTTGTCGCGAAAATGAATGCACCTGTCTTTGCATACGGCGCAACATACTTCATAAATGGTGCTGGCGCGTGATAACTGGCTTGTTTCATAATTGGCCCTTTTATAAGGGCGGTTGGTATCGCAGAAAAAATGCGAACACAACATTTACATCTCCCGGGCGTACTAATGAATGCATTTTTTATTTTGTGTGTGTGGAAAGTGTGTCACAACCGAGGCTAGACGTGATCAGTTTTCCCTCACTTCACTGCCATCTGTGCATTTCGGCTGCAGGGCGAGCAGCCCAAGAAGCCGACCCGACACTTCCCCTCTCGTTGGACATTCTGTCGAGGTTCTTGGGGCTAAAACCTGGCATCGGTAGCACAATTGTGAGATAGTGTTTCTGTCCAAGATCTGCCCCAAAGCCTCTTCCTCGGCTGGACATGCCTTGGATACCTGATAAGGGAGGCGGCGTCGGTTGCGGCTGCCCCTGTTTCCACTTTCTCTACAGGGTGTTCCCAGAAACACGGTCAGAATCAGAATCTGCTTTATTGGCCAAGTATGTAAACAACACGCAAGGAATTTGTCTCTTGTATTTGGAGCTGCCCTAGTACACAATACTTGAGTCTAAAAAACAAAAGACAAATGCAGTCTATTGAGAGCGAATATATATATATATATATATATTTTTTTTTTTTAACTGTCACTTTGACACATTTCTGTATCCTCGTCCTCTTTTAGTCACTACTGTGACGACTGTTCTGGGAGTACGAGGTCTTTACCACAACAGACCCGTACATTACTGTAATCGGTGCACCTCCTGCACCTTCTGTTCATTTCCTTTATTACCCCCAATCATGACAAAAAAAAAACCCCAACCACTCCCTAAGCGCCATTTTCCGGCAGATCATGTAAAAGTCCAACGATCTGATGTTCATGGTAGCGAGGTTGTGTTACAGTCGCTATATTTTGAAGCAACGGAGGTGGAATACTTCTTGCAATGGAAAGGCATACTTTCTATCTTTATTCTCTGCCAAAATTTTAAGATTTAATCAGTACTTGAACATTCCGTTTCCCTATCATGAAACTTAAAATGCTCATCTCTCTGTATCTATTATTTTATTGTAAAGCATCCAATTTGTTTGCGGACATTTTTGAGTGTTTTTGTTTCATCGATGCGCTTGCTGTCAAAATGAGAACTCCCTTTAAAGGAATAGCTTATGAACCCACCCCTATAAAAAAAAACTGAGGACACCCAGACTGGAATGGCGAATGGTGCTTGTAATTTATTGCGTCATCCACATTTTTGCTGTTCCATTTGCGTCCTAGAAATTGGCCATCCATGCGAAGAAATCTCGATATTGCTGGTTGTAGTATTCAACTGTTTTCACCCTTACAAGCTTCAGTTATAGTTTAACAGTTTATAGTGCAATCCATATTTGATAGCTTAAAGAGGTGTTAAAGTGACTTGGATTTACAGTATACTGCAGGTCATAAATACCCATTTAAAACCTAATGCTTTTGTCCAAGTCTATTTGCGTCTACTTCGGTGTGATCCAAAACCAGAATTACTTTCCTTACGGTTACTGTACACTAGAAACGACGACGCATGCCCAAAATGCCTGTAAATAATTAGATGCTGGTACAGAAGTGATAACAATGAGCAACACTCCTTGTTTTCAATGCTGCAGTTGCTGTAGTTTTGATGTGTGTTGGAATTTTTCAATGGCGTACGTCTCGCGATAACAGTATGTCAGATCTGGCCAAATGGCAGCCACGTAGGCTAAATTGATATTTGCCAATTCATATCAGACTTTTTTTCCCACACATTTTATGGTCAAATCCTGATGTGGATCTGAGGATATCTGCTTCCCTGCAGTTTTTTCTTCCACTTGTAATGACACAAATGAAATGGGCCACATGACAGATACACAAGTAAATCCAGTCCAAGAGGCAGGACAATCGCTTGATTTTGATTTTCGCATGATAAATGGCTGGCTGGTTTGTGGAAAAACAGCAAAATTCACAAATTCTAAAATCCTGCGTGGGCCTGTTGAAATTTTAGATTTCCCAGCGCTACGACGACTGCCCCAGAAAGGAGAGAAGTGCTTTCAAATGACCGTTTATTGATTCTTATTTTCTAACCGAAGCCCGACCCACCATAACGTGTCAGTAGTTGTCGTGATGGAGGCCAAGGTCGGGGCTATAGAAATCCTCTCAATGACAAGTATTTCTACCGAGATGAACGTCTGCCCACCAAACAGGAGGGAGGGAGGAGCGGATTGACAGTTAATCACAAACACATTACACCTCGGGGACGGGGACAACGCTAGCCCTCTGCCGCTAGCTCCCACCTGCCTGTCATTATGATGACACTGTGGCCTATCAGTACCTGCCTCAGATTTATCAATCCGGCGGTAGAATTTGGCCTTGTCTTTGGCTGAGCTAGACACCTGTCCATCCATCAGTCTCTGAAGTCTGTGTGTGTGACACAGTGCTGACAGCCGGTTTCTCTTCAAGCCTTCCACCACATGCCAATGCTATTGTTCACTCCGCTCGTTCGGTCACATCCAGTGAATAAATGCTCCTCGACGCTGCCAGACGCAAAAGTCTAAACTCTCGTCTTAAATCTGCCGTGGCGGAAAGATGATTTGTCATGACTGGATTACTCTGACTGTGTTAACAAGTGATTGGTTGAGTTTGCGCTGACTTGGTGGCTTTTGAGAAAGTATAGGTGGACAACGTAATTGTCGTGACGTGACAGCTGACATTCACGTCAGCTGCTTATGTTTGCGAACCGTTTGGGATTGCATGACTCTGTAACGGAAGGACAGGGCAGATTGTATGTGGCTTGTTTTGCTTGAATGGATTATTATGCTGATATACCTCTGTTGACTTTAATATCCTGGTACACAGTACGCCTTGAGCCACGCTTCTGTATCACTGTAATGTTGACTGAATACAGCTTTACAATCTTTTGGCTGTATTCCTTGGACATATTTTTGTTTTCCAATAAAGAAAATATAAGAACATGCATAGGATATCATGCAAACGTGCATTTGCTGGGGGCCATTCTGTTCTTCTTGTGTTGCGCTCATTAAATTCACGTCAGAACAGATGACCAAAGGACGGCGTGAGCGCCCTCTCTGTTTACCACCGGGGCATGTCGTCACAGCTGACATGTTAATAGAATTGGTCACCGATAACAGGGCGCTAATGAAAATCTAATCTGAAAAGTAGCCTGTCGGAAGAGCGTCTGCTTTGTCTGTGTCCGATGAGGAAAAACATTTCTATCTCAGGTCTCATTAGATGATACGCAGTGCGATGTCATTCTGAAAAATGTCACATGTATAGAAGCTAGAAGCAGGAATGGAGGGCGCATTGGATGGAGGTTGGGTACGTCTGCGACTTCTTTCAGTTGGAGAGGACGTGAATTAATGGGGTGCTATTAATTCATTCTGTTTCATCATCCATCTGGGGATTTGAGGGGTTGAACAAAAGAATAGTTAAGGACGAAGGCTCATAGAAAGCTTCAAAATACGGTCGTATCCCAGTAGAAAATGTAACACGGATTTGTACAGCACAAACCGTTTGGACAGTTTTGTAAGTAATGGTACTGCCACCGAAGGTCCCTTCTCTTTTCCGTTTAGTAAATTCTACTCTTCAGCTGCACGCCTCAGCTCAGGTATGTTCACCTCTGCTCACCCGTCTTTGAAGCGGTAACTGCGGAAAATTGCAATGCCAAATCGGTCTTAATGAGACAAGCTGTAAGTCGAGTCATAATGAGCTGACAAACAGGGAAGGGCTTCTGTATTTATTTATCAACGTGGCTGTCGGGCACAGTATGGTGACATTTTATGACAGAGGAGGCTGAAGGCAGAAAGGAAACAAAACAGACCACTGCAGCAAATTATAGATTGAGGCGTACGTAGAATGCTATATCATCCAGAGCTAAGGTACACCAACAGGTACTATATCATCGAGTTAAGTATTACTTTGTAAAACAAATCCCCAAAGGACTTCATGAGAACATGAAACTCATCGTGCTAATGGGCCAGGTATATGAGTTGGAATATGCACATTTTTTTTTCTTGTTTTTTGCATGGTTGTTGTGTAAATGCATCTTCTTCTTTTTTTTTTTTTTTTTATCTGAATTTGCTGTTATGAAACAGCACACAATGTGTTCTCAGAAACTGATGCCTGGCAAAAAAAAAAAAAAAAAAAAAACATAAAGCTGGCTGAAGACATGGTAAGTTTCCAGGATTTCATTGACAAAAATTCTCATCTCTATTTCTATGTGTCCAGGGTCTTTTTTTTTTTCCCCAACTTCCTGGCCTCCCCAATTACTGAATACTCACAATGATACAGCATACAGGAAGTCCTCTATTTAAGATCGTCTCAACCCAAGACATTTCGACTTTACAACGCCGTCCCTGTCTGACATTTTGTCTGCCTAATGTTTATTCGTATTTGTGCGCCGGGAGTATCTTTGCATTTTTCGCCCTCCTTTTTAGACATTCTGACCCCAAAGAAGAAAGCTATGTCTTTTAGAAATGCTTCTGCAGCCAAAAGAAAACCCATTACCATGGAAACGAAGCTCAAGATTTTAAAAAGATTGGAGAAAAGAGAGACACCAAAACCACCAAGGCTTCGGTCGGTCGACCCTGGTGACAATTATTAAAGACAAAGTCCGTATTTTAGCGTATGTGAAGGGTTCCATTCCTATGTCGGATACAATTATTACAAAACAAGGTTCTTTGGTACTTGTCGGGATGGAGAGGATTGAGGACCAGGTTCCTTCGCAATAGCTATGCGCAGCCTCCCCTTCTTCTTCTTCTCCATCCACTTCTCAGCAGTAAAGCTAAGTACCTCATCTTCTTCATTTCAATGTATTTGTTTTTCATACAAAGTATTTTGACGTAAATTCTGACTTGACTGACGGAATCCGACTTGAAATCAAAATTCGAGTTAAGTCGCTGCTGTAGGAACGGATCTCAGTCGTAGACCGAGGACTCCCGATATTAGGAATGTAACATGCACATTAACATGCTGCAGATACACTTCCCGCAACCCATCATGACGTTTCTTAAGTCAGTTTCCGTCTCCAGTTGCAAAAGCATCCAGCAGGTTTTCCTTGTGTACAACACCCAGTGTGACTTTGAACTTTCACCCCGCTTCTTACCGCGGCGCGTAGCTTGTTGGCGATTACCTACGTGTGCCTGCAAATTTAGTCAGAGGTTGTTGAGTATCATTTGTGTGTCTGTGCTCGAGGTTACAGCTGAACCACATGGTTGATTATATTCCTGACTGTCCAGCAAAGCCCCCGGGGGTGATCTCCTCCAAGTTGTGCTACGTGCGCATGCATGTTTGGAGCGAGCAGAGTAGCAGGGGAAAAAAAAAAAAAAAAAAAAAAAGGTCCTTGTGTACATGGAGAGGCTGTTAGCACACCACCTGGTGATAAGCGACAGTCCCATTTTGTATTGCATCTCACTTAATTGAAGTGCATATGGCGTGTTTGTCACAGAGTGTTGCAGTTTGTGGTGTCGTGCCCTTGCTACTGTCACAGGACGGAGTCTACGAATCACACCTGGGACACCGACGTAAAACTACGTTTCCCTTATGTCATCGGCTAGCTGCTCAATTTTGTGTCGTTACTGTGAATCTTAAATTCGCAATGATGAACGTATTAGTTACCTTAGCTGTTAGGTAGCAATGCGGCATTGATTTGTTTTCAAAATTCAGCCGTTACTCCAAATCTGGATTGAAGTCAAATTGATTGAAGATTTTTGGCATTTTTCTGAAATGCACCAGAAGCACCACTAGCATTGGATCTACAGGACAGCTGGTACTGGGTCGTCAATGCTTAAATCAGGCATATGGTTTATCCCACCCTATGGATCATTTACATAAACGCCTTCTGTGTGGTATTTGGAAGAGTTTTTCTATCAAATGTGCATATCCTGTACGAGCCCGAAACTCTCAGGGGCCGTTTCCACAAGATTAAATGCTATATTTTGGCAGTTTATTAACATCAGCGGTTCCTAATTTTTTTGTACCATTAAGAAGTATATTGAGGGACCATTAGTGAAAACTTATGAATAAAAATACAGCTCACCATTACGCTGAACGTAGTGTCGCTATGTCATCTGGTAGCGGAACTAGTAGCGGTACTGGCCGAGAAAAAAACGTGTTATTTACTTTAATTGAAGGCTTTCCGAGGAGTTAGAAGCTCAGGTTTTCAGTAATGGGTGTTATCATTTTTGCACTGATAATAAAGGTTTCTCCACCTTGGCTATGCAGTTAGCCACCGAGTTTTATGTAGATTCACATTTGTTGATGTGGCAGCCGTCAGTAGTTTGTTCTTTTGTTTTGTTTAAGTTTCCTGCTTTCCAAAAACTCCACAAAGTCTTGCCTTTTAACACCGGGTCCTTGGTCTCCGTGTGCCAAAGCAGTCTTGAAGGTTTCATTGCCTCGTTTGTGAATCTGTCGCCGCAAATTAGGCGGAGCGGAACGGGTGCGTCCGAATCCCCTCTAGCGATAAACCGCTATTCTCAGTAGGAATGCTGATATCGTCTCTGAAATACAGCTTTTTTTTTTTTTTTTTATTGAGGTTGTAGGCCATACTGTACTTCTTCTGTCGCATTATTGGGCTTTTTCTCCTTTTTGAAGAAGCTCTCTGAACAACTTTATCTTTGGTAGTTAGCGGTCTTCCTTTTTTTTCCTTTATCATCTGACCGAGAGCAGTAGTTTGCCAGAGGCACAAGCAGACGCTCCTTATTTTCAAAATAAAACCTATTTTGCGTAAATACAATATTTTAGTTGTGCATATGTGTTTTTTTTTTGTTTGTTTGTTTGTTTTTTTAACAAGGTGACATCGACAAATAATGACCTAGTGAGCACATTACCTTGTTTTCTTTTTGCTGGTCTTTTTCAACATTGTTACACTTTGTACAAGATCGTTTAGTCCTTTTAGTCTTTGCAAATTTTATTTTTTATTTTATTTTTTTAAAGCCATACTTGCAAAAGAATTGAACATTAACAACAGTTTCAACCGGTTTAAAAGACTCACTTGTCATTCTCTTAACGTAAAAAAACTATAAAGATTTCTTCTCTGTAGCAACCTCATTATTGCTGCAACATTGTCTTTGGTAGTTAGCGGTCTTCCTTTTTTTTTCCTGTATCATATGACCGAGACCAGGAGTTTGCCAGAGGCACAAGGAGACGCTCCTCATTTTCAAAATAAAACCTATTTCGGGTGAATACAACATTTTAGTTGGTGCACATGTGCATTTTTTTTTAACAAGGTGACATCGACAAATACTGGCCCAGTGAGCATATTACCTTGTTTTCTTTTTGCTAGTCTTTTGGAAGATTGTTACTGTTTATAAAAGATCGTTTAGTCTTTTTGGTCATTGCAAATTTGATTTTTTGATTTTAAAGCCATATTTGTAAAAGAATGGAACATTAACGATAATCAGTTTAAAAGAATAACATCAGTTGTCATTCTCTTAACGTAAAAAAACGGTAAAGATTTAATCTCTGTAGCAACCTCATTATTAGGTCTTTCATCTCACGTATAGTTTCCGTGAAAATTATTTTTTATGCCCTTATTTGATAGCCAACTAAGCCATATTCTTTTTTTTTTTTTTTTTTAAGTAATCCATGATAAAGAGGTCATCCCCTCCTATAGCGCTTCAATTTCATCTCACAAAAGCATTTCTGTGGCGCTACGTGTTAAAAAACAAAAACAAAAAAAAACAATACAGTGCAGCAAATGCTTTCAATCCCTTCCTAATAAGCAATGTAACTTTGAGGCTGCGGTTTATTTGCAGGAGTGATTACAAGTAAGACGCGGCGTGCTCGGTCCCCTTTCTACTGTCTTGTTGAGTCAGAGAACTGCCGAGCCCTCTTGGAAAAGATTTTAGGACAAATGAAAAGTACATCTTCCCTTCCTCATGTGTCCGTTCACCCTTCCAGAGAAGCTTCCCTTCTGGGTAAATAGGACAGTTGATAGTGAACTGCCTTTGAGGACAATTCCAAAGGTCAGCACATGCACTCTGTTGAGAAAGTGCATCTCTTCTCTTCTCCTTGGAACGGCGACGACACTCTTGACTGTTCTGGTCTTATCTCCCATAAATGCTGGGAGGCGAGGGCTACTTCGACAAAACCACCACTTTTATTTAATTTATCTTCCACTCTTAAAGTCAGTCGTCAACCGACTGCCTCTTTCGCGCTCATTTCTAGCCCTGACACATCACAAAAGTCCCCCAGGGTGTTCGTAATGGTCTCCTTGGTTTCTGCTTATGGCGACAAAGCCCCGCCGAGAAACCAATCACGACGCTTACGCGGAACGAGGGGACACGATAATGTTAAAAGCGGAAACGGTGGCAGTGTTGTGGAGCGTTCTTAAAGTCAAGGAAATCGGGGGGGATGTTGAGTGCCCCGTGGCGGGGTAGCCCAATTTCGTACTCTTCACACCGTCACCTTTCGGTTTGTTTTTGCGTTTGATTAACAGTACAGAAGAACCGTCGAGCTTTAAACTGAGGACAAGGTGAATATACGACTCAAGTGCTTTTAAATCCTCTCGGATAGATTGTACGCGGAGGGAAAATTGCAGTTTTGATGAAGTGAGTGAGGCCTCTTCCATTATTCAACATGAATTACAGAAGAAAATGCCATTTGAAATTGATCTTTGGTCAATGCGGGAAAAAAAAAAAAAATAATACCACAGCCGGAGGAGGAGCACGTTGTTTCAAAGAAAGAAAATGTCAATACTGACTGTGTCTGTTTTTAATTTAAAGTTCTGCGAGAGATGGTGACAATGACAGACACAATGAAAAGAGGATAAGTATGACAGCGGAGGAGAAGAAAGTGCATCGAAATGTGAGTGGGTGTGGGTCAGCGAGTGAAGATAAAACTCGGTTCTGATCTTCCGGTAAAGGAATGAAAACTTCGGCCATCATCCTTGTCCTTGCGACGTGTTTTTAAAGACCCCCAAAATAGCACTCTACGGAATTGTACTTTATAAGATCATATCCTTATAACGTGATGAAATGGCCTGTAAAGATTGAAACAGTTTGCGCATCATGATTTCCCGCTTTAATTCCGTGGTTTTAAAAAACTTCTTCCAGCGAGCGGCACCTCAAAAAATATTTTGCTCTCCGACTACCGCCGTGACCAAAACTGACCCTAAATGTTCTTCACAAACAAATAAGTGCTGCAATTGCATTTATTAGGAGTTTTGAGTAAAGCAAAGCAAATTTATTTGGATAGCACATTTCATACACAAGGTGACTCAAAGTGTTTCAAATGATTGAAAGCATTCAGATACATAAATAAAAACATTCAAAATAGTACGATTAAAACAGCTTTTAGTCCAAGCACTATCGCTGGAAAGTGAAAGTACTCGAATGCATGACAAAAAAAAGACGAGTTTCTAACCTAGATTTACAAACATTCACACTTGGGGTGAACATATCAGTTGGCAACTTATTCCATTTTTTTTTTTTTTTTTGCAGAATAGCAAAATGCTGCTTCACCACGTTAGCGTTGGACTCTGTGCTCCAATATCTGACCCGAGTCGGTCGATCTCAGAGCCCGAATGGGTTTGTATTCCTTTAGCAATTCTTTCATGTATTGAGGACCTAAACCGTTTAGTGATTTATAGGCCAATAGCAGAACTTTAAAATCAATTCTAAAACTGACTGTAAGCCAGTGTAAAGACTAGAATTTGTTCCGGTCACAACCCGAGCTGCAGAATTCTGAACGATCTGCAGCTGTTTAATGCTCTTTTTGGGCGAGTTCGTTTAGAAGACCATTACAATAGTCCAGTCTACTTGAGATAAAAACATGGGTAGGCTTCTCCTGGTCTGCTGGACACATGCACTCGAGATATGTTCTTCCATTGAATAAAAAAACAATTACTCGATTAAAATTGAAAAAAAATCTACATCTGGTAAAAGTTGGACAAAATTTTACGTAATGAAACGTATGTTAACAGTTGTAATACATTCAATGAAAATGTACCTACAAGTTAAATACAACTGACACGCTGAGATAGGCGCCAGCACTAGGGACTAAGGCTACCTGGTTTTGGCCAAAATAATAATTATGATTATGATCATCATCAACGGGCGGCACAGTGCATCAGCTGGTAAAGAATTGGCCCCACAGTTCTGAGGACCCTGGTTCGATCCCGGCCCCACCTGTGTGGAGTTTGCATATTCTCCCCGTGCCCGCGTGGGTTTCCTCCCACATCTCAAAAACATGCAACATTATTTGGACACTCTAAATTGCCCCGCGGTGTGATTGCGAGTGCGGCTGTTTGTCTCGATGTGCCCTGCGATTGGCTGGCAACGAGTTCAGGGTGTACCCCGCCTCCTGCCCGTTGACAGCTGGGATAGGCTCCAGCACTCCCTGCGACCCCCGTGAGGATAAGCGGCAAAGATCATCCATCCAACCAACCATTTTCTGAGCCGCTTATCCTCACGGGGGTCGCAGGGAGTGCTGGAACCTACCCCCGGCTATCTTCGGGTAGGAGGCAGGGTACAGCCTGAACTGGGCACATAGAAACACACAATCATTCACAATCAGACCTACAGGCAATTTAGAACCTTCGATTAACCTACATGCATGTTTTTGGGATGTGAGAGCAAACTGGAGTACCCGGAGAAAACCCACGCAGGCACGGGGGTAACGTGCAAACTCCACACAGACAGGGCCAGCATTTGAAACCCGGAGCTCAGAACCGCGAGGCCGATGCGCTAATCAGTCGTCCGCCGTCATTCTTTTGATCAATAGATCAATCATTTTAAATTGGCATGGAGCGCCGTGCTCGAGTTTAAAGAAGCCCTCACCACGCGTCAACCCCCTGGTTGCTGGCTGACTACGTTGCGGGGACCGCTGCAAGTGAAGCACTTTTCATTTGCAGCATTTTAAATACAAAAATTGGCCCACAATTAGGCGCATTTTATGGTGGCAGCCAAAATCGCGATCATGATTAAAATTCAATTAGCTGTGCAGCCCGACCCGCGACACGGGTGATGATGAGCAATTTGGAAAATGGATGGATGTACTTAACAAATTTACTGTTGTGGATGTAAAAAAAAAAAAAAAAAAAAAAAAAAAAAAAAAGTTGAAGCCACATCAACGTGTAACATTATGCACAGTTTAAATGTTTAATCTCGTGATTCTCGTGTAACAAAGGAATGAACCTGCGTGCCACTCGTACTACTTACTTATATAACATTTGCACACCTTGCCCACAATGGGGCTTCATCCATCCATCCATCCAGCCATCCATCCATCAACCCACCACTGATCCAAGGTCAGGTAGTGGGTCCAGTAGCTTGAGCAAGGACGACCAGACTTTCATTTTCTCATCCACTTCATCCAGCTCTTCTGCTGGGATCCCGAGGCGTTACCAGGCCAGCCGAGAGACGTTTTCTTTTCGGCGCGTCCTTGGTCTCCTTCCGGTGAAATATGCTTGGAACACCTCACCAGGGAGGCGTCCGCAAGGCTAGCGAATCAGATGGCCCAGCCTCCTCATCTGGCTCCTCTCAATACGGAGGAGCAAGGGCTCTACTCTGAGCCCCTTCCAGATGACCGAGCTTCTCACCTTAGCTCTATCGACCTTTCCGATGGCGATCTTAAGCTCCGCCTCCTCAACCATGTCTCGCAAGCTTCCAAAATGGCGATGGAACAGAACATGTTTGAAGTCGATACTCTATCGCGCATTCCAGATAATATTGGGGTATGTTTTTTTTTGCCAAATGCGTCGGACTTGTCCAAGAGAGTTCGACAGAGAGGTCTCAACTATTTCACGCAAAGATATCTACACGGAATTAAGATTTTGGACGCAATGTCAGAGTTACAGCGAAACGTTGGCGATCGAAAAAAAAAAAAAAAAGTTTGACGCCTCACAAACTTCATATTGAAATCCAACAGGATAAAATAGTGGAATCGTACTGTGCATGTAAAGCAGGGTGAGTACTTTTTACTTGGAAAGATCACGAGTAAGATCATTGTAGTCTTTGTAAGTGAGTGGGTGTATTCATTTGACTTAGCTCCTAATGGGACCCAGTGCTCTGTCTTAAAAGTCTGACGCGATACAAATAGGCAAATAGACATTTCTCTTCGACATCGTGCGTATCCCTAACCCGACTCTTCGGCATACAACCTGACACACATCATTCAGCAGGTCAGTGATACGCTAACAAAGTGAAAGTTGTTCTCCTACTATGTATAAAGCACTGATAAGAATTCTATCAAACTCCGAGAAGATACTTCTCCCTCACTTACATTCGAACGTACAGCCTTGCGTTTGTTGATATTTTCCACATTTAGTCGTACGCGCGCTCTTCCGCGAGCCTTAATCCATCGTTGACACTTCGTCAACTGCGTTTTAGGCTTTGGGAAATGAATCAAGCGGGCCGCTTGTAACCTAGCCGGATATCTTTCATCAGAATTGCACGTTCCCCAAGTGCGTCTGAGGACCATTTTCTTCGTAACATTAACTTTTCCGAGCGCACGCTACTGACAACCAGCATTGCTTGTGGGCCAATACGGCGAGAGGGGCGTGTCAAGTCAGGGGTTAAGACAATGCGGCTATCTAATTGGCTATTATTGTACGAGTGATTGCCAGATTGCATTTTGCATTCAGCATTAAAATTACGATAAGAAAGTTGTGCAGTTTGCTTAACTCCACATTTTATGGCTTAATTTTGTGATCATCTTCTACCAGATGGGAGACGCCTCTCAGAAACGTTCAAACACGGTAGTCACGGTAATTCAAATTTGTGATGGTGACATTTATGACGATTTACCACAAGCATCCCTAATTCAACCATTCAGTCATTCATTTTGATTCATTTGCGTGAAATAACCCATAATTTATAGAATACTGAGATGCTTAAAATGCAGCTACTTGTTATTGCTGTAATCGTAATGTGTTGAGAGGAACTTCTTCTTCTGCCGTGAACTGTCATCCTCATGCAAATTAAGATGCTGTTTGTCAGTCGATGATAAGTCAAGAGAGAGAAACGAGGCAGCAGTCAAAACAGCATCGGGAATGGCTGAATGCCAACACCGTCATATGGTGGAACTATTTTAGTTGCCAGAACTGTAGCGGCAGTTCGTGTGATGCGTTTTAAGCTCGGTGGCATCGCCACAAACTTCATCCAACATCTGAGAACAAGACAAACACGCAGAATATGTTGACACGCAGCGGCAGCCATCCAAAGAGGAGCAGCGGAGGTTCTGCAAGGACAGGACTGATTTTGCTACTGCAAACATTACTTTGAATTATTAGAATGCTTGGACAAAATGTGTCTTGTCATATTCAGGCGCTAATTAATTTTTGCACTTTCCTTGATTCGGCTATTCACTGATTTTATTTATTTATTAATTTGGGTGGAAGAAACCATTTTACGGCATTTGTAGAATTTTTTTTTTTTCCCCACAGTTTTTTGTAATGAGGCTTATACAATATGGGGGAAAAAAAAGCTTTATAACTACGACGGACTATAAACTGCAACTTTTGTCACATGCTTTCAATCCTGCGGTTTATGCAATGATGCAGCTAATTTTTGGATTTTTTTTTCTAACGGCCGCCAGGGGCGCTCAGGCAGACACGGCAAGAGTGAGACTGGTGGAATAAATGTATCGAGGAAGACGCAAGGTTAATGTAACTTCGCGCTTTGTGCATGAATAAAATCCGCATGAACAGACCCTCATCATGGAAAATGCAAGAAGAAATGCAAATGACGTGGCTTTCAACTTGAAAGCAACCGAGCTGGCCGATCAAGAAGGAAACAGAGCTGCTGCGCGTAAACTTGGCAGAAATTAATCGATGGCGAGACGCTGGAAACAGCAGCGGAAATAACTGGCGCAATGTAAAAAGAGGAAAAAAGCTTTCGGAGGTAATAAAAGCAGGTGGCCTGAACTGTGTTGCCACTGTGTTACGGTTGCGTCTCAGTGACGTTTACGGATCTGTTTTTTTACCCAGCCCCGTTAGTGCCGTGTTACTGCCGTGTCACAGGCACTGTTTGGAAAGAAAAGCTCATGTATATTTCCCAAACTATTTCTGTGTACCGTCTTTCTTTGTAAACATCTCATGTTTCAGTGCGGGCACGTGCAGCTTATAGACAGGTGCGGCTTATGTGTGTACAAAATGTTTTTTCCCTTTAAAAATGTACTAGGCAAAGCTTATAATCACGTGCGGCTTATAGACCAGAAATTACAGTGTGTATAAAACAGCAGCCGTGTTAGATTTACGCAACATAAATGGAGAGGATTAGTGTGTTCTTTTCAACAAACTAATTTGTTTATATCCGTGAACAATATTTCCCTGAACCCTTTCATGGGCAGGGTGGCAATTTTTTGCCTTATTGAGATAAAAGTCATCTAAACAGGCCGCAATCAAGGAAATAACACTTTTTTTTTCGTTTAACGCATAAAACAAAGGGCAAAAAAAGATGTACCCTCTCGCGGGTAGCGTCCCAAAACTGGGACGTGTATGTTATCAGTTCTGTGAAGTGGTACATACTAGAGATATGTTTATTAATCAATTCTTATTCTAGAACGACACTTTCGCATTATTAATACTGATGGATTAGCATTTTGAAGACAAACTTGGTTGCAGGTCAGGAAGGAAAGGGAAATAACTCCGTGCTAACTTTGTCCGACGGGTTATCCTCTCCTGATACCAAATTATGGCTTCAGATTAAAACACTTCAATATTTCGATATACTGAAGGATATAATGCGTGAAAATCCCGATGTCCCAAAAATGGGACGCTACCCATGAATGGGTTTTGAAGGCAGAACTCTTCTTGTTAAGTAACAGGATGTCCAGCTCTTTATCTTCATGTGATAACACGTGGTGTGCTAGAGCTACACGGGTAGTGTGTCTAAGGTTTGCGAAAAAAGTTATCTTCCCCTCCTGATTGGTCAATAAGTGTAATTTGACACCGCGCCGGTTGTCAAACCGGCTATTTCGTGATGCGAGCAGTTGAAGATGGCTGCCGTAATGTCCCGCACTCTTTGAAGCCGATGTGCAGCTGTCTCCGTCTGTCTCTTTGAATACTAAGTGAGCGTGCGCCTCAAAGTAAGAACACCGACATTGTGTCATTATGAAAAGTCAATTATAGCCGCATCATTTCTTATGATTGTTTTGTCCCTATAAAAGATGCTCCTAGGAAGGGGGACGCACGCCCTCTCTGTAAATGTTTATTACACAACTTCAAACCAGCCTGGAATTAGCCATGAAATAAGACAAACTAGCTGAGAGGATAACGGAGCTATTTACACCCGTTGAAGTCTGACGACGAGGCGTCGATGTTGTTGTTGTCCGCCTCGTCTCGTGAAAACTTTTAATGCTCTGTGACAGTTTCACGATGTAATGAGGCAATTTTCCATCCTCGGGCTTCTCTTCTAACAACTCTTACATTGCTCTCAGGCCAATGGCCGCCGCGCCACTCATTTGCCTCCATTTTAAAAACAAAAAACGTACTTGCTGCCTATGTGGTGAAGGATATTCCGGGCGGCAGTCAATAAATAAAAGCGGTATGGGAAACGCAGCCAATTCGTGAAAGTTGAGTCCAAAAATCTACATGACCTTCTGAGAATAGAATATTAGACAGATGACGTGCCGAGAGCAGACAGTAGCTCAACGTAAAAACACTGCAGGCATCATCGAGGACACCTCTTGACGTCAAACGCAGTTGTAAATCCCATTATAGTGTCTATTTGAGATAAACGCGTGGCCTTGGCTGTCGAAGGGACGACGCTTTGGTCCACCACAAGTTTTATGACAGGGGAAACTAGTACTTTACTTTCCTGTTCTTGGTTCTGTCCTTTTGCCCAGTATGTTTTCACGTGTCCAAATGTAGCTTTGTCGTCCTTCTTTACTGGCTCCAGACAGTGTCACGTCCGACCTGTGACCAGGTCCTGGTCCATCCAGCAGGACTCCGTATGAATTACGATGTGCTCGATCGTTCCTAATCTTGTTACGGATATTAGTTTGCCCTTGGCGTCAATTAGTGAATTGTGACTCTTGATTTCTCTGTGCTTTGCTCAGTCACGCTGTGAGTGGTTGTGCGCGATTGTACGTGGACGCAGCTGTTGAACGCAATTAGCGTTCTAAAATTTTTAAGCGATAAACATAGCAATAAAAGTGTGAAGCTGCGGTAAACTGGGAAAGAGGAGTCAGATGTTCCGCAACTGATCAATATGTACTGTAACCAAGCAAAAGTTTCTTTCCGAACCAAATAATAATGAGAAAACTATTTGCCTTCTCTAACTTCTGCTTGTCAAGGAAGCAGATCATTCTTTGATTATTTTTAGTTTTATTTTTGACACTCTGCATCTGGGAAGGGTTTGGGACACATATTTCTGATCAAAGTTCTGCTAAATCATCTGATAGATATTCACTAGTAAATACCCATGCAGTAAAGTATTTTGGACAGAACAGCACATCCTCGCTTTCTAATGATGAACAATGTACGTCAGTCACATTTGTTTTAAAAATCAAAATATTATACATTGATAAACAGCATGTTTCGTACCCAATGACCGCTTAAACCACTGCTACTAGACAGATTTTGCACGAGAAACATCCATCCCTTCATCCATTTTCAAGGTTCTAAATTGCCTGTAGGTGTGATTGTGAATGATTGTGTGTTTCTATGTGCCCAGTTCAGGCTGTACCCCGCCTCCTACCCGAAGATAGCCGGGGAAGGTTCCAGCGCAACCCTTGTGAGGTTAAGCGGCTCAGAAAATGGTTGGTTGGATGGATGATCTTTGCCGCTTATCCTCACGAGTTTCACGGGGAGTGCTGGAGTCTCTCCCAGCTGTCATCAGGCAGGAGGCGAGGTACACCCTGAACTGGTTGCCAGCCAATCGCAGGGCACATAGAGAGAAACAGCCACACTCGCATTCACACCTTGGGGCAATTTCAAGTGTCCAATTAATGTTGCATGTTTTTGGGGTTTGGGAGTAAACCGAAGTCCCCGGAGAAAACCCACGCAGGCACGGGGAGAACATGCTTACTCCACAGGGTGGGCTGGGATTGAACCCGGGTCCTCAGAACTGTGAGGCCAACGCTTTCCAGCTGCGTTACCGTGCGTACCGCACAATCCCTAGCATATGTTGTACATACACTATTTTGATATGTTGAAGCCGACATATTCACAACTTCTAGATTTGTGAAGAAAATCTTTTATCAAGAAAACCTTTAGCAAGTTTACAACTTGTAGCAAGACAGAAGAGCATTTCCCCAAATCTCACAGTTCACCGTGACTCTTTCTGCGTAAAATCAGAGACCGCTAAACAAAACATACTTTTGTAGGAAATGTAAGTTGTATGTGAATAAATTAAAGATCATCCTGGTTGAGGGAGTGCATAAGCAGTTTCTCGGCATTGATACATATCATAAACCAAATCCACGAATCACAAATGAAGCCAACACCGAAGCGCTGATCATCACCCTACCACAGTACAACACAAAATTTCACATCGGCGAGCCACAACATTTTTTCTACACCACGGGGCCTGTTTCAAGAAGCAGTATTTTGACTGGTTGTCATAGAAACAAATAAGAAAAAACAATGACTGTTGAAGAACAAAACGTTTTTTTTCCAAGAGAACAACTCGTTAGATTGAAATGGACTTACTCACGTAGGCTGCAACATTGAAGTTTGCATAGAGACTCGTCTGTCGATTTTCGGGCTAACGAGTGTCATTTAGCAACAACGCATGATGCCATTAAACTGACAAAGTCGTTTTCTGCCTCACTTGGCTGGTTTAAATCAATGAAAACAAGCAACACAGGTACAACTCACCTGTGAATGTTTTTACATTGGAAACATTTGTTTGTTTGATTGATTGATTGAAGAACAAATGACATAAACTGGTTCATCCCGTTAAGTTTTTGGCGAACAAGCAGTGACCATCGCTGACTTTTCGTAATTCAGAAAAAAACACAACAAAAAAGATTTTATGGAAGGTGCTTTTCAAGGCAAAACTAAATTGACTAATGTACCTTATTTTTCGAATTATAAGACGCACCTAAAAGCTTTTGATTTTCTCAAAAGCCGATAATCCGGTCCGCCTTATATATGGATCACTATTGAGCCTTTAGTGCAGCGCCATCTAATGGATGCATAATGTAACCCCAGCCTTTACTGTAGCGTCTATTCTATGCGCCTTATAATCCGGTGCGCCTTATATATGAATTTTTTTTTTTTTTAAATAGGCCATCTATTGAAGGTGTGCCTTATAATGCGGTGCGGAAAATATGGTAATTGGTAGTCTTCCATCCGTCCATCCATCCATCCATCCATCCATCCATCTATCCATCTTCTACTGTAAAAGCCATCCTCACCCGGGTCACCAGTGTGCTCGAGCTCCAATAACCGTTTGAGTCCAGCAAATGCCGTCGCTTTCTTCTCCATTTGGCCATGTTGGTCCTCCATATACACTGCATCTAATCGCTTCGACCGTAAGACAAGACCTTGAATAGGTGCCAAATGACACGGACTAAAATTATACCTAATGGATTGTCTGTACGGGATGAGCCACTGCGGACAAGCTCGCATTATACGAGGATTACAGCACAAAATGTACCCCCAGACCTCTTTAATTTGTCAAAATGTTTAATTCATGGACATTGAATACATCACGTGCAGTCTTATAGAGAACCTCATTAAAAAAGTCTCATGGCTCCATATTCACATTGAATCTGTTCGTGTCTGGTTCACGCGTCCCAAGGTTTTCCCGGCAACTGCGGGTATTCAAAACTGTGTATGTTATGTATATTTTTGGAAAAAAAAAGCGCCTATTGGTTCCAACCACCAGCATGGATAGCGAGGCTTCGCCACTTCAGCCCTCGCTATGATTTTTATGAGTCCCTTGTGAGCCTGCAGGATGCACGATAGGAGACGGGGTATGTGAAAGATCTAATTAAGCAGAGCAATATGAGAGTGCAGTCATCCCCAGACCAGGACAAGACACAAATCAGGGACTGTTGCCAGTGGGCTGCAGGGCAATTGGGCTTTGCAGTAAAATAAGCACTGTAGCCTCAAGATAACGACCATCCCTACTTGTCCGTGGCCCCCTGTTTAACTTTCTTTACAGCTTGGGGGTGATGGGTTGTGAATCTCAATCCCGTTGCGCGAACATAAAGTCGATGTTTGCCTTGTGCACCTAAATGGATAATTAATAGTTTCTCAGTAGCGGCTGTTGCCGGTGAAGTCTACTTACTTAAAACAAGGGTTAATTTTTGCCTAAAAGACAGGGAAGTATGTCTAAAAAGCATGAGATTTAGTATTCATATTGTGGAACATCTAAGGCAGGGGTGCTCAATACGTCCATCGCGAGGCAGTCTTGGTCGATCGCGGGATGGCGTGCCAAAAAAAAAAAAAAAAAAGACCTAAGCCAATGTTACCTCTAAACTGCGCGCTAAAGAAAAAATAATAATGCAATGCAAATTGAAAGTGTAACATAAAGCTATTCAGTTGGTGGCATTTTATAATGTGATTCAATGAGTGAGGGATGACATACGTACTGTTAAAAAAAAAAGAAGCCACTGGTTTCTTTTAGGCAGCACATGGAACTTTCACCCCACTCCCCACTCTTGACGACGTACACTCATAATTACAAATATTACAGTACTTACAGAGCCCATCAATGTGTTTTATAATGCCAGCGCCCACCACCGCTGCTTTAGTTAGCAACACAGTCTGGGTGAAGTAGAGCAAAGACGAGCTAGACATGCTGCTTATCTTTACTTTTGATATTAATGGAGGAAGTTAAAGAAGAAATTAGCTGTTGTTTTAAGATGCAAGATGCTGTCGGAATATGTGAATAATTGAAGAAAAAGTGGTTAAACTAGATGAGATTTTGGGAAAGGTCTGGTTTGAAGGCAAAGTACAAAGTCCAGGATGAGATGGTGTGTCATTTTAAAATTCCACCTTGGCACAGCCTGATCCAGGGTGAAAGCACAGACAATAGAGTGCACAAAATGCCAATTCTGTATTTTAAATATAGGAGGCAACATAACATTAACCTTGAAGTGGTTTGGGAACATCATCCACCCCCGTCCGTTGTCGGTAGCTCGCGAGAGGCTGGCTGCTTAAAAAGTAAACCTTGGGGTAAATAAGTCTGGCCAGCCCTGATCTGAGGTACAAATGTACATGTAATAAGTTGACCACTGAATAGTGAAACTTCAAAGTGACTAATTGAGAGAATTGTAAGCAGCTGCTGCCTCAAAGCAAGATTATATTTTATTGTATTATTATTATTATTATTATTTTTTTACCAGTTTTGTATTGCACGTTCAGTTTCTTAATCTGTATAAAATTGTAAATATGCTGTTTTGCCGTCCGCCCCAGTTGGCAGATTACTTTTCAAACGTCCATCCATCCATTTTCCAAGCCGCTTATTCTCACAAGGGCCGTGGGAGTCACATCTGATTTCGGGCGACCTTGAACTGGTCGCCAGTCAGTCACAGGGCACATTTCGACACCATCGCTGAGCGGAAATCGATCCCACGCTGCCCGCACCAAAATCTGGCGTGTGTACCACTACACCATTGCTTGTTTACAAGGTATTCTTGCAAAAACATTTTGAGGGGCGACGGGGGTGGGCTTTAGTTCCCCTGTAATTACTTTTTGGGGAGCTCATCAGCATTCACTCGCTATTACAGTTCCTCTGAGTAGGAAATAACGGTCTTCGGGCCACCTGGCGCCAGCGTTCGACTGCGGTCTCCGAGGACAATGAGTGACCGAGAACGGAGTACAATGACGACAGGCTTGATTATGCGAGTACACAGCAAGGTCTCCTGCATTGTTGTGCTAATCATGTTAACGGACAGAAAATGAAGGCAGGACAGATGCTCGAAAAGGGCGCTGGGGGTTGTGTTATCCTGCTTCGGGGAGGGTACTATCGGGTTTCTTCTTGTACTTTCTTTCCAGCAGACATGTTCTTTCTACAGTTGACACAAACAACTTCCTTAGCCAGTAGGAACTTTCATATCTTTTTTTTTTTTTTTTTCTCCCCCCTTGCCATTATTAAGGGCCGACATGCATAGTTGTGACTTGAATGAGGACTTTTGTTTATCTTTTCGTCATGTGGATTTGAACAGCTAAAAATGGTTAAAAGCAGATTTAATCCTTTGTGATACGTGCGCCCCGAGTTCACAAAGTGTCTGCTTAACACAAATCTCTGCAGCGTTGCGGACAAACTCCCAGCAGTTATCTGCAAATCAGTTTGAAAAAGCTGTTTGGAGAGAGGCAAGACGCAGTGTGAGATTTTATTTGGATGGCATAAAAGCTAAGCCTCTTACGAGTTTCTCTTTATGAAGTGTCGAAGAACACACATAACGAATTAATTGTATTCATGAATATTGCAATCAAGGCTGCAATGACTAGGAAGTGAACACATTATTAATATAACATCGCGTAGCATTAAAGCCAGTCTGTGTAAGATTTGTATACTGTATAACTATTAGAGAAACAAAATACTTCAATATGTGTGCATGAATGTGAGGGGCGGAGGAGGAAGAGTGAAACTCCAGGGAGATGGCGAGGGTGGACAACTTCAAATACTTGGGGTCAACAATACAGAGCAATGGAGAGCGTGGTAAGGAAGTGAAGAAACAGATCCAAGCGGGGATGGAAAAGCTAGCGGAAGGTGTCTGGTGTTCTATGTGACTGAAGAGTCTCCGCCAGGATGAAGGGCAAAGGCTGTAAAACAGTGGCGAGGTCAGCCATGATGGACTGGATTAGAGACTGTGGCGCTGAAGAAACGACAGGAAGCAGAACTGGGAGGTGGCAGAAATGAAGATGTTGAGGTTCTCGCTTGGATAGGATTAGAAATGAGCTCATTAGAGGAACATCCAAATTTGGATGTTTTGGAGACAAGGTTCGAGAGGGCAGACTTAGATGGTTTGGACATGTCCAGAGGCGATAGAGTGAGTATTGATGGTAGAAGGGTGCTGAGGATGGAGCTGCCAGGCAAACGAGGGAGAGGAAGACCAAAGAAAAGGTTGATGGATGTTTTGAGGGAAGACGTGAGCTCTGTGGGTGTTCGAGAGGAAGATGCACGAGATAGGCTTGGATGGAAAAAGATGACACGCGGTGGCGACAAGCCGAAAGGAAAAGAAGAAGAAGAAGAAACCAAAAACTTCAACATTTTGACAATGGGCACTCACTAATCTACTTGAACAGGTTTCTGTTAAGGATTTAGAATACAGATAAATTTGCTTCAGGATGTGCACGAGGAGCAGTGCCATATACCACATGGACAGGCCCGAAAAAAAATTGTTGTACTGCAAAAAAAGTAGAATTGGTGGCCATTATATTTGCATTAACAAAAAAATCAATCAATAAATAAATAAATCTTCACCCTCAAATTACTTGAAAAAGTTTGGATTAAGTGGCCAAAATCATTTTCGGGATTGGTTCCTCACCAGTCTGTGAATCCGCAGGTACTGAACTGCAAGTTTGGGGTAGACAGGGTTGCAATAATCATAAACAATATTACAGCCGTGAACTATGTATAATGGCGTACTTAAAAAAAAAACAAAGAAAATGTTCCTTTTAGTCATAAATAATGACATTACGTTCTATTAGTATGTTTCAGTGCACATTTTGGGCTGAGCGGTGTTTGGATTTTGACTCATTCCATTCCTATTTAATTCGGATGTTATGATCTTTCATTTCAGCTAAGTGTCACAATAAAGCTATGAAAAGCCAAAGAGAGTTAATTCTGCTCACTTTTGATGATATGATACTTTACAACTACTGTACTATATCCAGATTATTATTTTATTTTATTTTTTACCAAATATTTGGTGGAAAAAAAGAAGAAGAAGATTTGGTTGAATTCCATATCATACAGATTGTGTGACATTTTGTCTTTGGCATTTGGTCTTTTGAGTTTCATGCTAATATTTTCTCTCTCTCTCCCCCCCCCGCCCCCCACTCCTCGTTTCAGGATCCTATATGTTAGTGAACTCCTCGCAGCACGAAGCCGGCCACTGCGCTCAGCTGCTGCTGCAGAGCCTCAGCGAGAACGACACGCACTGCGTGCAGTTCAGCTACTTCCTGTACAGCCGCGACGGCCACAGTCCGGGGGCCCTGAAGGCGTACGTGCGTGTCAATGGCGGGCCGCTGGGCAAGCCCGTGTGGAACACGTCGGGATCTCAAGGCAAGCAGTGGCATCAGGTGGAGCTGGCTGTCAGCACCTTCTGGCCCAACGAATATCAGGTAAGGACGACGACGGTGATCTTTCTTGTTTCGTTTTTACCTATGACATAAATTTGAACTAATTCCATCGTTTTGCCGCATGCTCCGATTGATGTTGGGGGATCAGGTCAAGTTCTGGTCTTAGCGACTTTTTGCAAGTGTTCCCACCTATGGGGAGTGGTGGAAGTAACAAAGTATAAATATGATAAAAGTACTTGAATATTGTATTTTCTGGTAACGTTTTTTACATGCTCCTTTCTAATATAGCCATAGTGCAGGGGTGCCCAGACTTTTTTTTTTTACCCCAAGATCTACTTTTTAAGCAGCCTGCCTCTTGCAAGCTACCAAAGAATGATAATTATGATGCTCCCAAACCGTTTTAAGGTTAATGTTATGTTGCCTCCCATATTTAAAATACGGAATTGGCTTTTTGTGCCCTCTATTGTCTGTGCCAATTTGGAATTGTAACGTTACACACCATCTCATCCTGCACTTTCTACTTTGCCTTCAGACCAGACATTTCCCACTCGGAAAAGAGAAGATCTCGTCCAGTTTCACCACTTTTTCTTCGATTATTCACATACTCCGACAGTCATTGCATCTTAAAACAAAAGCATTTCTTTTTTAACTTTCTCAATTAATATTGAAAGTAAACATCAGCAGCATGTCTAGCTCGTCTTTGTCGTCTTTGTCGTCTTCTATGTTGCCCAGACTGTGTTGCTAACTAAAGCAGCAGTGGTGGACGCTGTCATTATAAAACACATTGATGGGCTGTGTAAGTACTGTAACATTTGTAATTATGAGTGTACGTCTTTAAGAGTGTGGCGGAGCAGCTGTTCGTTGTTAGAGAAGGTGCCAGTGTGCTGCCTAAAAGAAACCAGCGGCTTCTTCTTTTCATTTTTTTTACAGTACGCATGTGAATTGTGCCATTGGATGTAACAACCAGTCATCCCTCGCTCATTGATCACATTACAAAATGCCACAAACTGAATAGCTGTGTGTTATTCTTTCAATTTGCATTGGATTATTTAATTGTTTTTTGCGCGCAACGCTGAATATCTGCGAAGAGCCTGCATATTGCATCAGCAGTGCACAATTACCCGCACACACAGTTTAGCGGGAACATTGGCTGATTTTTATTTTCTCTTTTGGTACGCCGTCCCGCGATCGACCAAGACTCCCTCGCGATCGACGCATTGAGCACCCCTGCCATAGTGTATATAGTTTGTAGTCTTTGTCAAAATAGGTTCATTACCTTTTTCAACCTCTCCAATCGTGATTGATGGAGAGTTTGGGGTTTTATAAGGCGGTAAAAACGGGAACAGGCGCAGCATGGAGGTACCTGATACGGGGAGCGTTAACAACGATGGGAACAGATTGAGAAACGCAAGAGATTCCCTTGCTGTTGACTTATTTCATGGACTTGTTGAAAGAGTTCAGCTATAAGAATGATTTGTAGTCTTCCGCCAGCTCCGAAACCACCAGCATCTGACATGAAAAAATTCTCGTCTAATTTGAAAGAATACATCAAGCTGAGGTGATGGTCTGCTACTCTCAAGATGATCCGGATGGACAATCATCGCTTGAAGAATCTGCCTCAAGCTCACTGATGTCCAAAGTCTGACTCAACTTCGGCGGTCGATGTTTCGCGGGGAATTGTCCACACCGCCTGTAGCCGGCGGGCTTTCACGTAACGTCATCCCTTTTCCGAAACGATGACCACGGGACTTCCATCTTTTTCTGCTTTAAAAAAAACAAAACTCAACATCACACTCCTTTCTTACGCCACTTCGCCAAATTGGGTATCATATGAGATACGGGATATGGAAGGTGGGCTTGCTCCCTTTGTGGTCAAAGATCCGATCAAAGCCACTTCTGCCATCTCAAGTCATCATTCCCAAAGCCTATAAAAATGTATGCAGAGTGCAAAAAGTTTCCAAAAGTGAATTCAATCGTTTATTTTTACCATCGGGCCTGATTACAACCAGCTGCAATAATGCTCACCGTGCGACGTTGCCGATTTGAAGTATTGATATATTGTCCGGCATTTAATTTGCGCAACAGATTTTCCCCTTGGTTTACAGATGGTTTGTCAAGTGCTTTGAGAAACATATCCGTCTTTTGATTTCAATTTCATTTTTCTGCAAAGTCAAAAAGCAATTAAGCTGAGTCGCGTGCAGTTCGCGTGGCTAGGATTTAATTGAATTGTGGAGAACTTCCGCAAGAACTGACCTTTACTTTGGATGGAGATAATCGTTCCTTGTACAAACAGGGGCTAAGATTTAGAGCGACTCTTTCCCATCCCACGGCCTCAGAGGTGTCGCTGACAGACGGCAACAAACCGTGCGATGATTTCCTCAAAATGTCCGCTCAGAAATTCCGTTATTTTTCAACGGGAAGTCCCTGTCGTGTGAAAAAAGGGCAATTCATAAGGACAGCGTCTCAGATGAGGCTCAAATGTGTTATTAAAGGCCAAGTTCAACATTTTGCAGAATACGCTGATTATGTTTCATGGAGAATAAATGAGAAGATCCAAGTTACTGTCTGGAAATGGGAGACGCCATTTATCCGGCCAATCAGACGCTATTGACGCGCGTATGTTTACGTGAGCTGCTCTGCCGGGATGAAAAGGGATCAGATTAATATTCATCCGTCTGTTATTTTAACGGCGTCTCCCTTTCAGAGCAATCTCGAGCCTTTGCAGCCTTCCACGACAGAATGGACAAAGCCTGATTCAATCATAGGACCGGACCGATATATGATATCAATTGCTCATATGCGTGGTTAAATGTACATTATTCAGGGGGGGGGCGACATACGCCTTGGACGGATAGTTTGCATTTTCCACGGCTGCCATTTTGACACTGATGAAACATGCATCTTCCCTTAATGAACCTGCGCAGGTCTCATCAGATTTGTTGTTTTTCACAACAGCAGTAGGTCAAAAACAAGACACAAATCCCCCGATATGCTTATAAAAGTATTCATGCCTTACTGCGTGTTTTGCAAAATTTCCATGACGATGATAGAGAAAATTACAATCAAGTAATCATTTATTGATCGTATTTTTTTTTCCAATGTATTTGTTTGCACACAAAATATCTGCGCTGTATTAAAGTTAGATGGCAGAAGAAGAGCTGATTTTTTTTCCAGCAATTAAAAATGAACATGAATAATAAAACATTCTCCTATGATTATAATTTGGGGGATTTGTGCGAGTATGAAGGTGTTTGCCAACCGGCTCATCAGAGGCTCCTCCACTCAGACTTTTGGAGCTTCACAAACAACTAATAACGTGTCAGTGAAAGCGCTCTGCATCTCATTTTCACGATAATAATTGTACATACGCTGCTTAATTTATCTTTGCGCGGTGTGAATCATTCCATCTTTGCGATAACCTCATTAAATACTTCAATATCTGTTGCTGTTATGTTGGAAATTTGACAGCGAGTCGGTTCAACAGTGTCGAGTGTCTTGTTGAAGATCGCCCGAGTGGGTGCTGCGCTGAGCTGTAGTCATCCATTTTATGAGCTGCTTATCCTCACAAGGGAGCGCTGGAGCCTATCCGAGCTATCTTTGGGCAGGAGGCGGGGTACACCCTGAATTGGTTACCAGCCAATCGCAGGGCACTTAGAAATAAACAACACAATCACACCTACGGGCAATTTAAAGTCTTCATGTAACGCATGTTTTGGGGATTTGGGAGGAAACCAGAGTGCCTGGAGAAAACCCACGCAGGCACGGGGGGGAAGATGCAAACTCCACACAGGCGGGGCCAGAATTTGAACCCCGATCCCCAGAAGTGTTAGGCAGGCACTCTAAATAGTCGTTATGTCAGCTGTGTGTGTGTGGGAAGATATTTTAAAGACACGGATGACAACACTTTTAGGTGGCTGCAAATTATGCTCTGTAAATTGGATGATGAACTCCTCAGGCAGTGACAAAAGTGGGGGGCTCGTGGGGGAGGGGGGTGGGGGGGAGTTGCGGCAGCACCGCCCGGAAAGCACCAGTTAAAAATGCAACCGGCGGGGTCGGGGCACAAAAGCGTGCCATCGGGCCGCTTTGTGGGTGTCGCGGGTAGGCGGTAAAACATTTATAGCACAGTAATTCACACTGTGAAAATGTTACAGTTGCTTTCGTTGGCAGTCTTAATTAACGAAAATAGAAGACACGCGTTGTCGCACTTTTCTACAAAAGAAGGGATGAGCGCCAATTTCAAAGTCAAACTCGATTTGGGGGTGAAAAAATGGTATCGGTGCAGACCTTGTCCTGATGCGTTTTGCGTTTCCTCTGAGCAGTATTTGACTTTGTGTTATGAATTGGTCGTCTCTTAAGTGTCTTTATCTCCTCTCCTAGACTTTCTCACTTATGGCTTCTAGTGAGTCACAATGCGTCGATGGCTGCCAATTGAGAGGAGGATGATTAATATGAGGAGGAGTGGAGGTCTCTTAAGACTGGGCAAAAAAAAAAAAAAACCACGACCGTCTTTGAAGAAAGCAGCTCAATTGGTTTAATGTACACCCCATGAAATATTTATATTTCATGTGCTACCCCAAACTTTTAAACAGTCGGTGAAACGTTGTAGAAAGCCACCTCACACTTCTGATGTGTCGCTTGACTTTTAAAATTTAGATCCCATGTTCAAATGAGTCAGTTTTAGAAGAATAGTTCTTTGCACTAAAGTCAGATCCGTCAGATCTCGGAAGTTAAAAGGCTTTGGCCCTGGTAATGGCTCCGTCACACCATGACGTTCTGGTCAACGTTCTCTGAACATTTCAGTCGTTCTATTTTTCAGCGTTCTCAAACGCGGATGACACATCTGGCGTGTGTTTAACGTGTGTCCGACGCATGACTTAACCTGCGTCTAACGCACAAGAAGCGTGTTACAGCGACCAAAAAAGATGCCCCTAAAAACCATTAGCGTGTGCTAACGTGTCACTGGCGCGCGACGGGCAATTTGGCAACGTTAAACGAGCGTGTCGAGCGTGTGACTAAACGGGTGAATAACGACAGAATAGCGTTTTGCTGGCGTGTAATTTTTACAGTGGAACGGGAACGAAAACGTTGGAAATTTCATACTCACTTCGGTTGTTCTCGTGAGCTTGAACAGTTAGCATCATGCCGCCTAGACGAACAAAAGGTGGGGTGCGGACTTCAGCAACTAGCGCTGCAAGTAAGAATGCAAAGCATCGGTTTATATAGCCATATGCATGGACGTTCGGGAAACGCACGAATGACGCTCAATGGACGCCAAAGGACGTTCGTTTGACTTTAGTTACACGCTGTGTGCGCTAGGGGATTCTTCACTGATCGTTGAATGGTCGCCAGTGAGTCGTTCACTGCAAAGCAAACGGTTAAGTAACAACCACGTAGAGCTCGAGTTACGACTGACTCGCGCCAGCCAAACGCGTGCAACGCTCGGCGAACGTTAGTAAAACGTTCCACGAACGTTCTTGAATGTTCTGCAGCGTTTAAAATTAAACGTAGTTGAACGCTGGTCTCGGTGGGAACTTTTGCGCATGTTCAAAACTTTTTTTCCGGACCGGCGTTCTCCGCCGATTCCCGGCGATCATTGGCGTTCACTAGCGTTCAAACAAAGCTCTTCTGGCGCTATCCCGGCGACCGTGGGCGACTGCCAACGTTTCCTCAAACGCTGACCACAACGTCATGGTTTGACGGGGCCTGTAGTACTTGGATGGGAGACCGCCTGGGAAAACCGGGTGCTGTAAAGCTTCTCTCCCCGGCTAAATGCGTCCGGCGTAAAACTGTGCCAAAGAAATATGCGTTCATCTAAGATTGATACGCTGTGGTGACCCCAAACGGGACAAGCCGAAAGGAAAAGAAGAAGAAGTTCTTTGCGCTAATACAGTGTATGCACATCATCTGAACTCTGTACTAGTGTGAGGACAAAAAAAGGTCAGGTTCTCTCACTGGTATAGTTTCACAAAACAGACGCTAGTTGTGTCAACGCAGAACTCCCTGATAACTCCCCTGCATGTTTGTGTAAGACTTCACTTAAAGGGGAAGTGCACTCATTGAAAATAACAATGTGTCAGAGAGGTCATGTCGTTGGTATTGTTACTTTAAAATAAAGATTTTCATCAGATATCATTGAAGGTTGCTTATATCGACAATTTTGAATGTTCCCGGTCGCTGACATTTTGGTAAGTCACATGACCTCCGTGCGCGGATGTGATGCGTCATGTGCTCAACCTGAGGCTCAATTATGGCCGGCGCCGATTTCTCGGATTTATCCTCATCTGATGAAGAAATGGAATTATTGGTTGATCGGGAAGACGGAGGAATACGCCCGTACAGATTTGAACCTGTGGCTGTCAATAATATTGAATATTTGGACGGTTCTTCGGAGGGGAATGACGCGGAGTCTGAGCACTTGGCGGCCTATGTACAGGACATAAGTGCGTAAACAAAGGCTGCCGGAGCTCGCTGTTATTTTCAATGAGTGGACTTCCCCTTTAAGGAAAATAAGATGGTACTTCGCAGTCGCCGGCCTGGTTGTATTTGAATCTTCCATCCAGCTTTTTTTCTCGCAAAGTCCTCGTATTGCCATGCTTTCCCCGTGACATCAGTCATTACAAATATAACAAGGCTCAGTATTGTAGTGGTGGAAAACTGCAGTGATCGTACTGAGAGTTGTTCCTAGGATTTGTTCATGTAACTAGGGTCGCGTAACCAGCGTGAGCAATATTTGCTTCGAGGGTCATTGTCGAATCCTGCTGCAAACATATTAAATGAAATGGTGACAAATTGTTGGAGAGGTGCTTGTCTGCTTCCTGATTACTGTTGAGATGCCCTTGACCAAAGGCCCACCCACCTGCCAATGAATGAATTCCATTTTTTTTGTCATCATGTGAAACTGTCGGTTGGAACAGCTGCCGGAAGGTCTCTGGTTTGTCATCTGACTGCTCGGATGAAGGGCAAAGTTTATAAAACAGTGGCGAGGCCGGCCATGATGGTCGGATTAGAGACTGTGGCGCTGAAGAGGCAACGGGAAGCAGAACTGGAGGTGGCAGAAATGAAGATGTTGAGGTTCTCGCTTGGATAGGGTTAGAAATGAGCTCATTAGAGGGACGGCCAAAGTTGGATGTTTTGGGGACACAATTTCTAGAGAGCAGACTTAGATGGTTAAGGAGATGTTCAGAGGCGAGAGAGCGAGGAAATTGGTCGGAGGAGGGTAAGGATGAAGCTACCAGGGCAGAGAGCGAGAGGAAGACCAAAGAAAAGGTTGTTGTCAGGGAAGACATGAGGACAGCGTGTGTTAGAGAGGAACATCCACGAGACACGCTGCAGCGACCCCTAACGGGACAAGCCGAAAGGAGAAGAAGAAGATATGAAAGTGTACAATGAAATTGGAGAACCCGCCTTGCGTCGGTGCATACATAAAAGCAAAAGTAAATACAAATGAATGAAAATACATGTGTAAAATGGGATTCATAAAAAGGATTGCTGAGGATATTGAAATCTGCGTGCTTTTGCATGAATAGAGGAAAGATGAGAGTTCAAGGTGGTGAAGGCTCTCTGGGGGAAAAAAACCAGTTCCTTAGTCTGTTGGTTTTTCCTGTTGCTTTTGCGCATCTGTAAGGCTTTCCAAATAGCAGGAGCTCAAACAGTTGACAGTCTCCTTAATAATGTTCCGAGCACTGCTGAGGCACCAAGACGTCTGCCAGAGATGGGTGAGGGCAGCCAACGATCCTCTGAAGTTGGCACTTTCTGCCCCAGTTCAATTTCCGAACCAAATGGATGCACATGATGTCAGCTGGCTTTCCGTAGATGAGCGGTAAAAGGCTAGCTGCAACTTTGTGTCCAGGTCCGTTTGTCCTGAGGCTTCTCAGGAAGTGGAGACGCTGTTGCAACCTTCTTGATGACCGCTAAGATGTTTTGTGTCCTGGAGAGGTCCTTTGAAATCGGGACTCCTAGGAACCTGAATGTGGGGACTCTCCGTTGATGAAGATCAGAACCGCTTCAGTTCTGTTCATCCTGAAGTCCACAATGAGCTCCTTTATTTTTCACAGCCAGATTGTTGTCTGTGCACCAGGTTGCGATCTTCTGGACCTGTTCTCTGTAGGGTGCCTCGTCTCCCGTCCAGATCCGCCGGACCACCGTTTGACTCGAGAGGTGTGGCGCTGTTCGGCTTACTCTGACATCGCTTTTGGAATGGCTGCATGTGTGTGTACAACACAAATATGTGGGTTCAATTTCTCCTTGAGGGATAAAACCGTGTATCAGACAATACAATAACAATATAATACAGGTTACGTGGTCCAAGTAATTACAGCTTTCTCTGTTGCGTTCAAGTTTTCCACGACAGCAAATGACAAACCATAATGCATATTGGATATAATGTATTGCATTTATTGTATATTATCAGTGTCAATCAAAACAAGAAAGAAATCATTGAGTACAACGAAAAACAGATGGCTTGGTTTTGAAAAGCGGCCAAATAAGCCCATTTGATCCGGACCAACGCTGATATCAAATAAAAGCCAGAGTAAGAGTATTAAGAAGCGCCCCAAACTTCATTCCACTTGTAGTCGTTATGTCGTGTAAAATGCAGCGTGGCTCTTTGTAATATTTCAGGGCCCCTGAAAAGGAAAAATGTTATCAAGTCCTGGTTTAGAGGCCAGCGAGTTTCCGCTGCACTTTCACGGCAGCTTGCGTAACTTTTGAAGTTCTCGCCCTCTTCAGTGCAATCATTTTATATTTCCGATATATCCTCTCATTAAACAAGCAAAGTACTCGTGTGAAGCGCAGGTGGAAAGGGCGCCACTTCTTGCCTCCCTGGAAAATTCACTTTTGCAACTTTTCAGTTTCCTTTTTTTAGCTCGTGTGAAGAGTTCCTGGCTATTGTGGGTCAATGATGCAACTTATCCTCATAGCTTTTTTTTTTAGAGAATAGAGAAAAAGAACACTCAAGTTATTTCAGTTAGTGTTTGTCGAAAACATTCAGATTCGGGTTAAGACGGTTTCCCCCCAAGACGTTTCCGCTTGACAACGGCCGCCTCCGTCCGCCATTTTGTCTGGCTAATGCTCGTCCGGTTTCGCCCTCTTTTTAGTCATTATCGCCCCAAAGAAGAAAGCTGCGTCTTTTCGAAATGCATCTTGCAGCCAAAAGAAAATCCATTACCATGGAAACGAAGCTCAAGATCATAAAACGAGGCTTCGGTCCGTCGACCGTGGTGACAATTACGAAAGACAAAGTCCGTATTTTAGCGCGTGGGAATGGTTCCGTTCCTATGTCGGATACAAAGATCACAAAACAAGGTTCTTTGGTACTTGTCGAGATGGAGAGGACTGAGGACCAGGTTCCTTCGCGATAGCTAAGCGCAGCCTCCCCTTCTTCTTCTTCTTCTTCTTCTTCTTCTCCACCCACCTCTCAGCATCTAATGCAGTAATCATCTTGTTTATTTCAATGTATTTGTTTTTTATCCAAAGTATTTTGATGGAAATTCTTACTTTAATGGTGGAATCCGACTTAATTCGAAATTCCAGTTAAGTCGCTACAGTAGGAACGGACCTCAGTCGGAGACCGAGGACTCCCTGTACTGTAACGTATTTATAAGAAGAAAAATAGAATAGCATGCTTCAGTATTTTTACTTTATCATGAAGATACACTCATAACATTATTTAATGGAAGGTAAATAATTAGTTTGTCCATCACCCGAATGCAATTGACATTGTGCTGCTTATTCTTGTGCGCGCGCCTCGGCCATGGGATGCAGTACAATGCCGACATATTAAATCTGGATTTGATGATGAAACGGAAGAAGGCTTAACTATTTCAACTAAGCTTCAATATTGGTCGTTTTTGCAGAGGATAAAGAATATGTCTGTGAGTGTTGTGATATGCAAGTGTTGCTAACGTTTGTGTTCAAATCCAAGTTTTTTTGTTTTTTTCTTACGAAATTGCTTCGGATTTTGTTACCACGTCCATGGCCTTTTGCAATCTTTTTTTATAATTAAGCTCCTGGACTTTGATAAGACAATTTTAATGTGATCTGGTCAAATATACACGATGTAATTTTCTTTGTTTTATGTTTAGTCCTCAATTAAACTTCAATTTGGGGTGCCAATAAACATCTGGATCTCATTTTTTGGATGGCTTTTTCACTCTCTGGCAAAACTGCTACTTGTTGTGGCGTTAGCTGCCCACACAGCTGGCGCTAACTGAAGTTTTCGCTCACAACTCCGCGCCAAAGCTTTTTTTCTCAACAACAAAAACAACAACTTGTAAATGAATTCACGTATAAGTCGAGGTTTTGCTGTTGGACGCCGCCAAGTAATTCACTCGTTTTTTTTCTAGATTGCTCGAAGACCTGCTTACCAACGATCAATTCCAGACGACTGAATGTCATACTATTGAACATTATACCACCTCTACGTCTATTTGTCGTCTGCACCTTCACACAGTCGTCTCTCTCCCTTTGCGCTACGTATTATTGATTTTTGGTGGCTATTTTTCAGGGAAATGTGAAGGTCACCTTGAAAAATGTGACCACAAGATCAGGAGGGATTACATGCACAGTTTTCCATCTTTTTTGTTGACATTCGTTTGGACTGCCATGAGAATCTTCCCATCAAATATTTAGGGATGCTATCCAGGTTCCCTCCGTGGTTAAAACGCTTCAAACTTTTTATGATTTACAAGACACAAGTCCCCATTTTTGATGGTGCTACTTCCATTTCCGATCACAAACATGTCGTTTAGATATGTAGGTTTGTATCGGGAAAATGTATGACAGCAGAACGGTGACACCGTGACTCTGCAGTTTTTACATTTTTGATGTTTGAATCGTTTCATATATTTGATATTTATCTGCGAACAGCTGTGGGTGTTTTTCCAAGTGTTTTAATAAATACAGTTGAGTTGAGGGAGTTGCAGCATTCATTCCGAATTGTGGGGAATTTTGGAAGCCCGATAATAGGAAATGTAATTACAACAACAAACCAGGACAAAAGTGGATGATGCACTTGGGGACTAAGAGAGGCGCGACATCTATTAAAAGGCGAGGCTGCCTGTTAATGAAAGGTTTTTTTTTTTTTTTTTTGTTTTTGTTTTTTAATAAAACATTGATTTCTTGGTGGGTGGCACGGTGGATCACCCGGTAAAGCATTGGCCTCACATTTCTGAGGAGCAGGATTCGATCACGTTTCGTTTGAATATTCTCCCCGTGCCTGCGTGGGGTTTCTCCTCCCACATCCCAAAAAACACGAAACATTAATTGGACGGTCTAAATTGCCCCTAGGTGTCATTGCGAGTGCGGCTGTTTGTCTCTTTGTGGCCTGCGATTGGCTGTCAACCAGTTCAGGGTGTACCCCGCTTCCTGCCCGGTGACAGCTTGGATAGGCTCCAGCGCTCCCCGCGACCCTCGTGAGGATAAGCGGTGAAGAAAATGGACGGATGGATGAATTCTTGGTCTTTAATACGTGTTGCTTTTTAGAGGACGGCTCCCATCACAGTAACCTTGACTTGTTGACCCTTAAGTTTCAAAAGTTGCTCTCAAAGATTAGTCAGTTGAGTCGGAAAATCTTTCGCCATCCTGAGCCTGCGGCTACGAAAATTCCCTTCAGTAAATACAAATGGAAGGTTTTTTTTTTTTTTAAATTTTAAAAGCCTGTATTCGCTACACTGTCTTCTAACCCTTGGCATTTTCTGC
Source organism: Syngnathoides biaculeatus (assembly GCF_019802595.1). Lineage (NCBI taxonomy): Eukaryota > Metazoa > Chordata > Actinopteri > Syngnathiformes > Syngnathidae > Syngnathoides > Syngnathoides biaculeatus. The sequence goes on from NC_084644.1 coordinate 5,255,428, forward strand.
TTGAGCAGATTGACTTTGACACATGACCTTTTCCATCTATCGTATTTAGTGAGTAATACATCTGTGGCAGGTCTTTTGTGTGGAAGGGGCTTGAAGACTTCTTTTACGTCGTGTATGCACTGCAACTTCTCCAGAACGCCAACAATAGAGCCCAGTTGACCGCTAATGTGTTCCGAAAAAATTCAGATCAGTCATTTTTGGTTTCTCGGTCGATGATCAAGTCGTTAGAATGAAACACTGGCAGACGGAAGCATTTCTCCGGCAAAGTGGCTTTGAATAACAATTTGGCGGTTGCCCCATTGAAACAAATGCACGTTGCATTTCCTGTTTAATAACCAAACCTCTTTCCTAATGGCTAAAAAGGACCGAGGCGAAAGTTTCCAAACAAATCAATCTCATATTGCTGCGCTTTAGACGTTGTCAACTTTTCATTTTTCCTCGGTTTCGGGCTAATGTTGACGTCAGCGTGATAGCGCGATACAGAGGTTTGCAAAGCTAATTCGAATTGTGAAAGCATGTTGACTTTCAAAATGTGTATGTGCACTGAGAAAGAGAACGTTGAAAATGAGATGAAAACAAAAATAATGCAAATCATATCCGCTGTGAAACTTTTCTTGTTGAGGACCTCCGATAGCAGAACAAGCTCAAATCTAAAAAAAAACAAATGGAAACTAAACGTGAATAAAATCTAAAACATTTTAAAAAATTAAATAATTGACTTTGGGGCGGCACGTTGGATCAGCTGTTAAAGCATTGGCCTCACAGTTCTGAGGTCCTGGGTTCGATCCCGGCCCCGCCTGTGTGGAGTTTGCATGTTCTCGCCGTGTCTGCGTGGGTTTCCTTCGGGCACTCCGGTTTCCTCCCACATCCCAAAAAACATGCAACAATAATTGGACACTCTAAATTGCCCCTAGGTGTGATTGTGAGTGCGGCTGTCTGTCTCGATGTGGCCTGTGATTGGCTGGCAACCAGTTCAGGGTGCCCGTTGACAGCTGGGATAGCCTCCAGGCCTCCCCGCGACCCTCGTGAGGTTAAGCGGCTGACAAAATGGATGACTCTAAGCTCAAAAGTGTATGAAAGTGGTGGCCTCGAGATACCCAAAGGTCCAGGACCAAAGGGAGAATAGTTGTTCGTCTGCGATTGGCTGGCAACCAGTTCAGGGTGTACCCCGCGTCCTGCCCGTTGACAGCCGGGATCGGCCCCAGCAGTCCCCGCGACCCTTGTGAGGATAGGCGGGCAAGAAAATGGATGGATTGATGGATGGATAAATGACTTTGGACCCTGCATACACACTATAAAATTAATTTTTTTTGTGCCAATTACAAGCTCCTTTTGGAGCCTTTCCCCATGATATTTTGTGTATTACCAGTTCATTCCTGAAATTATTATACAATACACTTTAATGTAAAGTGTGATGGAGGTAATTGTTTTTCTTTTTTCTAAAATAAAAAAAAGTTTCAAAATTTTGATGCTTACATACTCCATCCATTTTGTGCACCGGTCAGCTCCACTCTGGTTGCGGGCATGCTGAAGCCTTTCACACCTATGGGCAATTTCGATACTGATAAATTACAAATTTTTGCCGGTGGTCACCGATGAGCAGTTCGAGATTGCAACTGGATTCGCGCGGGTAAAAGGTCTTACCCCGGATAGCGGATGTGGTATGCTTTGGATTGTCGGGATTTCCCTTCCAGATGCATCGAGATTCCTGTTGGATTCCGACAAACTCAATTTTTCAAAAAAATGTTCAAATATTCACATTTTTGCTGTTTTGAGTGCAATTTTTCAAGGTTGAGAATGAATTTTCAAGCTCGATCCAATGAGTTTGAAATTGTGTCATCATTTCCCCCTGAGAGTGATCCAGAACGCGTCCACGGCAGTGAAATTCATTAGCGCCCTTTGAAGCTTTTGTTACCCCCCCCACCCCCCCCGAGCAGATTGGGCTCTGCTTTATGACCCGTTTTTTAGCGGGCACCTCGCACGTATGAAGTTATATGGGAGGATACGTTGGTCGGGTGTGTGAGGCCGCAGTAAAAGTCAGAAGCCGGCGACACTCCGCCGCGTTGTAATCGTTCGCTCGGAGGATTATGAAAAACGATAACTCAAAAGTCTTCCCTTTCGATCTGACGCGTGGATGGAGCCCCGTCCTTGGCGCGGGGAAAACAAAGATCACCCTTGTATCATAACTCTATTATTGAGGATGGTGATTCGATATTGATTGGGTTTCGCACGGCTTATTGTTTGATAGGGACGGTACGAACGCGCCGTCCTCCCTTGCGTCTGGCGCCCCTGTGCAGCTGTACTGTGTGCTGTTATGGCTTCATAGCGGCTTTTATTTGGGATGTAAAATGACTCATGCGCCACATTGTGCGCCTGCTGATAAAGCTATTATTTCCCCTGGCCCTGCGGAATCGGCCAAAACATATCCATCTCTGCTTTCTGGCTTGTTTGCTCCTCTTTTTTTTTTTTTTATCTGCTGGCTCGTGTGGGGTCAACAGATGCACGACAAAGTTTTAACGGCGTGGCTTGTAATTAATGCCGACGCCACCACGACGAAAAGGGGGCAACGGAGAACGCGGTGCCGTATTACCGTCGTTTTTGGTTTTTTTTATGTCGAAAATGGCCGTCACGCTACGTAAAAGATGCCTCGGGTGTTATTAAAACCCGCTGATTGTGTTTTTTTTTTTTTTTTATTGTTGCAGGTGCTGATCGAGGCGACGGTTTCCGAGGCGCGGCAAGGATACCTTGCCATCGATGACATCATGGTCCTCAACTATCCCTGCTGTAAGTGAGACCGCTGACAAGAAGAAGTTGCAGACACAGACTTGAAAAAAAAAAAAAATAGGAAAAGAAAAGATTTAATGGCTTGAATGTACTTCAAAGCACCGTGAAACATAAATAAGATGAAGAAAAGTCACGGTTGATCATCCCGGGTATCCCGAGGGATTCTGCAACAACGGCTGCTATTAAAACATTTTGAAGGCCTCATGTGACGGTGAGAGACCTTCACTTTCATGATCTCTTGTTTGGTTGTCAGTGTTGAAAGCTTGAAGTCGTCATCCATCTTTTTTCAAAGCCTTTGTAGGATTTATTATTATTATTATTTTTTTTTTATTCTTCCCCCAAATCTCGTCTCCTCACGCCGAGTGGCTTTTTTGCGCCCGAGGTGAGAAAGTGAAGGCGCCACCCGGGTTCAGCCCGCGGCGGCTTTGTGTAAAACATTGACTCGGAGCCTTGAGCCCTTCCCGTCTCTCGGGGTCATCGTGTGTCACTCCCGACCGCAGGATGTGAGAGTTGTTGTCGGCTTCGGGGCGCACTGCTCTGAAAGATTTATGTTCGAAGATGCAGTTATTGCTCGTTATTATTTACAATCCTGATAAACCGACGCTGGTGTCCACTTGTGTGGGGAAAAAAAAGCAGGTTTGTTTACACTCTCTGCACGCTACGACTGGAGTCCCCCTGCCTCGTTCCTTCGCGCGACCACAGATGGTCTTTTGAAGGCTCCCACTGTGGCAATTAAACAGTTAAGAATCTCATCAAGACCTGCGCACGCCTCACAACGTGGCCGGCGTCCAGTTGGCAGGATTTGGCAGCCTCCACAGTGCGAGTGAGAGAAGAAGAAGATGAAGTACGAGGGAAAAGTCACGAGTGGGGGGGGGGGTTGAATAGCCCGTCGAGTTCACTGGGGAGTTCGGTCTCTTCCGAGCGTTACTATTCAAAAAGTTTTCACACAGAGTATTCGCGTTGCTTATTTTTGTTCAGCTGACTTTGCATCATTTCCAACTCATTGTTATTATTTTGTAATCATATTCACCAGTGTTTCCCAACCCTTTATTGAGGGAAAGCAGACATTTTACCTTGGAAAAAATCTCACGGCATACCACCGTACAAAGATGCCACGAAAGGTTGCTTTACAAATGAGCCAGTTAACGCGTCGGTTTACGAAAAAAAAAAAAAAAAAAAAGTTTCAAGAGAGACGGGTATAAAGCCGACGTAGAAATGTCATCTGTTCTACGTCTGGGGCTGCCGTATCCGTAGCGACTCGGCCCCCAGCCTGCGTGGGTGTTCTCCGAGCACTCCGATTTTCTCCCACGTCCCAAAAACATGCAACCTTAATTGGACACCCTAAATTGTCAATAGGTGTGACTGTGAGTGCGGCTGTTGTCGGTCTCTATGTTCCCTGCAATTGGCTGGAAACCAGTTCAGGGTCTATCCTCCCTCCTGCATGTTGACAGCTGGGATAGGCTCCGGCACTCGCCGCGACCCTCATGAGGATGAGCAGCTAAGACAATGGATGGATGTCATTGGGGCCATCTCGTGGAACGATCAAGCAGATCCAGCATATTGAGCTGCCATTCCAAATAGAACAGTAAAGTTATGCCTCGGTTCTCGACCACAATCTGTTCCAGAAAACGGTTCGAGAAGTGATTTGTTTGAAAACCGAATCGATGTTTCCCATCACCATGAATGGAAAAAGAAATAATGCGTTCCAAGCCCAAAATATTGGGCTTTTTAAAGCATTTTTTTTAGCTTTTCCTGATAATAAACTGTATAGTAGAAATACATATATAGTTTAAATACTTTATATAATAAAATAATTTAAGAAATATATTTATTTTATTTAAATGTTTTTATAATGTATGCTTTAGTAGTCGAGTACGCTAGGCTGGGAGTGCATTGCCATAACTGTAGCGACTCGGCCCCCAGCCTTGTAAACTTTTTTTTATGAACAAATGTGCAGAATAACTTTAAAAAAGCAACTTGCCTTCTTTGGAGCCAATACAGTCGTTCTCGATAAGAAGAAAAACAACAGTCAGTACCGGGACACGTCTGTGTACAGAGGCTGCGTTCTACAGAATAACAAAAGTGCGCTGGTTGCGCCGTGCGTTTTATGTCATTTCGGGTTTTTTTTTTTTTCGCAGGGCGTTCGAATTGACAATTCCAAAACGTGTCGTGGGTGGGTCAGCTGCTTGTGCCATGCGCGATGTTATTTCTGTGTTTTTTCGGGGGGAGCGTTCGAATTGAAATGAACAAAGCGTGTCGTATGATAACAAAGCTGCTGGCACCGCGCCCGTTATGTTATTTCCGGGTTTTTTCGGCAGCGTGTGAATTCAAAACAAAGGGCGTCGTGGGTCAGCTGGTCTGGCCGTGCGCAATACGCTATTTCCGGGTTTTGTCCGGGGCGTTCGAGCACCGATTTTCGTTTGAAAACGGAAGCAAAAAAAAAATCTCGAAATTTTCATTCGAAAACCGATTTGTTCATAAACGAGGACGTTGGAGAACCGAAGCTTTACTGTAATGTAACTCTAATGGATTTAGCTGCATTGCAGCAATTAGCGTGGAGCACAATTGATTCAGATCTGAATTATCTGTGCCTGATTGGCATCTGAAGAGAACTGTTTTTCTCATCATCATTATTATTATTATTATTATTATTATTGAATTTTTACTCAAAACCAGTAGCCAGTTGTGCTACCTTCCAATTTTCCCTTTAAATTAGAAAACGTGTCTTTCTTCTTTGCCGTATTTCTGCCCTGCTTCTACTCTGTACTCATTAATGACGGTTGGAGCATGATTTATTCTCAGAATGATGATTGAATTGTGGGAAAACTCTTACTTGATGTTTTGTAATTTTTCCCCATCACCAGTGTAAACAAGCAGTGTACGACGTGGCTATTTTTACCGACGTAATGGCTCTAAAGAGACACGACGGTGGTCTTATTTCGGGTTTCTCCCAACCTCTCAAGGTTTCTTTTTTCCCCTTAGTTTTATTTATAAATCTGTGTAATTGCTCCAGGAAAATACTCTTTTTTTTTTTTTTTTTCCATTCTGCATGGTACATGAACAGTATCAACAAGCCGCCATATTCTTCATCTGTGAGGGAGCAGCACGGCGTTGAGAACGAGCCTCTCTCGAAGGCTTCGGCTACACCGACGCTCCGCCGTCTTTTTCTGTCACTCATCGGGACTGACAAGTTGACACGTTCCTAGCCGATTTCCCGCGCCGGCCGCCATTTACGCAGCAATTTGGTTCGGCTACTCGCTGCTCTATTGTTAATCACAGAGTCGGGTGAGAGGGTGACTCCCACGCCGATTCATCGGCAGCTCAGCTCAGCATGCCGGGACATTATTAGTCAAATTGTGGAGGACGGACGCTTACGCCGTGGCTTTCCTTTCACACGTTCTCTCCCACACTCTGCTCTGAATAGATTACTCTTGATATAAAGTGTCTTATGTTCCCTCAGAGAGAACCGCTCGCAGCACTCTCGTAGATAGACATTTTAATGCATGTTATTACCGTGAAAACAATGTATGTGAGGTCCTTTTTTTTTTTTTTCTTTTTTTTTTCAACGCACATGACACTTACTTGTTTACATTTTCAGCAAAACGTACACCCATGGAACAGCAAACTCCTTCGTGTTTGAATTGATAAAACATTCCATCCATGGAAAGGTTGAGTTTTTGCACATAAAAACAATTATTACATGTCACTGAAACCCCCCCCCCCCAAAAAAAGAAAAAAATCCTCCTGAATAAAAATGAAATGTTTGATGTTTTTATAAGCAGCACAGTGTCGAGGAAAAGGAACCTAAATTGTGTTTGAGCCCTGATAAGGAATGTGTCGTCTGTGACCGGCTGGCCTTGCGAGTGACCGAAAGGTAATTCTTTCCTTCCTTGTCTCTCTCCTCCGCCCGCGTTCTTAGATAAGGCGCCGCATTTCTCCAGGCTCGGAGACGAGGAGGTCAACGCCGGACAGAATGCGACTTTCCAATGCGTGGCGGCCGGAAAGGCTTCCGAGGCCGAAAAATTCATACTGGAGGTGAGTCGTAGTTGGAGGTAGTACGTGTTGGACTTGGGACTCCAAATTGCAGCTTCTACATTGTGTAAGGGAAACAAAGCGTGGTCATGTTCACGACGACTGTTGTACCGGTAATTAAATAGCCTTAGCGTAGCACTTAAACCAGCGGAGTCGAACAAATTTTTGCCATGGGCCGCATTGTAGTTCTGGTTTCCCTCTGAGGGCCCTCGTGACCGTGAAACCATTCAAATCCTTAATCGCCTCATCATATTTACACACCGAATTTATGTACTTGTTTTGGAGACAGGAATCAAGGGAAATGGGGTTTCCCACTATGGTTCATGTTTGGTAACACAATAAAAGAATCTCGTGATATCTCAACGTTTTCGTTTGTGACATGACAAATTGAAGTATTGGTACAGATTTCAACAAGAATGATCGAAGTTGACTTGCCTTTGATTTGCCTTTGCGGGCCACATAAAATTGCGCGGTGGGCCGGATCAGGTCCCCGGACCTTGAGTTTGACACCTGTGACTTAAACTGAACCTTATGTAAACCGTCAAAATGTTAACTCCAACCACAAAATAATGAACATATTATTGATATTGATACACCTGTGACAGGGTCAGTTGAAGATGAGCATGAGCGGTTTAAAGTGTTGTAAGGTTGTTTATAATATGAATGATTTCTGCTCCACAAGTACTAACGTTTTTAAAAATCATAATTCCCTACAGTTATAATTTGTTTCCTCATGTTACCAGGCACTGCTTTTATGTACAGTATGCTTAGACAACAATATAAAGAAAAAAATGTTTTACTCAAGTCTGGTCTCTTAACCGTTGGTCTACTCACAACACGAGGAGACTTGATTTTTGAATTCAAAAATAGTTCTTTGCTTAAATCATCATTCGATTGATTCTACTTTACGTTTCGTTCTTCAGTTTTTTTCACCATCACATTTTGTATAATTTTGAAAGTAGGAATTATCAAGAAAATACTACATAACAGCACAGTGCTCCACCAGAGACTCGCGGTCCGGCGCTTGCAGATTCACCTGTCACCGTTTTATTTTCCTCATTTTTGTCAATATCCATTTTTTTTTTTAATCCTTTTTCTTGGGGTGGTGGCAGGTGCAGTTTATCCCCACTTAATGAAGATTTTTTTGGGGGATTTAGTTTATCTATTGAATGTTTTTATGGACTGTTTGCAGTCCAGCCCAGTGTTTGTCTTGTGTCGATTGTATGTGGAGCCTCAAAACCCAAATCAATGTTGCAGTTTTTCAGTTGCAGCATGTCGGTGGACGTGAGGTGCTCAATCACAGCACAAGGTCGCTGACTGTCTTTTTTTTTTTTCCACTTTCCACTTCTGTCGCTTGGTGTGCGGCGGGCCTAAGGCCGCCCTATTTCGTGTTCTTGCGGTCGCAGGACTGTTCTCATCGAAACCTCAATGACTGGTTGTGTGTTTGTCATCCTGAGGTTTGTGTGGTCTGTGGATTCACGATAACAGCAGTAGAAGTGCCCAAGCGAAACTCCAATGTTTATGTTGCTCTCCTAAAATTTGCGCAACAACAGGAAGCATTCTTTAGACCATTTCTGGCTTTGAGTTTTCCAAACGTTTTTGACACGCTAATCATGACAAAGCTGAGTGTATTTTTGCCGAAGGTCCAAAAGTGGAATACATTTGCTCCATCTCTAATTGCTAATGTTTGCGTTTAATAAAACATAACTAATTTTATGATGATTGAATTCCTACGATCGGGATCAATGTCTTGTTAGAATAAAATTGTAGAAATGCCATTGCCATACTAATTAAATGGGACTATGGTTGTTATTACAGATTGATTGGCTGGAATAAAAGCCTGTTATTTAACCTTCAGGCTTTTAACAAGGGTCATTTTTTTTTAAACTTTCATTATTCATTAATCATATTTACCTTTACTTGGTGTAGGTACTGCAATGATAGAACTACTCGAATTAAAAAAAAAACAAACCATTAAATTCAAATTTTCTGGTGCTCAGCGAACGGCTCTTTTCATAGCATTTGCTGTAATCGTCATGAACACGACAGCGGCATTTGAAAGCATCTAGAAGTTTAAGAAAGGTCCATGGAAAATGCCTGCATACACATTCTTAACTCACCAATAAGTGGAATGCTTATTTTTGGATATAATCGGGGAGGACTGGTAATTACAGAATCGTTATATAATTACAACATTTCCGTCTTTTCTTTTACAGTTGAATCTAATCTTACCAAAAAGAAAATTGGGGGTGGGGGTTCTCATACTGATAACTAAATCAAGATGATTGGATCTGAGGGATGTTGTAGCATGCTAGCTTTGAACTACAGTATTACCTTGCAAATTGCATGGCCGCTACGTCGCTCCTCCTGCATTTGATGGCGATCTGTTACTTAAAACGAAAACTCAAAAGTCAAAATGTAAACCTTGCAAATGGTTCAATAATGTTGTTATTTTTTCAAAATTGCAAAATCCTTGAGAGAAGGCAGTTGAGTGCTGTCTGTACGGGAAAGCCTTCCCGATATTTATTAGCGAAACAACAATGGTAACACTCTGGGTTGTGCTCTAATTTGTGATTTTAACAAAGTCTTGCAAGGCATCTTTTTACCAAATTTTGTAAAAACACAAATGACTGTCATTGCATGAATATTACTGGGTTTATTTTGTGTTTCCGATTTCATTTGAATGGGGATCATTTTGCTCACGTCATTTTTTTGGAACTTTCCCCATTTCAAGTCGCTCAATGCCAAGCGAGAGTTGAACACCGATCATCTCTGACCTCATCCTGTCTTTGTCTTCCAGAGACACAACGGGGAGATTTTAACCACTGCGTCGGTCAAGCACCTGAGTCACCGGCGTTTTGTGGTGTCGTTCCAGCTCGACAGCGTCCAGAGGTCTGATCAAGACCTTTACCGCTGCATCACGCAGTCCTCCAGGGGCTCGGGGGTCTCCAACTTTGCTGAACTCATTGTCAAAGGTAACGCTTGGACTTCTCCGTCCTGTTACCTGAAAAAGATTCCGCCATCGATCGTGGAAATTTCGGCCACACGGTAAAAACACCCCAAACGGCTAACGTGTGCGTGTTCCTGATGAACACCGAAAACCCTCTGCTTGGAGAGTTCAGTCTTCCCGACAGGCATTTCTGAGGCCGGAATCAAAGAGGGTGTCGTGGCCGGCTCCTCAGCCTCCTGTCAGGAAGCCGTTCACTTAACTTGGTCTCCCGCAGCACTGTCATATCATGCACCGCAGATGGTGACCTTGCTCACATTTCTCAGTCCAGCCCCACAGCCTGACAACACTTTGACAGCATCGTAATGACGTGACTGCGAGTTGGTTTTCTGGCAAAACATATCAGGCCTCAGCAACGGAACAATGATAAGTGGAAGTCAGAATGTGACATTCGCACTCGTTTCCCCCCCCCCCCACCTCCCCTCCGCTGACCTTTAGTTCCCCATTATTTATACCCAGAGAAAGACACTTGGAGAAGGGGGTAGCAGATGAGATTTCATGTCTTGATACGTCATTCCGCATTATGCACCGTGTAGTCTCGTAATCTATTATCAGTGCATATTTATTTGGTTTTGCTGGTGTAACAACTGGTATTTCTCGATTGTTGTTTTGCCGGAACGTCCCAGTGGACAGCGGCTATGCAAATTGAAGCAGATCGCACTATGTAAGTTATATTTTGTACAAAGTAATTGCCCTGTCCATCCACCCATCCAATTACTTCCATTTATGCTGTTCGGGGTAGAGGCTGGCAATTCATGCCACTTAATCTCAGGGCACAGATACGCAGACAATGAGCAGCTTGTCCACTGACCAAAAGGTTGGTGGTTTGAATCCTTGCTTTTTAAGCGTACCCGGGAAATAACCCTTGATTGCTTCCTTCTTCTTCTTTTCCTTTCAGCTTGTCCCGTAAGGGGTCGCCACAGCGAGTCATCTGTTTCCATCTAAGACCGTCTTGTGCATCTTTCGAACACCCGCAGTCCTCATGTCCTCCCTCACAACTTCCATCAACCTTTTCTTTGGTCTTCCTCTCTCTCGCTCTTTTGCCTGGCAACTCCATCCTCAGCTCCCTTCTACCGGCCGGGCCTCACAACTGTTTTATAAACTTTCCCCTTCATCCTAGCGGAGACTCTTCTGTCACATAGAACACCAGACACCTTCCACCAACTGTTCCAACCCCGCTTGGACCCGTTTCTTCACTTCCTTACAACACTCATCATTGCTCTGTATTGTTGACCCCGAGTATTTGAGGTCATCCACCCTCGCCATCTCCTCTCCCTGGAGCTTCACTCTTCCACCTCCGCCCCTCTCATTCTATTCTGTTTTACTTCTGCTAATCTTTATTCCTCTTCTTTTCAAACCGTGCCTCAGTCTTTCTAATTATTCCTCCGCCTGCTCCCTGCTTTCACTGCAGATCACAATATCATCTGCAAACATCATAGTCCAAGGGGATTCCAGTCTAACCTCATCTGTCAGTGTATCGATTACTACCGCAAACAGGAAGGGGCTCAGCGCGGATCCCTGATGCACTCCCACCTCCACCTTAAATTCTTCTGACACACCAATGGCACACCTCACCGCTGCTCTGCTGCCCTCTTATATGTTCTGTACTATTCTAATTACTATTCTTAGGATTACTACTGTCACGACCCGTCGGTGCCGGGAAGAACCCAAATGCAGGACTCCGGAGACGCAGAGGCAGTTTGCGAAAAGTGTTTATTCATTCCAAGGTCAGGGATCAGGCAGACGATCAACTGGAGCAGCGGTATCCAGGACGTCAGGCGGAGAAGGCAGGTCAGCGGGCAAGCAGGGATTGGTACACGGGAGATCAGACAGAGAGAGCAGCAGTATCAAGGATGTTAAGCTTACGGGGTTGGTCGGAGGACAGGCAGAGGTCGATACACCGGGATTCAGGATCAGGAACAAGGAAGTGCTGGAACGAGGCATGGATGGCAACAATCTGGCAAAGCCAGACCGTCCGCTGGGTCCTACACGTACTTTGGTTCACCTCCTAATCAACACAGGTGTGTAGGGGACCTGCACAGCCAGGACTGGGACCGGCAGGACCATGACAAATACCGCAAACAGGAAGGGGCTCAGAGCGGATCCCTGATGCCGTCCCACCTCCACTTTAAATTCTTCTGACACACCTTGATTGCTTCCAATGTCATAAATTGTAATTATATTCCAAAAAAAAAATGTTTTCAATTGCCTGAATTGATTAAACACAGGAACTACTGTAAATGAAGAAGTTGCAGTACCCTTGGAAAAAAAAAAGTATTCCATAGAGCTACAGTCCCATGTCTGTTAGATGAAATACTGTATCACTTGTGAAATTTTATGATGACACAAAACTCTCATGATTATGATTTGTAACACTGCTGTTTCAAGTTTGGAAAAAAAAGACAAGAAATAAGAAGTTGAGAGTGGAGATGTTTTTTTTTTTTTTTTTTTTTGGTGGTATGCAGGCCACAGCATTTCTTTCCCCCTTTGCAAAATGCGTATGAAATTTGCTCTTTCATTTTGTTTCGGTTTTTGATGCCACAAAGATGAGGACCGGTAGGCAAAGGCAGCTTTAAAGGGGAGCGTCGCAGCAGAAGTGGGGTGTTCTACCCATGTTATAAATCCTGTTAAAATGAGGGCCCTGAAAAGACCGGGCCGCCTCTGCCGGAATGACAGATTAGTCACAGCCACACATCCAAGCGATCTTTTCTCGTGCTTTTGTCCTCATTCCTCTGCCGCTCCTTCCTTCCTCACGCTGTTGCCCACGTAATTGTTCGGCGGCTCAGATTTGCGAGCAAGTGACCGTCGGGCTTGAAATTAATCCCCAGTCGGCAATCTCAAGTGACGGCGAGGAGCGTCTCTTCTTCCATTGTGAAACGGATGAAGGGTGCCGAATTTTTCGGTGGCAAAGGTTGTGTCATTGTGTTCACACCTGGTTATTTCTCCACGTTCCGTTTTGCTTAATGTATGCAAAATTATGAATGCCTTGTTAATCCGTGTGACTAATCAGCTATTTCAACGCGGTCTGACCCGCTCACGTCCTGCAGTCTCTCGGGATCCATTGAATTGTCAGTGGGCTCTTGCCGACTTGAGGACCCTGTTTTCATGCGGCTCATGAGTTCAATTAGCCGAACCGTACCACGCCGTGTCAAATGCCTTGACCAACATAGATTCTTTTTCTTTTTCTTTCCTATTCCCCAACAGTACCACCTTCCCCTATCGCGCCACCTCAGCTGCTGCGCGCCGGCTCCACTTACCTAATCATCCAGCTCAACACCAATTCCATCCTTGGAGATGGACCCATTATTAGGAAAGAGATTGAGTACCGTGCCAGCCAGTCTCCGTGGTCTGAAGTGCACGGAGTCAACATGGTCACCTACAAGCTGTGGCACCTGGACCCGGACACAGAGTACCACATCAGCGTGCTGTTGACTCGGCCCGGAGAAGGCGGCACGGGCCCTCCTGGACCTCCGCTCGTGAGCAGGACCAAGTGCGCAGGTGAGTCCACGTAGCGTCGTATCATTCAAAGATCTCTGAATGAAAGTTTGGCGAGGACACGCAGCGGTATTTCAATCGCGAAGCGGCTACCTTTCACATCTGACTACAAATATGGAATCGCTATTCTTCCTGACAGCTGCTCGACGATGTGATACGGTGCTTGTTCCAAACACCACCACCACAACATCAGGCAAACCGTAGATCTTCGCACGTGTGCTATTGTTCCCCTTTCACCATGGCAGGGTTAACATTTTGAATTTTGTTTATTTGACATCGCACACCTTAGGTGGGTAACCGCACAGTATGCATTGTACCGTGGCGCAGTCACTTTACAAATATTGGTTCGTGATCTCATAACCACAATTTCAAGATCAGGATTTGAAAACAGAACAAGCGATTGTGTTGAAACAAAAACGTATCAGATTGAGTATATTACACAATATAATTGCACTGGTGTGGTGTGGATTGTGATGGGCAGTGAGAGCAGGGAGCAGGTGGAGGAACAATTGGAAAGATGGAGGCATGCGCTGGAAAAGAGAGGAATGAAGATTAGCCAAAGTAAAATAGAATATATTTACGTGAATGTGAGGGAAGAATGAAGCTCCACGGAGAAGAGATGGCAAGGGTGGACGACTTCAAAAATATTTAGGGTCGACAATCCAGAGCAATGGTGAGTCCGGCGCGGTAACGAAGTGAAAGGGATGGAACAGTTGGCGGAAGGTGTCTGGTGTTCTATGTGACAGAAGAGTCTCTGCTAGGATGAAGGGCAAAGTTTATAAAACAGTGGTGAGGCCAGCCATGATGTACAGATTAGAGACGGCGGCACTGAAGAGCAGAACTGGAGGTGGCAGAAATGAAGATTTTGAGGTTCTCCCTCGGGAGCGAGCAAGTTGGATAGGATTAGAAATGAGCTCATCAGAGGCACACCCAAAGTTGGATGTTTTGGAGACAAGGTGAGAGAGCGCAGACTTGGATGGTTTGGACAGGTCCAGAGGCGAGAGAGTGAGTATGTCTGTCCAAGGGTGCTCAGGATGGAGCTGCCTGGCAAAAGCGCGAGAGAGGAAGACCGAAGAGAAGGTTGATGGATGTTGTGGGAGGGCTGTTGGTGTGGATTGGGGAAGATGAATGAGGATCGAAAATGAGGACACGCTGTGGCGACCGCTAACGGGAAAAGGCGAAAGGAAAAGGTGAAGACGATTATTCCACTAGTGCGTACTATATTCGTGGCTGAATTTTGCAGGAATCTAGCGAATTCGGGCGTTCACATACTTTCAACATTAAAAGGAAGAATTCAGTTGTGTGCTCTTTTACGACTTTATTTGGAAATAAAACACAGCACGATATCATTGCGCTCCACAGAGTACCATGTAAACTCAACAAAGTCTGCCTTTGACTTTGTGCAGTTTTTTTTTTTATGCTCTGCAAAGTTACAGCAGCTTCTGGAACCGTATTCTAACTCAGCCTTGTGAGCATCACGATTGGCTTTGATTCAAAAGTGAGTCAACCCCCTAAAAAAACGCTTGTACCCACAGAGTATACCTCGCTTGAATGAAGTACTATACTTTGCACTATCTGCATTATCTCATGAAAGTTCATTGACTGTGATATTGAGCGATTCTTAATGATCAAAGCCAGCCAGATATCGAAAATTAAAGGGCTGCTTTGTGACTATCGGGTAAAATTCAATCAGAGTGGAAGTGATTGACAAGTTGAGACTCAGTCACCGTGACACACTTATCTCCTTGGAAAGGCGACATTTGCAATCACCGGCTTTTTTTTCTTTTTTTTTTTTTTTGCTTAACTCCGGAGCTGAAAGCACAAAAATGGGAGACTTTCTACCGGCAGTACGGTCGTATCGATGTGACGCTTATTTGAAAAGATAAGAGCTGGCTGACTATATTAGCTAGCCAAAAGCAGCCATCTTTGCTCTCTACTGAAGGACGTGGAAAAGTTCATTTTTTTCAAGTCGAATAAAATGACAAGCCGGAGTCGGTGACTGTCGGGAAGTATTATCAATCACGGCGCACACGTTTACACTCTTGCAACTTTTGGAGAACTCGAGACGGACTACTTATTTTCAAAGATCATATTCATTTTTACTGTCATATTCGTTTAAATATTTATAAATGTCCTGTTTGTAAAGCAGTGAAATCACGATAAAAACAACACGAAAATAGAGGAAGGTATTTGTTGTTTGTTGTCAGTTTGTTTTTGAAAACAAGGAGCCTATCGAGCTCGTGCACGTGACGCCATTTTCACCGTCGCCATATTCCCGGTCAAACAGAGCTGCTCGACATTGAACCGGAGGAGAATATTTACAATACCCGAGGCGTGTTGGGCTGTCGGTTGTCACAACAGACGAGACAGATATTCAAAGAAATCATTCTATGGAATACCAGCTGAAAATTGCAGAAAATACCGATGGATTTCGGCAATTAAACGTGACGGATGGCGCCCAACCAAAATACACACACGCCTGTGTAGCGATCGCTTCATTTCAGGAAGAAATCATTCTTCTCAATCTGAAATTACCAAAAAGTATTTATAATGCCAAGTTGGCCCATTTGAGAACAATGCGTGTTGAAAAAAAAATCTGTTGCAGAGGTTTACGCAGGTTAAGTGTGGGCGCAATCGCTTCCGTGTACTTTCCGTGGAGACTACTCCATCCTCTTTTTTTCTTCCAATCATAGTTAATGAATGCGAGTTTGTGTAAAACCAGGGGTCATTTATCTAAATATTGGCATTTGTATTGAATGCTAGGTGAAAAGATCGATGGATTCCGGCAAAGGTTAACGTGTGGCCGAACACGCTTCCGCGTTCACGAGCCGTCAAAACCGTCACGATGTGGGATTTATTCTTGATGAGAACAGATCCAGCAACAAAGTGTTCGTATGCGTCCAGACTTTTCTACGCTTTCAAACTTTTCCGTGTAAATCTCGACGACTTACTCACCAGATCCACGTGTAGATCCAGTTGTCCAACACAAGCGGAAATGAATTAACATTCCAATTTCTTATTGGCAAAAACATCGACTTTGCATTAAATACGGGTCCTCTGTGCCGAGTTTATCTAATTTTTCCACGTTCTGTCGTTTAATTTCACCTGACGGTATCGGACAAGACTGGGCGTCGTGCTACAAGACATATTTGCGTGTCGTCTCCAACCGACTTAGCATTGAGCGATGCTTAGCTTGACCGCAATATGGCGACGTGAACAAAAGTCACGTGATTTTATGACGTAGGTGCACGAGTTCTATACCTGAAATAGTTTAGCGAGAGGAAATGGACATCCAGTACTGGTCGCCAGTCAACAGCGGGAGGCATACTGCATCGACAAGCAACCACTCAAGATTTTGTCCTATGGACAATTGCAAACTCTCTGCCCAGTATGCAAATGCACCCGCCCCGAGGAACCATTTGATAAATAGAGTGGAACTGAGCCGCACGGCGAGCGCAGAGAGGCCGTAAACATACGACGCCTCTGTTGTTCTCGGCAACAAATTCATAACATACACAAAGACGCATCTGGGACCACAATTCTGAAAGAGACCACAGTGTCATTAATTGCACCAACGTTGTAGCTCACAGTGCAAGATTCACTGCCACCAAAAGCAGAAATAATAGAAATTTATGATGAGAAATGCGCTAAATTTAAGCGTTAGGGTTTTGTTTTAAACAAAAAACACATTAAAGCGGCATGATAACAGGCAAATGTGATTATTGAAACAACAGCAAAGGATGCCGGGAAATGTCTCCTCACCTGATTCTGCTCCACGGCCAGATGTGAAGCTCTGATGATAGACACAAACTACAAACCTCGTAATGTAATGCAATAACCTAAATCAGTAGTTACCTGCTATTGTTCCCCCGTTCCAGCTACATGCGGCTTCAACGCTGTGTCTTCGCTCGCACTTTTATTTGTGAGTAGATTTTCTCAGGATCAGAATCAGCTTTTATTGGCCAAGGAACTTGTCTCCGGTGTTACGGTCTGAGCGCTCCCGGTGCTCAAAAGTCTCCTTGTGATTAATGCGTTGGGTGTATATTTTGTAAACTTCGGGCCACTCTGAAACATCCCCATCGGTGATTCAACTTGTCGCCGAGCGTTCATGTTCGCTACGGACGTCTCAGAAAAACCAACACAGCGAACGTACATATATGTGTATATCTTTTTATCAACTTTTGTTTTAAGGTTAGCGTTATAACGTATGTTAGCTCTCTCTATGTAGAAGAAGGGGAACTCAATGAGACCGGAGGATTTCCCAGTAAGCGTCTGCCACGTACCCAGAGTTCCCCTGTTAGTAGCGCATGCGCATTGATCACAAGGAGACTTTTCAGCACGGGGGAGCGCTCAGACCGTCACGTCGGCAGTCGTTGCTGCCCTGCTACGACATTCAAATGAGATGAAGATTGTTGTCTGTTACGGTCAAAAAAATGTAATACGGGTACATTTACATTTTTCCTTCCTTCACTTCCATTCATTGTTCATGCAATATTAATGTACGTACGGCGTCTTAAGTCACGCTTGTGAAACACTGTCACAAATTCATACTCTCTTGGAGCACTTCCACACTGCACACAATCCATTAGTTGAAATCTCAAGCTCACAAGTGACCAGCCTAACATTTAATAGTCACAGTTGCCTCTTTAGCATGTCATCCCTGGGCTTTACTCTCCAGGCATGAACCATCCACCCACACGTAATTAAAGTGTTACGTTCTTATAACGGGAGGATGGAGTGTAAATCGATGTTTCATGCCTGGGCAGTGCAATAAACGGATGACGTATTAGATGGACGACTGTTGTGTTAGCGTCTCAGATGCTACATTTGTGTAGCTAACACAGAAACATAATCTAAACAGTTGTGCGTTGTATCGTACGGCAGACATTTCGAAATGGCTCTAAGGCGTCACCTCACTGTTTTGAACACCTGGAGGCCATCCTGAGAATCAGTGAACGTAGAACTGTTCCTCCAACATAAACAAATTCAATGCCAAGAAAAGATACCAAATATCCAGCTCTGCCAAAATGGCGCAGGAGCAAAGAAAGCCGAGCTAATATTTTGAAGTTGTATGATTTTGGATCCATCAATTTGGTTATTTTTCCTTTGAAGTCGGTGCAATTTGGAATATTATTGTATCCTTTCTGTTTCACCTCACGTAAGTTGAAAAATGTTTTGTTTTTAGTCTGTTCAATAAATGTTTATCCTGTTTGGCACTGTAACCTGACTTGTGCGTTGAGGTTTGGCCCCCGCCCTGTACAATTGAGTTTGACATTGATTTAGACTCATCACTGAACCTAACATGTCAGAAGATCAGAGAGAGAACAGTTGGCGGAAGGTGTCTGGTGTTCTATGTGACAGAAGAGTCTCCGCTAGGATGAAGGGCAAAGTTTATAAAAGAGTGGCGAGGCCGGCCGTGATGTACGGATGAGAGACGGTGGCGCTGAAGAAACAACAGGAAGCAGACCTGGAGGTGGCAGAAATGAACATGTTGAGGTTCTCCCTCGGACTGAACAAGTTGGATAGGATTAGAAATGAGGGACAGCCAAAGTTGGATGTTTTGGAGACAAGGTTCGAGAGCGCAGACTTGGATGGTTTGGACATGTTCAGAGGCGAGAGAGTGAGTATATTGGTGGAAGGGTGCTGAGGATGGAGCTGCCAGGCAAAAGAGCGAGAGGAAGACCAAAGAGAAGGTTTATGGATGTGGTGAGGGAGGACATGAGGACTGTGGATGTTAGAGAGGAGGATGCACGAGATAGGCTTAGATGGAAAAAGATGACACGCTGTGGCGACCCCTAACGGGACGAGCCGAAAGAAAAAGAAGAAGACTGAACCTAACATGCATGTTTTTGGAACGCCAAATGAGAAGAAGTAAGAGCATGCAGACTTTACACAGAGCATCTTGAACCAAGATTTCAACCATCGAAATGATGTACTGTACATACAACTGTCACTGTGCTGCTATGACTGCACTTAGACTGTATCCTAACAAAAATGTACGTTATACGGAAAATTAAGGGGGTGTCCCCATTTGGGTTGACTTGAAAATGAACATCATGCCGTGCCTGCCGACATTTGTCCTCCCGTGTCATCTGTCAACGTAGACACAAAACACCCGGGGGAGATGAGCAGCAGTTCCCCGCCGCGCTCCAAGCGAGCATATTGTGCCGTGGTAATGTCAACGTACGCACGCACACAGATAAAGACAGTACCTGCGCCTGCATCTGTACGTCGCAGGGGGAGATTAAATGGAGAGCTTAGAGTACCCCAAAGCCGGTCGTCATGTCATTCATGGCCGTGACTCCTTCTGTGCCCAGCGGCGTCTTCCCGCCACACGCCATCCCTCACGAACGTCCCCCCCGTGCTCTCGTGCGGCCTCGCCGGGCCCCCCTCCCCAATGACGTATGAAAGCCGCCCTTCTGTCCCCGCAGCCAAAAACAACCGCATTCATCAGGAACTATGATTGAACTCAACAGCTCCCCAACACTCATGCAACATCCCCGGCACTCACAACATGCAACACGGTAAACAACAATAGCAGCGAGGAAGTTAATAAGAGCCCAAAAGTGGATGGGGGGGGCTTTGTTTGACAAAGTGTGTGGGTGAGGTTATTTTCTCTTTGCGACATTTAATGCGCACGGCGAATATGAGGAAGGGGAAGCAATAAAGGCTTCATAGTTGCTGGTGTCGCTGTTTGTGAAAGTCATTAAAGCCTTTTAATGATGCATTTACATTTCAGCGACTGCGCTATTGGTTTGTTCAAGCATGTGGGATTAGTAATATTATGGGGTTTGTTGCGCGCTGATGAAAAGGAAACTCAGACCCACACCAAAGTAGCACAGGTGGAATCAAACTTGGCACATTTTTTGTCTGGCCTTTTTTTTTTTTTACTGAACTGCAATGGAAAGAAAAAAAAACTGCATCCATCCATCCATTATCTACCGCTTTTCCGGGTCGGGTCGCAGGGGAAGTAACTTCAGCGGGGATAACCAGACTTCCCTTTCCCCAGCCACTTCTTCCAGCTTTTCCGGAGGGATCCCGAGGCGTTCCCAAGCCCACCCGAGAGACACGGTCTCTCCGGCGTGTCCTGGGTCGTCCCCGGGGTCTCTTTCTGGTGGGACGTGCCCGAAACACCTCACCTGGGAGGCATCTGGGAGGCATCCGGATCAGATGCCGCAGCCACCTCAACTGGCTCCTCTCAATGCGGAGGAGCAGCGGCTCGACACCGAGCCCCTCTCGGATGACTGAGGTGTTCCCAAGACATCCAAGTGACATAGTCTCTCCATCGTGTCCTGGGTCGTCCCCGGGGTCTCTTTCCAGTGGGACGTGCCCGGAACACCTCAAGAGGGAGGCGTCCGAGAGGCATCCGGATCAGATGCCCCAGCCACCTCATATGGCTCCTCTCAGTGTGTAGGAGCGGCAGCTCGACACTGAGCCCCTCCCGGATGCCTGAGGTGTTCCCAAGCCAGCCGAGAGACATAGTCTCTCCAGCGTGTCCTGGGTCGTCCTTGAGGTCTCTTTCCAGTGGGACGTGCCCGGAACACCTCACCAGGGAGGCATCCGGATCAGATGCCCCAGCCACCTCATCTGCTGCGTCCGGGAGGCATCCGGATCAGATGCCCCAGCCACCTCATCTGCCTCCTCTCAATGTGGAGGAGCAGCAGCTCGACACTGAGCCCCTCCCGGATGCCTGAGGTGTTCCCAAGACATCCAAGTGACATATAGTCTCTCCAGCGTGCCATGGGTCGTCCCTGGGGTCTCTTTCCAGTGGGACGTGCCCAGAACACCTCACCAGGGAGGCGTCCGGGAGGCATCCGAATCAGATGCCCCAGCCACCTCATCTGGCTCCTCTGAATACGGAGGAGCAGCGGCTCGACACCGAGCCCCTCTCGGATGACCGAGCTTCTCACCCTAAAAAAAAAAAACTGCAATTGAAAGAATTTTAAGAAAGATTTCGATTTAGTCAATGATGAACATTCGTGAATAAGACTGAACAAGAATTAATAAATATTCAGAAGTGCAATGACTAAATAGTTTGTTTTCCCCGCATCCTCCATGCACCAGTTCCTACTGTTCAACAGCATGGAAACATCAAATACTTTTTCATGTTTCAAAAGTGCTGCTTTTGCAGACTTGCTCCCAGGACTCTTGTTTCTGTTTGTCGAGCCAAATGTTTTGGAGTTTGAGCACTCACACTTCTCTGATGTTGCTCCACTCACTGGCGTTCCAGTCCGATGGAACGGTGCAAGGCCGTCTCCACCAGTTGCAACTCACCTTCCTGACCTTCGTGCAGACTGTAATCGACATCTCCTCAGAGTTGGACCTTCACAGCCATCTGGTCTACACTAACCCCTGCTGACCCCACATACCATCGCCCAATACTCATCGGCCCATTGCTGCTGGCCTGATTAAGTTGAAGCATGAGATAATTGATAGCGGGGACTGTTGTGTTGAGCCGGTAATTATCTGGTGAACATGAGGGATTTTTGGCCACTATTTCGGAGGAAAGCATATTATTGCAGCTCCGGCAGTCACGCCTCGGCACTGTGACTAATCTGCCACGGCCGTGCAGAGTCTTCCCCTGCCTTCCAATCACGACTCCATGGCGGCAAAACACTTGCTCGGGCGGGTACTATAAAACTAATCCCCGTGAATGTGAACATGGGCTCCACCTGCCGTCCAGGTGTGCTTGATGAGCCATTTCTTTAATTATCATCACAGTGCTCGAGCACAGCCTGATCCCCCTCGAGTAAATCACAGAGGATAGGTGAGCATTCGTACTGCGGGTGGTCCCCCAAGTACTGTGCGGTAATGGGCCTCCGCCGACTGCTGGGTCACTGAAACCGCCCCAGAAAGCCCCCGCTCGCGAAGCTTTTGGTCTGTACAGAGGGAGCCAAGACTGAAGTTGGAGTAAATTTAGGATTATTACCAGCGGATAAGGATGACCGCTAGGAAGAACTCTCTACCACAGTACAAAGACTAATGGACTTTTCAAATTTCAAGGACGTACCGGCTGCTGGGATAGTATTTGTGATATCTGTGATACAACCTTGCATTTTCTTTCCCAAATACGATGGGGATGATTCAAAAATGGTGAAGGCATATACAGCGAGTCCTCAGGTTAAGACGGTCTTGACCTAAGATGTTTCGACTTTACAACGCCCCGTCCCCCCTCTGCCATTTTGTCTGGCCAATGCTTGTCCGTGTTTGTGCGCCGGGAGTATCTTTGCATCTTTTGCCCTCCTTTTCGGACATTATCGCCCCAAAGAAGTCTTTTAGCAATGCTTCTGCAGCCAAAACAAAATGCATTACCGTGGAAATGTAGCTCACGGTCATAAAAAGATTGGAGAAAGGAGAGACACCAACACCATCAAGGCTTCAGTCGGTCGACCGTGGTGGCAATTGTTCAAGACAAATCCCGTATTTTGGAGCATGTGAAGGGTTCCGTTCCTATGTCGGATACAATGATCACAAGACAAGGTTCTTTGATACTTGTCGAGATGGAGAGACTTGAGGACCAGGTTCCTTCGTAATTGCTAAGCCTCCCCTTCTTCTTCTCCATCCACCTTTCAGCTGTAACGCTAAGTACATCATCTCATTTATTTCATTGTATTTGTTTTTTTTATACCTTGTATTTTGATGTAAATTCTGACTTTAATGGTGGAATCCGACTTAAGTTGAGATTCGAGTTAAGTCGCTACTGTAGGAACGGATCTTAGTCGTAGACCAAGGACTCCCTGTAACAGGCACACTGATATTTAACTATTATATGACTGTTGACAGGTTATGTTTAGAGATGAAACCGTGTGAACGTTTTACATCACACGTCATGACCAAAATTGTCCTAATGATGGCTCCGTCACAATATTGCTAAAAAAAAAAAAATAAATCCACTGTTATGGGATGACTTTCTTGTGAGAAAGATTTATAATTCTTCTTCTTCTTTTCCTTTCGGCTTGTCCTGTTGGGGGTCGCCACAGCGTGTCCTTTTTTTTTTCCCATTTGAGCTTATCTCGTGCATCTGAGCTTATCTCGTGCATCTTCCTCTCACCCACATTCTTCATGTCCTCCCTCACCATATCCATCAACCTTTTCTTTGGTCTTCCTCTCGCTCTCTTCCCTGGTAGCTCCATCCTTACCCTCCTCCTACCAATTTCCTCACTCTCTCGCCTCTGGACATGTCCAAACCATCGAAGTCTGCTCTCTCGAACCTTGTCTCCAAAACATCCAACTTTGGGTGTGCCTCTAATGAGCTCATTTCTAATCCTATCCAACTTGCTCACTCCTCGCGAGAACCTCAGCATCTTCATTTCTGCCACCTCCAGTTCTGCTTCCTGTTGCCTCTTCAGTGCCACCGTCTCTAATCCGTACATCATGGCCGGCCTCACCACTGTTTTGTAAACTTTGCCCTTCATCCTAGCGGACACTCTTCTGTCACATAACACACCAGACACCTTTCGCCAGCTGTTCCAACCTGCTTGGACCCGTTTCTTCACTTCCTGACCACACTCTCCATTGCTCTGTATTGTTGACCCCAAGTATTTGAAGTCGTCCACCCTTGCCATCTGCTCTCCATGGAGCCTCACTCTTCCCTCTCATTCACGCACTTATACTCTGTTTTACTTTGGCTAATCTTCATTCCTGCCCTTTCCAGTGCATGCCTCCATCTTTCTAATTGGTCCTCCACCTGCTCCCTGCTTTCTCTGCATACCACAATTCACACCAGTGAAATTATATTATGTAATATACTGACTGCTCATACGCATTTGTTTCAACAACACCACAATTGCTTGTTTTGAACGTAGAACACCAGACACCTTCCGCCAACTGTTCCACCCCGCTTGGACCCCTTTATTCAGAGAAACATTTATACTAACCGTATGAAATATTGGCATGGTTTAGCGGTAAACCGTTTTATCTCTTTGTGACGTGTATAGGAATATATTGTTTATGCACATTCAGACAAATGCTTCTAAAGTAATCAGGTCGCACTTCACAATGAGGATAGCTAATGAGCTCAAACACGCTGCAAAAGGATCTCTCTGGAACACAAAGACACTTGTACCTTATTTTCCCGTACTGCTGACAAAAGTGAAGGAACCTAAACGAGCTGCAAGTGAAGGTGACTGCAGCGAAGGCCTGGCAAAACATTTTCCAAAAACGACTTCCTTTTCACCTCTTAAATTAAAGATGAGAGCCTACACTCGAGTCACTTGTAATCTTATTTGATTTGAAATCCATTGTGGTAGTAGTGCCTCAGCTAAAACATCAAAAGTCATTGTCCAAATACTTCTGGACCCAACTCTGTACAAGTGCGCTTTTGGGGCGTTTTGAATTCATGCACACGGCACGGACGTCCTTACATGTTTGTTTTTTTCCCTTCTGACGCAGTCAGTCCAAATTACCTCCTTGGCTGCAAGGTACTGTCCCGTGTCGCAGTTGTAGGGGAGACAACAAAGCCGGACCTGTCACTTCCAATCTCGCGTCCGATCGCTTAGGATCAACATGGTTCTCTGGGCTTTCGGCCACGTTGGAGCGGCTGCAGGGTGTCAGGGAATGGCTTCCGTGGCAAACCAACAAATAAGACCAGGCAAGGGTTGGCATGATGTCCACTTTGAGAAAAAGCCACAATGAGCACACTGTGGCCCGTTTGCTGCCGCTTTTATCAACTCGGTCTTTAAAGGCCTCTCTTTATTTGACTCGGACTGTGCACGCTATCAATTATACCTCACAAATGCGACTTTTGTGTGTGGGCTGTCGTTTGCGGACAACCCCCCCCCCCCCCCCCGCGCACCCTCTCACCACATTAGTCTGCGTGAAATTGGTCGTGGCCGATGTTTTGGCCGTTTGCGGCCGTGTCTGAGATGGTCGAAAGCAAATGAAAAGCGAAGGCTGGTGACTGTGGAGGCCCGTCCGCGTAGATTGGGAGTGTCGCAGCGTTTTACTTCAAAATAATTGCGACCGCGGGCGGTAATAAATGCAAATGAAGTTGGGGATCGTAAACAATGTTATTTGTGTTCTCGTAGTAGTGCTCAAACATGCCCAAAATAGCAAGATGATGAAGTGAGACGGCAATATCAAAAGAGAGTTATGTGTATTAAGGCAGTCGAACGTGGAATATTTGCCCGTATGGTGCTACAGAGCACGTTTCGTATTAAATTAGTCAACGGGTCTCTGCAGTCCCTGTTTAGCGATGCACCTGCCATCTTTATTCAAGTTCCTTCCGTGCACCCGTCAGTAAAAAAAAAACTTCAAGACTTTGCTTAATAACCTCCTCTGATGTCAGGCGAAACCCACGCATCGCCCGGCTGTCACACCCTGCCTCCCTGACTATTCTTCTCCGTGCCTTATTATAATTAAAAAAAGAAGCGCAATACATTATATTGCCGGACAGATAAGGCGTTGAGTGTGTTAATAACTGATGAATGGCGCCATTGATGGCGAGGATGTCCTTGGCTTTTTAGTCCTCGTTTGGGATGCCCTCCTAAACACTGGGGGGGTCTGTGCCTCGCGCCACAAAAGCCTCTCTGTCTTTCCGTGCTCGTGAAAAAGAGAGTTTGTCGGTCGTTTAGTCGGACAACGTTAACACAGACATGACCAGAATGAACTTGCTTTCTTCTAAAAGTATGCGATGACCCAGCAATAAAAAAATATCTTGCAGAAGAAATTTGCCTTTGCACAATTCTGACATTCTTTTTGGGGGGTTGGGGATTAAACCTCAGGGGAAAGAAGTAGAACTACTGAATAGTCAACAAGGAGTCCGGGGCTTGTTTGAGAGTAACATCAAGTTGCGCGCTGTCCATTTAATTGGCATAAGTGAAATGAGTTCTGGCTGCCCCGAAGGGGGTGCCGCGAGCAAGCGACGGCTGACTGTTGCCTCGGTGATGTGGGTGCTTTTGGAAGGGGAAAACCCGAGGGATTGCAAAGTGGCGCCGGAAATCACTACCATTCTTTGTACGGTTTATACAAATTACTGCATTCTTCCCCCAAACAATGTTCCATCTGTGCTGCGCAACTGCGCAAAAATAGTGAAGTACAGGCTGACGTCTTTTTTTTTTTTAAACACACTCTACTTCCTCGTTTACCTGACACCGCCCCCCTCCATTTTAAAGGGGTACACTCATAATTACAAACAGCGTCGTATGTAAATAATAGAAGAAAAAGTGGTAAAACTGGATGAGATTTTCTCTTTTTTTTTTTTTTTTTGAGTAAAAAAAGGTCTGGTCTGAAGCCTAAGTAGGAAAGTACAGGATGAGCTGGTGTGTAATGTTAAAATTCCACATTGGTACATCCTAATTGAGGATAAAAGCACAGACGATACATTGCCCCAAAAGCTTATTCTGTATTTTAAATATAGGATGCAACATAACATTAACCTTAAAATGGTTTGGGAGCGAAATCATACCCTTCCCTTGTCGTCAGTAGCTCGCAAGGGGCTGGCTGCTTGAAAAGTAGATCTTGGGGTAAAAAAGTCTGGGCTCTAGGGTAATGTGCAGTTCATCTGAGGAAGAGCACAATGGGGAATTTAGTTGCCACCCAAACCTAAAGGGGAAGGGAGGATATGGCCGCCACATGAAGAGAAATCCTTTCACGCGACCAATGTTTTATGTCTATATGTAAAAGCCTTCCTTGATGATTTCCATTTTTATGATCGCTGCGTCTCAATTCATCTCCCGCTTCCTTTTTTTCCAATTTCTCCATCCATTCAGAGCCCATGCGTGCGCTGCGGGGCCTGACGGCCACAGATATCCAGCCCAGGCAGTTGTCCCTGCTGTGGGAGAACTTGGCGTTCAACGTGACGCGCTGCCACAGCTACTCAGTGTCCCTCTGCTATCGCTACACCACCGCGGGAGGCGGCGGCGGCCACAACACCACCGTGCGCGAATGCCTGGCCGTGGAGCACAACGCCTCGCGCTTCACGCTGCGTGATCTGCCGCCGTACCACGGCATCCATGTCCGTCTGTCCCTGGCCAACCCGGAGGGCAAGAAAGAGGGCAGGGAGGTCACGTTCCAGACGGAGGAAGACAGTAAGTCCCCGGCGAGGAGGTCAGGGAAAAGAATGAGGAGAGGAGAAACAAACAAACAAACGAGGGATCACTTGACACGATAGCGTGTAATCATTTTTAAAAAGCAATTCTTTCGGTGGTAAAAGAACACCCAATTTGTTTTGCTGCGCTTCATTTCAGGGGGAAATGTAACTAAATCCGTCAGTTGCCGCGCAAATAATTTACAGCGGTCGCAGGCGCTCGTCTCTGTGACAGTTGAGGTTACGCTGACACGGAACAATCCGTACCGCTTTGAAAACCGGGTTTGTTTGTGCCAACGCTCAATGATGTGCTCGAGCACGGTTAGAAGAGGCGGACTTATATGGCGTTAGAGAGCGTAATGGGAGAACATGGACAGTATATTTAATTTACGGGATTGAAAAGGAGAGCGCTCATTGAAATCAGGATATTGTGGAAGTCCCCCCCCCCACCCCCCCCATCTTCCGGCTAGCCGTCTTCCGAGCCATCCGACGTCTCTGTGAGATCTGAAACTCGATTTCCCCCTTTCTTCTTCGCAAGTTTCACCGTACGTAAATTTAAGAAATGTATTTATTTTTTGCTTAAAATGCTTGATTTGCTTAAACGAGCAACTTGCCTTTTTTGGAGCCATGATTGGGGCTTATTATGGTCGTCCTTGATAAGAGAAAAAAAAACAACGGTCACTACCGGAACACATTTATGTACAGCTGATTTCGCCGCGCATATTATTTCATTTCTGTGTTTTTTTTCGGGGGGGCGTCCGAATGGACAATAACAAAACGCGACATGGGCGGGTCAGCTGCTTGCGCCGCGCGCACTATGTTATTTCTGGGTTTTTCCGGCGACGTGGGACTTCACAACAAAGCGCGTCGTGGGTCAGCTGGTCTGATTTGCTGTTTCCGGGTTTTGTCACGGGCGTTCGAGTACCAACCGTTTGACAACAGAAGCAAAAAAAAAAAAAATCGCAAAATTTTCGTTCTCAAGCTTAGTGTGTGACATACAGTCTAAAAAAAAAAAAAATACTTAGCGCGCCATGTATCACTGTCATGACAAGCATTAAAATACAGTTGTTTAGTAGGCTTTATCCCTAAAACGTAAATGGAATATTACTGAAATCTTCTGTAGTATTATGCCGTTTAAACATTTACACTGTGCTTAAATATAGGAGGAAAAACGATTGAAACAATGATCTTAATTGCAAGTTAAAAATTCTACCTAAATCCATGTTTGCAAACAAAGAATTCTAAAATATTAAATGTAACTGGATGTTGAATACAACTGAAATGTACGTAGAAATATATTGCACTAGATTTAAAAGAAAAAAGTCATGGTAAAACTATACCCATTTTTAACATTTACAGTAATTCAGCAGGGAGTTACTGGATTCGATTTTTTTCATTTTATTTTTTTTAACACGCACAGCAACCTCTGTGGTTTCACTTTTTTATAAACATCCACATTCCTACTCCTGGACCGAATCAGACACGAGATTGTCTGTCAGCGATTACCATCTGTTGTTTATTAAATGCGGACCGCACCGTATTTGATTTAAAATGCAGCGTACGGGTCAAAGGCCGCCTGCCAGCCTCGCGTCCAGTCTGCTGTTTGAAGCTGCCGTTCGTCAAAGTCTCCCGCAGTTCCTTTTATTCCATTTCGATGGATCCCATCAATTACTCCAACAGCTAATTTAACGGCGAATGCCAGAACGGCCAAAACGTACAGCGTTACAGTTTTTAACGGTGGCGTTATCATCTTCAGTCGCCGTATGTCCCTAGCAAGACACGGACTTGCCATGATGTGGAAATGACGAGCGTTATGTAACTTCTCCGCGGCGTTCTGAGGAATTGTTTCGGCGGGCGTGATTAGCACAACAAAAGGTGCTCTCCATAATTCCGGAAATATTACACCCGTCACCCCGGTAAGTCCTTTAGATAGCGCTCTCTTTGCTCCCTTCTTATCTGCTGCTCATCATTTGTGTTTCCGCGCGTGACCGTGTTTGCGGCGGGGATGAAGGCGGGTCATCTTTTTTTTTTTTTTTTTTTTTTTTTTTTTTTTTTTTAATGAAACAAATGCCAGCGAGGATGAGATGTACTGACAAAAGATTTTTCATTTTTCAGAAGCGATAAGACTGTAATTAATGGGGCATTTATTCTGAGCATATTTTACGGCAACTGCTCACACTCCCATGAGGATAATACAATGGATCATCCACTGGTTGGTGGTTTGAATCCTGGTTCGAAGTCTCCATTTGGGAAGTGTCCTTGGGCAAAACACTGAACCCTAAATAAGAAACACAATTGCCTTTTGGGTCGCAATTGGTCAGTGAGAAAACTTATGTTTGCTATCCATCCATTCACTTTCTTTTGCCGCTTATCCTCACGGGGGTCGCGGGGAGTGCTGGAGCATATCCCAGCTGCCAATGGGCAGGAGGCGGGGTAAAACCCTGAATTAATTGCCAGCCAATCGAAGGCACATCGAGACAAACGGTCGCAGTCACAATCACACCTAGGGGCAATTTCATGTTGCATGTTTTGGGGATGTGGGAGGAAATCGGCGTGCCCGGAGTAAACGCACGCAGCCACGGGGAGAACATGCAAACTCCACACAGGCGGGGCCGGGATCGAACCCGGTCCTCAGAACTGAGCCGTGCCGCCTCATGTTTGCTATTTTATTGATTATGAAGCGGACACACTTATTAGTCATTTGTGTTTGTTGTGCTAAATGAATGTACAGTTGAAGCCAGAAGTTTAGGTACACTGTGCAAAAACACACATTTTTTTTTTTTTTTTTTTTGTCTCACTCTCTGAAGTCGAATGAGACTCAACCCCTCATCGTCAGTCCTTCCCCAAATCTTTTGACCTTGAAGAAATGATAACATTCTCTCAGAAATTCTCTCTCTCGGATGTATTGTGGCATTTAATAAAACACGTTTTGGTGATCCTGACTGGCCTGAAACAGGAGAGGACACAATAATAATAAGTGTAATAACTCCAGTGTATGTTTGAGTTTTGTTCTTGAACTTCCTCGTGGCCATGATGTGGCTGACGTAAACAGAATTAGACTGAGCTTCTCGTTTTGTGACGTTGTCTTCCAGTCCCTGGAGGCATCGCACCAGAGTCCCTGACGTTCACCCCGCTGGATGACATGATCTTCCTGAAGTGGGAGGAGCCTCTCGAGCCCAATGGCCTGATTACTCAATACGAGGTTGGTGTTGTGACAACATTTGTTGACTCCTCAGCATTTTTATCATGTGAAAAGTTCGTTCTGTGAGGGATTGCTGTATTTTGCCATCCATCCATTTTTGTTGCCGCTTATCCTCACGAGGGTCACGGGGAGTGCTGGAGACTATCCCAGCTGTCAAGTGGCAGGAGGCGGGGTTACACCCTGAACTGGTTGCCAGCCAATCGCAGGGCAAACTGAGACAGACAACAGCCGCACTCACAATCACACCTATGGGCAATTTAGAGTGTCCTAATTAATGTTGCATGTTTTTGGGATGTGGGAGGAAACCGGAGTGCCCGGAGAAAACCCACGCAGGCACGGGAAGAACGTGCAATCTCCACCCAGGCGGGTCCGGGATCGAACCCGTGTCCGCAGAACTGTGAGGCCAACGCTTTACCGGCCGAGCCACCGTGCCGCCCTGTATTTTTCCTCAAATATAAAATAAAAACAGCAACAGGTGGTCCGATACTGTGTACTTAGGGAAAACCACGAGCGTTTTCAGTTCAACATAAGGTGAACGTATTTTTTTTATTAAGTCATTGGCTGCATGTAGCAGTGACTGCAGCTTATGTTGGAGAACAATATGTATTCAAATCCATTTTACCTTTGTGCTTTTTTTGTTTTTTGTTTTTTGTTTCTGGAACTGTTCACGGCACTCCAACCTCTTTCATAGCCGGTATCTCTCTCACGCATACGGCTTCATTTAGCCAAACACAATACTTGACTGATCCGCTGCAACCAGTGATGGAGACTTATCTATTATCGCACATTTTGTGCCCGCAAGAATCCGACCCCGGACTTGGAGTTCTCTCGATGAGAGTCAAAATCAACCCGTTTCCTAACACGGACTAAATACGGCGGAACTGCCAAAAGTCCAACAGCCGAACGATGCGCGGTTTGGAATTCAATTTGAATCTTTCCGAAAGAGTCACTGAGAGGTTTCAGCAGCGATTGGAAAATTGGTAAAAAGTTAAAAAACAAACAAACAATAAAGCACCGATTGAACATGCAACATGCAAATAAATCCACGCAGGAAGTCAAGAGCACAGATTCAAACCCAAACCTCACAACTGTCAAGCAGGTATGCTGACCAATCACTCACTATGCCGCCTAGCGTCGGAAAAGCTCGTCAAAAAAAACTATTGATTCCTATTTAGACATTTTGACCAATTAAAAATCGACCAGTGTTTCTGAGGTTGGGTACTTGGTAAGTGCATACAGGGAAACAATTCATTGATTGATATCTTTCTGAAGTTTTTTTTTTTTTTTTTTAAATATGTATACTAAAGAAAATGAGTATTTGAACACCCTGCTATATTGCAAGTTCTCCCATTTGGAAATCTTGAAGTGATCTGAAATTTTCATCGTAGGTGCATGTCCACTGTGACAGAGATAGTCTAAAAAGAAAAACCCAGAAATCACAAATGTGTGAATTTTTTTTTTCTTTTTCCTCTTTTTTTTTTTTTTTTGGACAATTTATTTGTGCGATACAGCTGCAAATAAGTATTTGAACCACTTGTCTATTAGCTAGAATTCTGCCCCTCAAAGACATGTTAGTCCGCCTTTAAAAGTCTACCCCCACTCCAAGGTGAGGAATCAGCCCAGGACTACCCGACAGGACTTGGTCAATGACCTGAAAAGAGCTGGGACCACCGTTTCCAAGGTGACTGTTGGTAAAACACTAAGATGTCATGGTTTGAAATCATGCATGGCACGGAAGGTTCCTCTGCTTAAACCAGCACATGTGAAGGCCCGTCTTAAGTTTGACCATTTGGATGCTACAGAGGAGTCATGGGAGAAGGTTTTGTAGTCAGATGACACCAAAATGGAACTTTTTGGTCATAGTTCCACTAACCGTGTTTGGAGGAAGCCCAATGATGAGTTCCATCCCAAGAACACCATCCCTACTGTGAAGCATGGGGGTGCAAGCATCATACTTTGGGGGTGATTTTCTGCACATGGGACAGGACGACGGGACTGTATTGAGGAGAGGATGACCGCGGCCATGTGTTGTGAGATTCTGGGGAACAACCTCTTTCCCTCAGTCAGAGCGTTGAAGATGAGTCGTGGATTGCGTCTTTCAACGTGACAATGACCCGAAGCACACAGGCAGAAAAACCAAGGAGTGGCTCTGCAAGAACCATATCAAGGTCCTGGTGTGGCCTAACTAGTCACTTCCAGACCTAAACCCAATAGAAAATCTTTTGTGTTTCTCAGCGACAGCCCAGAAACCTGTCCGATCTAGAGAAGATCTGTGTGGAGGAGTGGGCCAAAATCCCTCCCGCAGTGTGCGCAAACCTGGTGAACAACTACAGGAAACGGTTGACCTCTGTAATTGCAAACAAAGGCTACTGTAGCAAATATTAACATTGGTTTTCTCAGGTGTTCAAATACTTATTTGCAGCTGTATCGCGCAAAGAAATCGTTAAAAAAAAATCATTCATTGTGATTTCTGGATTTTTCTTTTAAGATGAGCTCTCTCACAGTGGACATGCACGTACGATGAAAATTTCATACCCCTCTATGATATCTCAGTGGGAGAACTTGCAATATAGCAAGGTGTTCAAATACTTCTTTTCTTCACTGTATATATGACCCCCCGCGATTGAAACTGGTTGTTTTCTTGTTTTCTCCCACTGCTTATCTTCTATCTTCGGCAATCCATCTCGCTTATATTAAGAGCCCGAGATAACGGGAATGCCCTCTCGCCCTCAACCGCACACTTTTATCATAGAACTGGTCTCGAAGCATAAACTCCAGCCGGCCTCATTATTAGATAACGCGCACGTCCGTGTGATGATGTAGGCCATCTTGTTGAGCGTGGTAATGATTTGGTGTTTAGTTGTACAGAGGCCGTGTCTGTGGCACGGCATTTTTTGTTTTCCCTTGCCTCTCTCACAATGTCCTCTCAGAGATATTATTAAATAGGATTTGTGGTTTGACAGATGAAGTGGAGGCGGCTATTGTGCGTGGATGTCGCTCAGCTGACTGCGAATGCGAATACAGCGCTGTAGAAATCCTCTTCAGTTTACTCGGACTAAACCATTGTTGGCTCTGCCGCAGCCCGCCGACTGCGTTACAAGCTTTCTTTAACTTTTCCTTTGCTCACTGCGGGATTTTTTTTTTTCCCACATTAAGCTCTATTAGGGATAATCGGCGAAAGGGTGCTTAAGGGATGTCTTGGACTCGCCGTACACTGAGCAACGTCGTCGAAAGCAGCTGAAGTGGACTAATGGGGGGAAAAAATTACTTTTCGAGACTCATTGCCACAAAAGCAGTGCACATCTACTGATGCGCTGCAACGGAAAAACGGCGATTGGATTTTTATTTTCCAGATAGAAAATACTGTACTGTCTTTTGTAAATGAACCACAAAAACATGGCGCGATTGTCAAGGAAGACGCAAATGGCCACAAAGAGGAAACGAACTTGAGTCAGGGGGTGTGTGGATCTTTTCGATCGGGATTGAGCAGCCAACCCACGCACTGATCATACCTGTGCAGACTCTACAGTTTGTAAATTGTAAATCCATCCATTAAGTATCCTCACAAGTGTCACGGTAGTACTGGAGCCCATCCTAGCTATGATCGGGCAGCAGGTGGGGTACACTCTGAACTGGTTGCCAGCCAATCGCAGGGCACATAGAAACAACCAACCTTTCGCACTCACGATCACACCTACGGGCAATTTAGTCTACAGTCGTGGCATGTTTTTGGGATGTGGGAGGAAACCGGAGTGCCCTGAGAAAACCTACGCAGGCACAGATAGAAGGTGCAAACCCCACACAGGCGGGGCCGGGATTTGAGCCCCAGTCTGCACAACTGTGAGGCAGACCATATAACCAGTCGTGTATCTTTTCTAAATTATAAACACAGTTAATTATTATTGCAAATATGGATGTCCCCATTTGACCACTTGACCAAAAATTAGGGTCGATTAGATGATTTTTCGGCGGCACGGTGGCTCAGCTGGTAAAGCGTTGGCCTCACAGGTCTGAGGACCCTGGGTCCAATCCCGGCGCCCCCGCCTGTGTGGAGTTTGCATGTTCAACCCCGTGCGTGCCTGGATTTTCTCCGGGCACGCCGGTTTCCTCCCACATGCCAAAAACACGCAACATTAAATGGGCACTCTGAATTGCCCATAGGTGTGATTGAGAATGCAGTTGTTTGTGCCCTGCGATTGCCCGGCAACCAGTTCAGGGTGTACCCCGCCTCCTGCCCGTTGACAGCCGGGATAGGCTCCAGCACTCCCCGTGACCCTCGTGGGGATAAGCGGCAAATAAAATGGATGGATAGATGATTTTTCAACTGGTTGAGAGCAAGTGGAAAAGAATGGGCTTTATTTATTTTCTGACACTTTAAATGTCACAAAATGACGACATAATCCAAAGGTACAAATATCTTTCCAAATGGAACAGTAATCGCTTCATCATAAACAATGTAACGTTTTGGGGGTGTTTTTAGTACAGGTTTAATATAAGTGACTTGTTTGCGTGTGTTAGTGACACACAAACACAATGTCTGCCCTCTTTGAGGGTGCTTTAAAGTGTTTGACACCCAAGGTGTAGTTTATTGTTCAACTTATCCCATAAGAAAAGAATATTTATTCCAAGACATCGTCATTTTAGAACTTGCCATCTTAATGCTAAGTCAATGGAAAACCCCATTGGCATGCTGGCTAGAATTAGCAGTTTTGCTTTTAAAGAATTAATATTTATGTTCAAACTCTATCGTGACACATACAGACTGGTAATATAACAATATACACTCACATGTATTTTTCCCAATCTGTTAAAAAAAAATTATTTAGTGTCTTATAGCAACATTCTTCTTTTTTTTTTTTGCATGCATGCATCACACCTCACTCTTTGTTTGTGGCTTAATTCCATAAAACGAGTCACCGAGCCCCGAGTGAGTTTGTTTTGAATCATTTTCAACACTATGAAAACCGAGCGGACGTACAAAATAAAGAAATCGTTGAATGGAATCGTATAATAAGCTACAGCACACGAAAATTGAATTTCCACTGTAATTGCGCATTATATTTGTTCAGTGTACAATTAAAAGTGCATGCTTCCGCCACATGTGTTTTGTGTGTGTTCATTCCAGAACCTTCTTCCAGCTCGTAATGTCGATGCGCATCCTTGTCAAATTGCTGCCATGTCATCTAATTTAGCTCTTCACTCTTTCAGGATATAACTGGTTAGACACTTGAGCCCAACGTACTGTGCAAGTGAGGCAAACAAGTGCTCCAAGGAAATCTTTGGTGGGGGGGGGAAAAAAAAAAAACGGACTTTTAATACTTAGCATTTTCCGAGTTTTAAAATGATTTAACGAGGTTTGTTAAAGGCTGAATCACGGATTGTTCTTGAACTGTGATCTTTTTTTGTCTGTCTCTCAAAAAGGGAGAATTGTACTTTTTCTTTTTTCAATGTCAATCAGTAATTATAGCAAGGGAATTAAAATTCAGGATGTCGGGCAATTTTTGAGTTCTGAAACTATTTAATGAGAGCTGTTAAAGGCTCAGTGACTTTCAGTCCACTTGAACTATGATCTCTTTTGTCTGTGTCTCACAGCAATGAAGAATTGTGCCCCCCACCCCCACCCCAAGTCAAATCAGTAACTGTAGCAAGTCAAATTATTCAATTTTTAAGGATGTCCGACACTGTCGTAACTTTGAAAAGTGTACTCCTCCCTGTTGGCCTCCAGATCAGTTACCAGAGCATTGAGTCGTCCGACCCCGGCATCAACGTCCCGGGACCGAGGAGAACTGTATCCAAGCTAAAGAACGAGACCTATCACATGTTCTCCAATCTTCACCCGGGGACAACCTACCTGATCTCCGTGCGAGCCCGAACAGGGAAGGGCTTTGGCCAGACGGCCCTCACCGAAATCACCACAAACATCTCAGGTATTGTTTTGCTCAAAGTTCCGTCTGTACTGACTTGTCTGGAGCAGACCATCTGTGCAGATTTCTTTGGGACGCAATCAATCGCAAGCTTATACTTTTGAAAAATGGTTTATTCCAGGGTATCTACAAAAAGCAGACGAATGAACAGTTACCATAGCAGCAATAGCAGGACTTAACAACTATGATACAGAATATTACATATATTTTACCTTTTGTGTTTGGTGTACTTTTACAGTTTTACACAGCTGAGGCCAAAAGCACGTACTCGTTCGTGTCTGCAAATCAGCTGCCAGATTGGAAGCGATTTGCCAAACATGAAGCCACATTCTTGCCAACGTCACTCTAGCTCCTTGAACAGAATGCGCCCGCTAACTTTGTGCCATCATCGCATGTTCATGTTCCGCCCACTGCGGGCTACATTTAAGATATTCTTCTTATCGTTCACTTTGTAAAACCAAAATTGATTCTCTCAGATCGGGGAAGCTATTTTCTATCGCCTTTCTGAGCAAAGCGTCGGGCTGTCGTCTTGTTGTCCTTGTGACATTAATTAACTTATGGAAAAGCATCACTCAGAGAACTCTGCAGAATATTATACGCAGTATAAAGAAAAATATTGCGCGGGTTCTCGGGAGCAAACTGCCACATCTGAGAGTCTCAGAGCTTTTTAATGCTGATGGAAATCCAGCGTTGCACTTTGTCTCTCTTTTTAATGGGGCATTTGTGCTTGTTTTGGGATTGGATTGCACCTCTTAAGTACGCGGGGGGGGGGGGGGGAAGCAACTGTTTCCTGTTCACACTGCGTACGTCTCTTTTCTGAGGTGTTATTTTGTTTCATTATAGATTTAAGGCACAATCCCAGGCTACTGGTTGGATTTCATATAGAACTGTGGCCAAATGCCAGTCTGTAGAAAGAGGGCAAAAGTCTCGGTAGATCATCCTCAACTCGCTTTGCCGGGTCACGGTGAATAACATTCACTTTAACTG
This sequence comes from Syngnathoides biaculeatus, assembly GCF_019802595.1. Lineage (NCBI taxonomy): Eukaryota > Metazoa > Chordata > Actinopteri > Syngnathiformes > Syngnathidae > Syngnathoides > Syngnathoides biaculeatus. The sequence continues at coordinate 5,292,885 of NC_084644.1, forward strand.
AGTGCCGTCTGATGATGATGAATTGATGCTTGAACAACTTCAACAACGTAACTGTCAACATCTTCGCGCTGTGTATCCGCACACTTACACTTTCAAAAATGAGGACCGTAATTTCTCGAGTATAATGCGTCCTGAACTATAATGCGCTCCCCCAAAGTTGACCTAAAAAAAAAGAAAAAAAATCTGGAAAACCCTTCTACCAATGTATAATGCGCACCACCAATTTTCCGCTGGCCATATGCTCAAAATATTGGGAATTATTTGTATTTATGTTTTGTTGGGTTTGCATTGTCTGTACAACAATCTTTCATCATAATTATTGTGCACGTGCTGATGTACCCGTAATATAATGTCGGGACAGGCCACAAGACACGCTGGTCCTGGTCCCTGTAATTGTCAGAACAGAATCCCTCAACCAACTAAAATAAATGCTCAATGATGGCATAGCATTTTATTAATACTGTTGATAACACATTACAATCTTAAATACATATTTAACACTGTTTGATGGAAACATTTTTTTTTTTTTTGCATTAAATAATTTTTGCATAATGCAATTTACTGTATCCTCTACATTACTCATCCTTCGCCAAGACTTCAAAAGCAACATCTGGCTCATCTCCAATCTGAAAAATAACCATCGTAGCTACCTTTGGTCACTTGGTCCAGTTCTGGTGCCTCCCGGATTCACAAACGCTGATCCCGTTTTGCTCCCACGGCATGTCATCCTCTGTGCCATCCATGGCATTTGTGGGGAAACATATTTTTTAATCCCGCAGCCTCTCGCCCACCTGACGCCGGAGCTTTCCTAAATTACAGTACTTCTACTGCGAGCTCAGTCTACCTGGCAAGACTTCCTCCGTCCCTCTTGCAAAGCCCCATTTTTAATGTCCAAATCTATTTTATACCTTTACCGGATGCTGTGGTATTAGCCAACCATTTTCCATGTCGTAATCTACATTAATAGTTTTCTCAGTCTTCACTTTCTAATTGGGTGATGATATTAAAGCGAAATGTTCCGCCACAACTCCAGAGAAGAACGAGGCAAATCCTTTTAAATGAAAAGCCCAATCAGTTTAGCCTCGGTACCACGACTTTTAATTGGACCTGCGGCCAGGAAAACCTGATGAAGCGCTCAAACAATATGCTAATGATGAGGATATGGACATCTAGTATATTAGGTCTGCTGCCTTTTTAGGTACTTTGGCGTGCCAGTTCTACTCCAGACCCAATCTATACTTTGGAATTTCCATCAATTTAAATGGCAAACAATTTTAGGAAACTGGTCAACCTCAGTTTCCAATGATGGACAGGAATAAATCTATTTTAACGTCAAAAGCAACAGAGAGAGACTGTGTGAAGGTTGGATGCTTTACCGTTGTGTGATGGTCTAAGACTGTTGAACAGTTCTACAGTTGGTCATATGCCATGTCACTAAATAATGTCCTCACAGCGCCGACGTTTGATTATGGAGATATACCTTCCCCCTTGAGCGAGACTGAAAACACAATAACTGTGGTGCTGCGCCCCGCCCAAGGGAGAGGAGCACCTGTCAGGTGAGGAAACCATTTCAAATTGTGGGATGAAATCTCGTTCCGTCGCAAATAATTGCATGGGGAAAAAAAATGTTACTGTCTCGTCCGTGTGCAGCACATACCAGGTGGTGGTCGAGGAGGAGACCGTGAAAAAAGTGAAGCGGGAGCTGGGGCTTCAAGAGTGCTTCCCTCTGCCGATGTCCCACGGTGAGGCCATGGCCCGGGGCACCCCGCACTACTACACCGCTGAGCTGCCACCCAGCAGCCTGCCAGAGGCCAGTCCCTTCACCGTGGGAGACAATCACACGTACAACGGCTACTGGAACACCCCTCTGGACCCGCGCAAAAGCTACCTCGTCTACTTCCAGGCCATGAGCAACTTCCGAGGGGTGAGCGATCGTCGACTCCCGCCGGTTGTGCGGTTCGTCTGGCGTGACGTTGTTCAGCTGTAGGCTTCGGTAAACACGGGGAGTTGCAGCCGTCATTAAGCAGCGTTAATGATTATCTGTTTGTGCTAGTGCTGTGCCATAACAGCTGGCATTCTCTGCGCTCACAACCCATGGAAAAGTGTATTTCTGTTGCAAAAAGGCTTGGTAGACGGCAACATTTCGAGCTGGCAGTCGTAACTACTTGGACATGATCGACGTTTATTTCCTGCCACTTTGATTCTCTGAAAACAAAACGTGCCAGAAATGAGGTTCTGCTCGCACGGATTACTCTTGGCTAGCAAAGTTGCAATCAACAGAAATTACCGAGAGTCAACGCTCCACTCCCCGTCGTCTGCCTTTTTATTTGACATGCTCGCCTCGGTCCCATTTGTTTTGTCGCTTGACAAAGTGGCCGCCGCTCAATCGTTTCATATTTGTACTTAATTTAGCATTTCTTTGCAAGTTGTGTGTTTAGCCGGTGTGTGTAGAATCAGCTAACATGGTTTTAGAAGTTCTTGGTTGTGAGGTGCAATGTTGTGTTTCTGTGCCCATCAATGGACCCCCACCAACCCTCCTTCTTTTACTGTACAATACCCAGAGGGCACTACCATTCCAAATTCAATTACAGCAAGAGCCACTACCTGGACCAAGCAATTACTTAGTGATAATTGGGCCTCGGTGCAGATGATCAGAGGTAGAGCGCCTCTGCTTTCATATTTGCCATGCTTGGGTTTTATCATTTCCCCCCTTGGCACTTTGAAAGCGAATGACGTCTCAGTTGTTCACGATGCTTTGCTTGCAATGTGTGGTTAAGCGTGCGATGACACTTAGCCGTAGGCTCGGTCAAGGCCCCCCCATTGGGTCTTCACCTGGCTGAAGGCCGACCACTACAAGCGTTTGAATCAAATTGTAGTTTGTTTCCCTCCGGTGGTGCAGTTTGTTTGGTCGGGTGTGAATAAAATAATTGAATTGGAGGGTTGAGCAATTCAACGTATCTGATCGTATAAAGAGACGACGCTTGGTTCGGTTGAGTCGAGAAGCCAATCTAACCTCGATCCATGGTAATGTAACTAGAAATTATGATGAAAGATAAAAGCAGAGAGAGCGACGGTTGGTTACTCAATTAAATTTAAATCTAGAGCGTTTGAGACCAACCGCTCAGAGGAAAAAAGCAACTTGCATCATGGGACAAATATTCTCGAAAAATACAACAATAAAGTTGGAACTTTTTTTCTAAAGTCAGTCTTAGTCCATGGGTGTTGTGTAAGTGGGGTGGAGCAGTTGGCGGAAGGTGTCTGGTGTTCTATGTGACAGAAGTGTCTCCGCTAGGATGAAGGGCAAAGTCCATTAAACAGTGGTTTGGCCGGCCGGGATGTCCGGATTAGAGACGGTGGCGCTGAAGAAAGAACAGGAAGCAGAACTGGAGGTGGCAGAAATGAAGATGTTGAGGTTCTTGCTCTGAGTGAGCAGGTTTAGAAATGAGCTCATTCGAGGGACAGCCAAAGTTGGATGTTTTGGAGACAAGGTTCGAGAGGGCAGACTTCGATGGTTTGGACATGTTCAGAGGCGAGAGAGTGACTATGTTGGTAGAATGGTGCTGAGGGTGTAGCTGCCAGGCAAAAGAGCGAGAGGAAGACCAAAGAAAAGGTTGATGGATGTTGTGAGGGAGGAGATGAGGACAGTGGGTGTCAGAGAAGGGGATGCATGAGATCAGGCTTGGATGGAAAAAGATGACATGCTGTGGAAACCCCTAATCGGGACAAGCCGGAAGGAAAACGAAAAAGTCTTAGTCCAGGGAACTTTGAGCAGTGAAGGGTGACTTGAACGTGGTGAGGGGTTATTATGACCCCAGTTTAATAACATCTTTTATATGGTGGCATGTTGCCTTTCAAGACGTCCATATTTTCTCCTCTCGATAATGGTTGCCCAGCCCGCTGATTCTGAAATTGCGCAGGCGAACAAGAGCGGTCGCCTTTGTCGGTTCAAAGAACGGCGTGGCGATTACTGTCGTTACGTGTGACACAAGTGAGAAGTTGAGACGGCCCACGGGTGTGACGTCATCGCTTTATGGTCTGAAGCTTTTGTTCCAGTCCTTTTCCTATGGAGATCCACGTATAATGAAGTTCCACGAAACAGAGGTGGGTGGCTCATCCATTACCACAACCCAATGGAGAAACACAGTGGGGGAGAGTGCAGTGTGAGCATTTCATGTATCTGGTGCGCTAAGCGTGGGCTTAAATAGGGTTTACTGGCGGATGGGATTAGGTTTTGTTTAGTCTGGCAGTGGTCCAGACTCCATGACCCCGCAATGAGAGCGGCGCAGTTCCGAGAGTCCTCCTATTTTGCAAGTCATTTGTGTCGCCCGTTCCATTCTCCAAAAGTCGTTGAAATGACAGAGCAGGAATGAGACATGAAATCACTCCACGAGCCACTGTCCTATTGGACGCGCTTTCTGACATCACTGCCAGGTTGCTCTGGAATACAAACTTTTTCTATTCCGGGGTGCGTTGCGTCACCCACCCTCTTCACCTGCTGGCCGCCCCCTGAGGCGGGTCCCGCACCTAGATGATATTAAACGGTGGTGTCAAAACACCGCTGGTACCTTTTGCGATATCATTGTCACATTTGGTTACGTGTGAGTAGAAATGATCAAAATAAACCCGCGTGCGAATGCTAGCAGAGCTTTAACAATGCAGTATTTTATTCCATAGAGCTGCAATTATACATTTCCATGCTGTCCTTTCATATCTCCTGGAATGATTTGTCTATAGTCTGTTTACGACCACGTGACTACATCCGGGGCACGCGGCCATGTTGGATGGGTTCACTCTACTGACCGCGTTGTTCACTCTAATGCTTTTGCATATAGACCGGAGTTACACAAATGTTCGTACGACTGTTAAAAGTGACGCTAAAAAGACTGGAAAGTTGTCGGTGCTCATTGGATGTTGTTTCAAAAAAACGTTACGACACGAAGTGGGCTTTGATCGACAATATCGACCCACACGCCTTGGAGAAACACAAATGGAGCACACAAATGTGGGCGTCGGTAACCTATCCAGACGTGGTCAACTATCTCCTCTTCTCGACAAGTGTTTATACCGTGGAACAAGGAAAGAATTATAAAGGTCTGGAGGCCTACAAGCAATTCATCAATGGCTGGGTTCGTCACGGGGCGGCATCCATTGTAAGCAACCTGTGTCTCCACACTGCTAAGGTTAGCGTACCGCACAATGCAATTTAAATATGTACCGCGTGATTATAGTCAACGTTGTGTTAAATTATGTTGATTATACCAACGAAAGGTGTAGATTACTATTTACGTTTTTGTTACCGAGAGGGAGAGAGAGAGAGAGAGAGAGAGAGAGAGAGAGAGAGAGAGAGAGAGAGAGAAGAGAGAGAGAGAGAGAGAGCGAGAGAGAGAGAGAGAGAGAGATAGAGAGAGAGAGAGAGAGAGAGAGAGAGAGAGAGAGGTTCAACCGGGATGAGTCCCAAGTGGAGCCCGCACCTTTTTCTCCACTTCCACGGCTAACCTCACGAAACAGCTAGCGGTGCGATAACTCGTTTTTGCAAACTTATTATAATAAAACAGAAAATACAGATTTTGGAGACATGCATTGCATTCCCACACGTGTATTGTGCTCGGCTGCTAGATCGGCTCTGCTAATACGAGACAGCCACGGTTGTCGCCGTTTGGTTGCTAACTGCTGCGTTTTCTCGCACTGGTTCTTGATCAAAGCTGGCAGTCGAAAGAAAGACGCTTTACAACGCCCTTTTGAGCAACTGATAACATAGCAGTCATACGCCTTTGTGAAATGTTTCGTGCTTAGTTACGTGTGTTTACGCGAATTCACCCAACCAAGATGGCGCCCGCGTTCTAAATCGGAAGGTGTGTGACGTCAGTCGAAAACAGTCTATATGATAAATACTGTGTTGGCGTTCAAGCTCCTGTATGTAGTACTATATACTAGAAAACTATAAGATGCAACTATAGAGTGGCAAAAAATGATAATAAACTGATAGTTCAAATGCTTATAGTCATGATTAAAAACGTCTTTTGAGTTTGACTTCATTCAACGACAGTGCTGCTCCCTAGTGGCATAAAAACAAGAGGCTGTATGATTAAAATGAAAGATCATTTTTAGGTTGGTTTTGTGTGTGTATGTGTATACATGCGCGTGTACATCCTCCCAGCAATCACAGAGGTAATTTTTCAGTAAACTGTACCAGCTCTAAAAGGAAGTAATCACGTATCGTACAGTAGTTGGATAGGAATCTTTTCCCGCATATGCAATGCACTTACCTCTTTGAAATTTTTGAAATCATATTACGAAAAAACTTAGTGGAATATCTCCATCAGACCACAAGAGAAAATGGAGAGAGCATTGCCAATAAAGGTTTCCTCCTTGGGTCATATTGACTGGCTCATTAATTGAGGTCTGCTGGGTTTTGCGTCGGTCTTGACAGTTTGAAGACGAGCAAAATTACACCCTCTATTCCGCAGCGGTGGAAGCAGCGCGAGTCGTTTGAACAGTATGGGGCCACATAATATTTAGCGTTTAGCTCGGCTAATTATCTAGAGAGGGACTGTCAAGCTCGTGTAATTGCTTTGATTGATCTGTCGAAAGAGGCACTTCAAAGTCCGCGGATAGGAGACTGCGGCTTTGCTTGCAAATGCGCCATCTCGAGATGTCAAAGACATACGCGCACAGGCTCATATATATGCACGCACACTTGTGTGCGTTGGCATTCAGGCAGGGTGTTTGAATGTACCCGGGACCCACCTGCCCCTGCAGCATGACTGGCACTGTGCACAATTAAATGAATGTGCCAAGTGTGAGCTTGCATGCCAAGCTTGCCAATTAACTCTTACGTGAAGCCGGCCTGCAATGAAATCCAAGCCCGTGTCGAAGAGGAAAAACACCTGTCTCGAAAATACACTGGAATAAAATAAGTATTTGAACAGCCTGCTATATTGCAAGTTCTCCCAATTAGAAGTCATGGAGGGGTCTGAAATTTTCATCGTAGGTGCATGTCCACAGAGAGATAATCTAAAAAGAAAAATCCAGAAATCACAATGTATGATTTTTTTTTTTTTAACGATTTATTTATGTGATACAGTATCTGTATCTGTACAGTAGCCTTTGTTTGCATTTACAGAAGGCAAATGTTTCCTGTAGTTGTTCACCACACTGCAGGAGGGATTTTGGCCCACTCCTCCGCACAGATCTTCTCTAGATGAGACAGGTTTCTGGGCTGTCTCTGAGAAACACGGAGTTTCGGCTCCCTCCAAAGATTCTCTATTGGGTTTAGGTCTGGAGACTGGCTAGGCCACACCAGAACCTTGATATGCTTCTTACGGAGCCACTCCTTGGTTTTCCTGGCTGTGTCCTTCGGGTCATTGTCATGTTGAAAGACCCACCCATGACCCATGACTGAGGGAAAGAGGTCGTTCCCCAAAATCTCACAATACATGTCCGCGGTCATCCTCTCCTTAATACACTGCAGTCGTCCTGTCCCACGTGCAGAAAAACACCCCCGTGCTTCACAGTAGGGATGGTGTTCTTGGCATGGAACTCATCATTCGTCTTCTGTATCTATCTGTCTGTAAATTTATCTAGCTGTCGGTCCATATACTATATTTTATGAAAGGGGATTTTTGAGGCCCATGCTCATTCTGATATTTGTCAGGAAAAAAGATGAACACGTTAAAGACGTAGCCAAGTCAAGCCGAGCGACGCCGAATGGATGTGAAGTTTGGGGGCAGACTGTCATCCTCTCAATGCACTTGCTAATGACAGGCGTGAGGGCAACAGGGCGGTAGTCGTTAAGGTTTTGTTTTTGGGGATAGGAATGGATGTCGAGGATTTCAAAGAGGTGGCGTTGACTGCTTGGGGCAGCGAGAGGTCGAAGATCTTGCAGAAGACGCTGGACACGCTCGTGGGCACATGCTCTGAGCACCTTTCCTGGTACTCCATACGGATTGGGGGTCACGGCCAGGAGCGCACTCCTCACGTCGTGCTCCTGCACCGTGTGTGTGAAGCTTTTGGAGCCTGGGGTGGGGGACAACATCATAAAAAAAAAAATTGGGGAGGAGGCGGGGTTACACCCTGAAGTGGTTGCCAGCCAATCACAGGGCACATGAAGACAGACACCAGTCGCACTAACAATCACACCTTGGGGCAATTTAGAGTGTCCAATTAATGTTGCACGTTTTTGGGATGTGGGAGGAAACCGGAGCACAGGAAGAACATGCAAACACCACACAGGCGGGGCTGGGATCAGAACCCTGGTCCTCAGAACTGTGAGGCAAACGCTCTACAGCTGCGCCAACGTGCCGCCACATTTTCAATAAAAATGAGCAATTTCGTTAGTTTGCTCATTTACGAATGCCCAGATTGGCGCATATAAATTTGATATTGATAATGCATCTCGTCCAAGGTGGCAGGATGGAATTGGATTAGAGTCTTGAATTTCATTAGTGTTGTTTGACAAAGGTCCTTTTTATAGCTCCAAGATGTCATCAGCTTAAATTTGAATAGAATTATTTCCTTTTTATAGTGGCACATTGGATTGGAACTCTCCCCTAATCATCTTCCCCATCTCGCTCTCTCCGTTTTTAATACTAATCTTTTTTTTTTTCCTTTGGCAATAATCTCTTATCTGTCTTTAATACACTACCACAGCTGTCAGATATGCAAAGATTTCAGAGGTTTCAGTATGTTGTTAATAGAACTCTCACATCTAAGTTAATTTGTCCTTTCAGTCAGAAGACATTTTCAGATGCACTTCATTTGCAAGGAAAAAACATATTTGAAGGGAAATGTTTTTTTGAGCCCACTCAGAGTTGGTAATAACTTTAGATACGTCGAACACGCGTCTTTGTTTGTGTTCCTTTGATGCAAAATAACACTCATCTCTTTTCCTTCTTTTTCTTAGGAATCAAGAATAAACTGCATCCGCATAGCTCGCAAAGGTAATTTCCGAGCTGTGGAGTGTGACCTTGAGTGCACTTCACATCGCCAATCTTTTGACATTTTTCTGTTTTCTTTGTCGGAATTGACATCGCGTGACATGGTTCACAGGGGCTATATTGTAGTGTTATTGTTCTCGAGTACAAAATTGGGAAGGTGGACAAATGTTCTTCAACAGCCCTGCTTGTTTTGGCCGTGGTTTTCAGCGAAAAGGGCAACAGGCAGGGAGGGATTAGAGGTCAGGCTTTCATCGTGTTTGTTTGCGAGTGGCCGCTGGGACGAGTATATCAAAGGCGGCCTCTTTGTTCTCATCAGCGCTGCACTAGATGGGCAACATCTGAGGGGCTCTGACCTCAGCACGCACCAAAGGTCCTCCACGTCAAAACTTCCACAGAGAGCCACCTTGGCCTTACTATGAGAAAGTCCCCCACCCGCCCTCCACCCACCCACACACACACTCCTGTATCTGGGATTTTGCATCGGAGAGGACATGAAAAGGGCAAGGAAATTGACACAAAATTGTCTTGGCAGGAGAGTCACTCCCTCCCCCCCCCATCCCTTCCTCATGATGTACTCCACTGTCAGATCTCAGTGAGTACGAGTCCAAAAGTTTTCAAAAGCACTCCACTATAGCAGTCAACAGGTCCTACAGAAATCGAGCAGGAAAGTCGTTTTCCCCGGACAAGTCGCTGCGTCACTCGATCAGCCCACGATCACCTTTGCTTTTTAAACGGGATTTCAGCCAGTGGTAGAATCCATGAGCGAGCTCCCCCGGCAAGCCCCCGGAGCTCGCCCCCCAAAGCTCGGCTAACGGCCTCACCGGCCGCCGAAGCTCGGCTGACGATCCCCGCCACCGGAGCTCGCTCGTCAGACTCCCCGCCGTTCCCCTCCAAAGAACCGTACGCGGCTGCCTTTGTGGGGGAGAGGAAGGGGGGGGCATTGCTTACGCACTTATGTCCCACATGTAGGCCTCGGCGTAGTCAGACTGCGCATCATTCCGCCAAAAGAAACATCCGAATATTCAACATTATTTCCAGCCACAGGTTCAAATCTGTATGAACTTTTCCTCCGTCTTCCCAATCAACCAATACTGCTGTTTATTCATCAGATGAGGATAAATCCGAGAAATCAGTGCCGTAATCGAGCGGTTGGAACGGCACGTAACACGTCACATCTGGCCACGTAGGTCATGTGACTCATGAAAATGGCGGCGCCCCTGAAAATTCGTAATCGGCGATAAAAATCTTCTCAAAACACTATTAAATGAGAGATTATTTAGCATCACATTGTCAAAATAGAGTACATATTACATGACCTAACGCAAATTACTGGAATTCCCCTTTAAACAATAATAATTGGAAATGGATAATCAAAATACAGAGAAAACCTTGTGGAAATTTGAAATGAATGAATAAACACTCTACTTGCTGTTTCTCAGAAGACGAAGAGGTTTGGGATATGGTTGGCCATGGTGGATCGTAGCCAACAAAAAGAAGCGTGCATTCGAGCGAGCGTTTGAAATTTGTAGCCGCCAAGTCATCAACCCAAAGTTTCACTGAAATTGTTAATTTATTTTTTTTTTGTTTTTGCCTAATCGACCAGCAAAAAGAGTAAAAAAATGGAAAAAAAATACCTTTCACTCCTGGAAATTGTGGGAATAACACATCAAAAACTACAAGACAATCAACCCAGAGGTTGTTTTCATGTGCGACAGGCCAAAAATTTCCAACGTTATCTCCCATTAACGCGGACTCGGCATCATCGTCTCCTAAGCTGTTTTTATCAAGCAGGCCGTCACGAGCCAAGTGGAGGCAAATGATTCTGGCCCGGATACGAAACTGGAGATTACATTTCAACTTCCAGGTGACAGTTTAATTACGGATCTCCTGGCAAGGCTCACCGTGACAATGGACTTTCATTTCCCCCCGCTAAGCGCCAATTTCCAACGTGGGGCAACTGGCAAATGCGCAGATTTAAGTGGGAATCCGTTTCGTGCTCATGTTCCGGGTGTGATGTGGGAACGGTCTTGTCGCTTTTGACGCGGAGACCTTTAACCGAGCTGTTAACATCACCGTCACGATACTTTGGCTGTATAAAGTAACCAAGTACGAGGGGCCGATAACTCGGAACTTTTGATGCTGCTTTACTTTGTGTTACTACATTTTCTTTTGCGATATTTGGAACAATATGGTCTAGAGTCAACTTGTCAACATCAATCTTAAAAAAAAATATCAATCTGCTTTGTTGCTAAGGCTTGTTACACATTCCATTTATGCTAAAATGAACTTTGGCGCGCAAAATGTAACGTAAACCTTCTCATAACGAGTGACAAGTATAGAGCAGCTCGCCATCCGTTCTGCACCTAAACAGCTGGGGGCTAAATTTAGCAGCTAATTTGGCAATATACGTCTTTACTCGCTGCTCTTTCATGTCAAACGGCACAAAGAGATGGCCTCGAACGCACGGCGGGACTTTGTTCGGGAAACGTCAAGCTGAAAGAAAAGGGGAACAACAAAAACACAAGTTGAAATGACAGCCTGAGGTCCAAAAGTGGGCGGAGAACACCCCCCCCCCCCTTCCTGCCAGTTTTATTTGGACGACAACTGTTACGAGACTTAAGCCGTCATCTCGGTTAAGGTTCCACTGCCACATGCCAGTCGAGATGCATTCAAGTCACATTCAATGCTTTCACTTTTACACTATCTTCTTTGCCGATATTGTGCTGATATGATCTCACTTTCACTTTTACACAAAATGTACACACTAACGACAAAATAAAAAAGGCCACCGGCGACAGATTATTGGTTCACGACATGGCTGTGTTTTTATTTCCTCGCCCCCCCAAAACACCGGCGTGCCCAGCAGGCAGTGAGGTATCGCCGTGTCCTGAGGCCTGCTCTGACTTTCCGCTGCTCTCGAGACGATCCGCCGGCCTCGGAACGGCCGTTTTAGAGGGCTGCCGAGCCCTTGAGCGTCCACTGACGCACACGTACACGGGGACAAGTACGTAGATCAGTGGGAACCCATGAAGTAGACAAAGGAATATCCACCACGAGGAACCGCTAAGGAGACTTGTGAGCTGGAGGACTCAGAGAGCGCAAGGCACCTTGAGGTTTCCATCCAGAGCTTCTGTTTGGAAGACGTTGTGTTTGTGAAATATAATAAATAATTCAGTGTTGACAGGGAAAGCATCTCCGCGGCGTTGTCGAAGCGATGCGTACGGTACGCTGCCAGGCTTGCGGGGTGACACAACAATTGTGAAATTCAACAATCACTCATCAAAATAGAGATTTAAAAAATAGCTTGAATTCCTCCACGCGCGATTTATTCATGACGTTCGTCATTGCAAGAGTCCTACAGAATGATTCTGTATGTAAAGCGTAGGTTGTGTGGCTGACTGCCGACGCTGACCGAACGTGTGGCTTAATTCCTTATTTGCATGACTTTCAATATCGCCGGCACTTTGAAAAGGCTTTTTGAAATATCACTTCTATTGAAATGCGGCGATGGCATTAAGAAAGCCATTAGAATTCAGCGGATGTCGTCAGTCGTCAGGATAGGTTGAATGGATGCATTGTGGTGTGAGAAGTATCTACCTGCTGGCGGGGGGGCTTTTCAAAGATGTGAATTTTCTCTTCCGCCAACCGCCGCTTTCAATAAGGCCTCCGTGAATCATTTCATTTGAAAGCTCGTCTGTTTTGCTCGCCCCAGCCGCCTGCAAAGACCACCGCAAGGCCTTGGAGGTGTCCCAGAACTCGGAGGAGATGGGCCTGATTCTGGGCGTGTGCGTCGGCGGCCTGGTGGTGCTCATCCTCCTGCTCGGCGCTGTCATCGTTATCATCAAGAAAGGGTAAAGACTGTCGATTTTGTGGAACACCTGCCTCCTTATGTGCCTCACCTTCATTGCTGTTGTGCGGTTATCTTATCCATAAACAATTATCATTTTTTTTCCTGGAAGGTTACGCTCGCTTCGGCGGGCATTGCTTTCGCTCGCTTATGATGTATCAAAGGGTCCAACAATTCTCAATCGGCAGAGCCCATCTCGGTATGCGAAGCGTTTAATTAACGGCTGATGCTATTCAATTAGCGACTTAATTACACACACCGAGCGCAGGACCGCGGCATAAATGAGATGCTAATTGGGAGGGAAAAGGTGTGCTTTTAGAGACTATTAGCCAGTGAACCCGGAGGTCCCCGCTAAATGTATCCATCCATTTCCTCCGCCAGCCTTTAATAACTTCCAAAGATTATGTACAGTGCAACCAGCAAAATCAAACAAAATCCCACAGCATCATTTAAAAGTAACATTTGATAGTTTCAGATTGAAACTCTTGCCTTCATAAAATTTCAAGAAAAAGTTTGATCACATTTTAACATTCTTAGATTGTCACAGTGTGAGTAAGTTTCTTTCGGCTTGTCCCGTTAGGGGTCGCCACAGCCTAACATCTTAGATGAACGCTCATATTTGTTTGGGACAGATTTTACGCCGGTTGCCCTTCCTGACGCAACCCCTCTTGGGGAGTAGAGGCCCCGGTGAGATCCGACTCAGGACTCCTGGTTCACCAAAACCAATCCTCTAACCACTTAGCTATGGGGCCTCTCTAAGATCTCATAGTTAAGAAAAAAATGAAAAAATAAACCCCCACAGTCCACCAAAGTGCTGTACAAAGCAATACATAACAGGGCGGAGTTTCACGTGAAACGCAAAGGTAGGTAGGTAAATAAAATGAAACTCAAGAAGACGCTCTGTAGCATTTGCAGACTCCGCCTGGGGCCAATTACAGCGATCTAGCTAGCTAGTGACAAAGGCGTGGACTACGGTCGGGTTGCACGTGACGTCACGCTTGTTCATCCGGGTGCTCGGCCGCCATCGTTGCAGACGAGCAGTCAGCTGTCCATCGTCGTCATGCCAGATTTTTGTTGCGTCTGCGGATCTGGAAATCGCAGGAACCAGAGACATTGGGAAGCGATTTTTCCGTGTTCCAAAGATTAGATTGCCAGAAGGAGAAGGTACAATGGAGTTATCGATAAAAACGGCAACAAAAGTGGCTCGCAAATATACGACGTGCAGATTGGAACGAAGCCCGAGTACACAAGGCAAATGGTAATTTGTGCAGTTCTAGTGTCCGGATATCCTACTCCAGGGAAGTCTTTCAGATCCTTTGAAATTACGCCATCGTGGAGAGTATACGAATCGATATCTTCACAGATTTTGATCTTCTGTACATATCTCGCTTTGGCGACATCATCGAGTGAATTAAAGTAGGCAGAAAACATTCGCCGCCGACACGTGGGTCTGTGGACGTTGCCGTGGTGATGTCGTCTGCGACGCCTGGCTTGTCTGTAGAAATGGCGGCGATAGATATCCTTGATAGTTTCAAAGCGATGCCTTCACAGAAGTGATTTGACTTTGGCCAGCTGCCTCAAGTCATAAAAAGCTGACCATAACAACTCCGCTCATCTGGCTGTTAAATTTCTGATCAGCGTCCAACTTGAAACCCAGATGTGAAGATCTGATCAAACGTGCCGTTCATAGTGTAGCCACCAAAAATGATCACAATTTCAGAGCCAGACGGAGAATATAATTTTTTTAGAGGGTCATCAATTTGTTCATCTGCTTAAAATTGGCGTGACGTTCAATGTTTTCTGATTAGAAAGCCAAGCTTGAAAAGAAAAGAAGACCTACAACAGAGTCCTGTGGGATCCCTTTCATGAGGGGAACTCAGAAGAAAAGAGACAGAAAAGAATCTCACACAATGCAGTACTTTTTTTCAGGAAATTGTACCACTTTAATGACAGTTGATGTTGGAGGCTCCACTCGTTTAATGTTTCAAGAACCGAGGCCAGAAAATGGGAAGTTAGCAAGAAAATCCAGAAAATCCCATTTCGAGGGCTGACGGCGCTTCCTGACTGATATTGAATCATGTCCATTTTGAAAGTCTGCACTTTTCTACAAATGAGCTCAGCCTCCTCCACCGCTAAGCAACCGCGAAGTTTCCCTCTTTAGATAATTGATTACTGGATTTGCCGTGACAGGAAGGTCACGTGCGTCGGCGCTTGAAGCCTCGCGAAAGAAACGCCCGCTCGATCCGCTTCCGCGCATCGCATGGTCGCCTGCGCAGCTTCTGGTTTTCACTGTAATCGATGCATTCTGCTTTCTGCTGACATTGTGTTCATTATACATGTCTTCTTGATTCCCCTCCGCCTATCCTGCACTCTTGCCAGAAGGAACTACTACTCTTATTACCCGTAAGTGACTATGGCTCTTTTCCATTGTTTTTTTTTTGTGTGATCCATCAGAAACATGCTTGTGCTCTGGCTGTCTTATCACACTAGCAGGAAGCGATCACGTATAATTGAGATGTTTTTATCGCTGACGTTGCTCCAATTTTTTTTTTTTTTTTTTCACAATACCCCACTCTGCTCTTCTGTATCCGGCGATAGGAAACCTGTGAATATGAACAAGGCACCAATTACTTATCGCCAGGAGAAGAGCCACATGGGCTCCATGGAGCGCAGTTTTACCGACCAGAGCACCCTGCAGGAAGACGAGAGGATGGCCCTCTCCTTCATGGACTCCCACACTTGCGGAACCCGAAGTAAGACGCCGGTCGCTTTCGGAACCGGAATGCGTTTGTGATTCTCGTCATTTCTCTTTGAATTGATTGCCCTTTTTATGTTGTCACTACGGTGACAAAGAGAAAGACAGATGTGTTTACCAACACCCAGTCGGCCACTCGCATTAGTCACGTCATCCACAAGCTCTCGTTTTTATGGACGTATTTCCGACGCCGTACCTCGTAATCCTTGCAGGATGGTGGCGTATCAAATACTGTTTCGGAAAGTAACAGTGAAAATATTCTAAAATGTCGTTATAGTTTTTAATCAAACGCTTAATGGATGCCAACGGCTGTTGTATCCCGTAATTTCCGGACTATAAACCGCGGCTTTTGTCACACGCTTTCAACCCTGCGGATTATGCGATGATGCGGCTAATTTATGGGTTTTTACTTTGGATTTGGATTACTTTTTGCACTTTCCTCAATTTGGCGATTCACAGATTCTATTTATTTATTTATTTATTTATTGGTGGAATAACCTATTTCTTTACGGCATTTGTAGAAAAAAAAGTTTTTTCACAATTTTTCGTAATGGGGCGAATACAAGATGGAAAAAGTGGTTTACAAGTATAACTACGACGGACTATCAAATGCAACTTTTGTCACACGCTTTCAATCCTGCGGCTTATGCAATGATGCGGCTAATTTATGGATTTTTTTCTAATGGCCACTCGGGGCCCTCGAGCAGTAAAGGTAAAATTGAGAATAAATGTGTCCAGGTAGACGCAAGTTTAATGTAACTTTGCGCTTTGTGCGTGAACATGAACAGACCCTCATCATGGAAAATGCAAGAAGAAATTATTATGACGCAGGTTTCGAGTTAAAAGCAATCGAGCCGGCCGATAAAGTAGGAAACAGCTGCTGCACGTAAACGTGGCGGAAATAAATCGATGGTGAGACGCTGGAGAAATGTAAAAAGACGAAAAAAGGCTTTCAGAGGTAGTAAAAGCAGGTGGCGTGAACCGTGTCGCTGCCGTGTCTCGGTGACTTTTACCGGTACGTTTTTTTAGTTAGTGGTGTGTGACTACCGTATTGGTGCCGTGTCACAGGCACTGCTTGGAAAGAAAAGCTAACGCAGGGCTCAACAACCTTTTTGAGGCTGAGTGCTACTTCGTGAGCACCGATCGTATGAAGGGCGACGTGACCGGTTTGCGGCAAACTTCAGACTCAGTTCATTACATGTGCAGAAAATATTTTTGTTTTAATTTATTGTAGTAAACAACAGTACAGGTATTTTAAAATTTTAATTCACGTAAGCAAGTCAGATTCAGAATTTAAAGCACAAATAATAGTAACAATTTGTGGCCTGTGGTATTTTTAGAACATACCTCACGGGCGCCTTGTATGGTCCTCGCGGGCTCCCATTCGCCCGCGGGCACCGCGTTGGTGACCCTTGAGCTAAGGTATATTATTCAAACTTTGAAAACTCTTTCCGTGTACCTTTTTCTATATAAATATCTCATATTTCAATGTGGGCACATGCGGCTTATGTATGTACAAAATGGTTGCGGTTTATAATCAGGTGCGGCTTATAGTCCAGAAATTACGGTAAGAACACCAAGACTTATGCGGTACAATGCGTTCAGTCATTTCCATGGCTGATTTATGCTCCCAGTAAAATAATGACTCTTATTTTTGTGTGGTGTCAAATTCATTGGCCTTATATTTACTTTTGTTGGGATCGATGTTTTGCTATGAATCGTGCTTCTGAATCAACTTTTCCCCCAAATACGGAGAAAAAGACACAGCAGAGATGGCGTTGGTGGAAGATCTATTCGTAATGTTTTTGTTCAAAAAGAGGTACAACTGGAACAGCGACTCAAGCAGTGGTGGTCTGAGGTAAATCCCTCAAGGCGTCTCCGTGGTGAATTTCTTTCACTGATATTTGACATTTCTGGAAAGGATTTGTGAAAAATATTCATAGTACCATCCAGTTTTTCCAGCGGCACTGCTACTTTTGGCCCGTATCTCTACTTATGTGGTAATAACGAAGACATCCTCTACAGCATGGGTGTCAGACTCAAGGCCCAGGGGCCAAATCTGGCCCGCCCCATGATTTTATATGGCCCGCGAAGGAAAATTCTGACACTCAACTTCCAAAAAATCTGTACAAAAGTTTCAAATCGTCATTATATAAATGATAACAGTGAGATATTGCAAGCAATATTCTGTGCCCAAACAACAGCAATAGTTCAAAAAAACCCATTACCCATGATTTGTGAGAACAAAACTAGCTCATAAATTTCATCTGTAAATACGATGAGGTGAAACATTTTCATGGTCCTCTGAGGGAAACGGTAACTACAATGCTGGCCCGCGGCAAAAATGGGTTCGACACCCCTGCTCAACGTAGCGCGTGTCCAAGTGAACGGGAAGTTCAATTCGGTCCTCGGTGTCTGTCACGTGAAATCCGCCAAGGTTCCAACAGCGACGCGGCCTGTTGCAGGTGATCCCCGCAGTTCGGTGAACGAGGCCAGCAGTCTTCTCGGAGGCTCCCCGAGGCACCCGTGCGGACGTAAAGGCTCCCCCTACCACACGGGCCAGCTGCACCCCGCCGTCCGGGTGGCTGACCTACTCCAGCACATCAACCAGATGAAAACGGCCGAGGGCTACGGCTTCAAACAGGAATATGAGGTGAAACTTTTTGTACTTTGCGCTCGCCCTCAGCGGTACTCCCATGTTGTCACCGTATGCCCGTTGTTGTCAAATGCAAAGTCCTCCGACAAAGGAGGCTTTCCGACCCTATTATTGAAATGTGAAAGCCACAGCCAGGGTGTAATTTATCCTTTCTTCTCCGCCATGAATCAGGCCAGAGAGCAACGGGCTCTTTTGTTATTTTATTTTTTATTTTTTCAAAGTAATGCGGTGAAAATGATGGAAAAACTCAACTCAACTTTATTGAAAGAGCACTTCAAAAACTCCCACAGATGAACGCTGCTGTACACTCTTTAACAACAATTGTGAAAATAATTAAACGTAGGGTAAATTAAAAAGGACTAATAGCAGGGGTGGAAAAAATACCACAAAAAATAAGGAGATACTTAAAAAAAAAAAAAAAAAGTGCAGAGTCTCGTGCTGGGTTGAAAGCCAAAGAATAAAAACGAGAGCTTTAATATTGGACAGCAAGGGGGCTTGCCTAATGTTTAGCGGGTGGTTATTTAAGAGAGTGACAGGCAAAAAAAATTGTTCAGATTTCTTAATAATGGAACTTTTAAACTTTTCTCAGGCCTTTTAAAAAAAAAAAAAAAAAAAAAAAGCAAGGCTAAGTTTTTGTGTGTATTTGCAGCAGTGACCTAAGTGTCTTGCATCAATGCGCACAAAAGCTGTCACAATCCAAATGTACAGGCGGTGACCATCAAACAGACCCACAGCGAGTGCCTATAGAAACGCGAGCATTGTTCAAGTGCATTTTCCCCAGGAAATTTAAAGCAATGAAAGGTCACCGTCAATCTGTTTTTCGAAAGGCTCTTTTTCAAATGCCACACACACAATTTCTCTTTTTTCTTTTCCATTTCATTCTTATCGTCGATGGCAACGCTCGAATAGCTCCGAGACGCGTTGCATCGCGGGCGCAATCGCGACGGCGTCGTTATTAGCGATAACCACTCGCTTATTAAATTAGAATCGGCATGAATGAGCGCGAGCGTCAACCCAATAATAATGTGAGAATGCCGTATAATTCCGAGAACAAAAATGTAAACAAGAATAGTCATTCTCAAGTTTATCATAAAAGAGTCGTGATATTAAGAGAAACGTGGATTTGTTCAACCCTCTGATGGGTCTAGTTTAAAAGAATGTTGCTTTTTCAGATAATCAGGTCATATAATTACAAGAAAAAAAAAGAAATCAAAACAATAACATCGTATGTTTCCAATAGAGCTTGTGCACCTGCGTCATCAAATCACGTAACTTTTGTTTACGTCGCCATATTGCAGGTCAAGCTAAGCATTGCTCAATGCTGAGTCGGTTGGAGACGACACGGAAATATGTCTTGTAGCACGACGCCCAGAGTCTTGTCCGATACCGTCAGACATTTAGAAGGTGAAAATAAACGACGGAACGCGGAAAAATTAGCTAAACTCAGCAGAGAGGACCCGTATTTAATGCCGAAGTCGATGTTTTTGCCCATAAGAAATTGCCATGTTAATTCCCTTCCGCTTGTCTTGGAAAACTGGATCTACACGTGGATCTGGTGAGGAAGTCGCTGAGATTCACACGGAAAAGTTTGAAAGAGTATAAAAGTCTGGACGCATACAAATACTTCGTTGCTGGATGTGTTCGGCAACACGTTGACCTTTGCCGGAATCCATCGATTCGCGAGTATTCAATACAAATACCCATATTTAAATAAATGACCCCTGGTTTTACACAAACTTGCATTGATCAACTAAGATTGAAAAAATAAAAGAGGACGGAGTCGTCTCCATGTAACGTACGTGGAAGCAATTGCGGCCACACATTAACCTCTCTCCTGCGACATACATTTTTTTTCTTTTTTTAAATACGCATTGCTCTCAAATGAGCCAACTTGGCATTATAATTACTTTTTGGCAATTTGAGATTGAGAAGAAGAATTCCTACCTGAAGTGAAGTGATCGTTACACAGATGTGTGTTTATTTTGTTTGGGCGCCATCCGTCACGTTCAATTGCCGAAATCCATCGGTATTTTCTGCTATTTTCAGCCGGTATTCCATAGAATGGTCCCTTTGAATATCTGTCTCGTCTGTTGTGACAACCGACAGCACAACAAGTCTCGGGCATTGTGAATATTCTCCTCCGGTTCAATGTCGAGCAATGTCTCTGTTTGACCGGCAATATGGCGCTGTGAAAATGCTGACATCACGTGCACGAGCTGTATAAAATAGTGGTAATATCAAGAGAATGAACGGATCTGTTCGAATAAGCCGAAATACTCAGAAAGTCAGGAATGATGTATTATGTATGAAAAATGTCAGTCACGCAGCCTTGGTGTGTCATATTAACACATGATCACAAAACGTGGATTAGGACGGGTGAGTGGAACGCGGTGGGAGTTTGAACTTCGGGGAACAGATTTTTAGTAGAGTATATAAAAATTCTTCAGTGTGCCTCTGACCCAAATTTACTTGACAGACCCTAAACTGTTGAAAGAGGATCTTAGCTCTAACGCGGTCAATCATGGATCACTTCTACGTAGATCCGAAAGAGTATGAAGCGTGTCAAGCTAGTAGCTAGACACTCGGATCGGACGTTTTGACATTCGCGGCGACGTATCTCGTCCTGCCTTCGTTCCGTGTCCGTAATCACCGCATCCAAACGAAACCTGTATTGTTAGTTCCACCCCAGGAGATTCATGTGTATTTTCTACATCCTGTAAAAAAAACCAAAAACCCGACAAATTTGACACACATACTTGACGTTAATGTTGGGGGAAGCCATCAGTCGTCCTCTGACATCATCCACGAGCCCCTTGCACGGCCCGCTGAAATTAATTAATGCTGTTAAAAAGCATCTGGATCACACTGAGGTTGAATGTATGAATAAATCATTCGCATGTGCGTGGAAAGAGGAGCTCGTGTCGCGAGGCAAGACTGATGAGGTTAAACGTCTCGGGAGGCGTTCTATCTTCTGTTAACAGATTGTAGGCGGGCAAATGCGGAGACGTTGGCTTTCCTTCCGCAAGATTCACTTCATTATGCTCGGCATTTATATACATCCCACTTGACAAATCTTCCAAGGTCTCCGCGGAGAAAAGTATTCCTGCGAGAATGTTATGTTTCGCTTGAAAATATTATTAGTACTGGTGCGGCGTGGTGAGCGATTCAGGATCTGACTAAAATTGGGGGATTTCTTTGTCATCATTTTTCCAAACCTCATAATTGGAGTGCCGGCGTCACTGGCGCGCTTTGGTATGGAGGTCGTGCAGCGACGTCATCAAAACACGTAATATACGTATATGGAAAAATGTGGAAAAATGAGTGACACTTGGCATAGAAGACCCACATTTAATGTCGAAGACGATGTTTTCACCGATAAGAAATTGGGACTGTTAACCCGCTTTCGCTTGTCTTTGACAACTGGATCTGCACACGGATCTGGTGAGTATGTCGTCGAGATTTACATGGAAGAGTTTGAAAGGGTAGAAAGGTTTGGACGCATACAAATACTTCGTTGCTGGATCTGCTCTCAATCAAGAATAAATCCCAGATCGCGATGGACCCACTCAGATTTTTTCAATACAAATACCAATATTTCAATAAACGACTCCAGGTTTTACGCAAACCCGCAGTCATTAACTATGATTGGGAAAAAAAATGACAGTACACGGAAGCGCGCTGCGGCCACATGTTGAACTTCGTTAAACTTCTGTGTGACCGACGGTTTATTTTCTTTTTTTTAAATACGCAATGGATTCATTTGAGAACAATGGGGAGAGGTTTACCAAAGATTAACGTGTGGCCGCAACGCGCTTCGTGTACATTGGAGATGACTCCCTGTCATTTTTTTAATTTTTTTTTTTTTTTTATACGCATTGTTCTCAAATGACCCAACTTGGCATTATAAATACTTTTTAGCAATTTGAGATTGAGAAGAAGAATTCCTACCTGAAATGAAGCGATCGCTACACAGGCATGTGTTTATTTTGGTTGGGCACCAATCCATCATGTTTAATCCCCAAAATCCATCAATCTTTTCTGGAATTTTCAGATGGTATTCCATAGAATGATCTCTTTGAAGATGTTGTGACAACCGACAGGACAACAAGTCTCGGGCACTGTGTATATTCTGCTCCGGTTAAACGTCCCCACGCTGCCGAGCAGCTCTTTTTGACCTGCAATATGGCGCCGTGAAAATGGTGACGTCACGCGCACGAGCTCTACACCGCAGGGGATGGTTTGACACAGTCCTGCCAGTCGATTGGTCAACAGGAGTCACAAGTAGGGAGAATGCTCGTCAGACCCTGTAATTGACATGCGATACAAGACCAGGTTGGATCCCGCCTGTCGCCTGAAGTCAGGTGGGATTGGCTTTACCTTTCCCGTGACCCAGAACAGCTTGAAAAATTGAAAGAAATAGAAGACGGAGAGACGGATGATGTTCTTGCAGCAAAAGACTGACAGTGTACCTTAATCGCCGTGCGATTGCTTTGAATCTCAAAAAGCTAATCTGGATCACATGAGCTGGTTCACAGTTGATTATGTAACTCCATTTTTATTCATGAGCGATGGAATTACCGTGGCTCTACATCTACACCTGCAAAATCTAATACGATCCAATAGAACGGCTTCATCAAAATTTCTGATAAATGTAAATTCAATCCGTTGTGGTTTTTGACGCGCACCGTCTTGGCTTTTTCCTTACCAGTGTTGCTGTCAGATTATAGCTGGTATGTAATTGGAGTGAATTATAGTTTATCACAGCTGCAGTGTACTGGTATTTGCTTCCAGACCTTTCCATTTCAGAATGTTCCTTTATGACAGTGGCCGGTTTCACTCCGGTTGCAAGATTGAAGACCCCCATCGATGAGCCATGATCTCTGTGTACTTTCCTCCAGTGAATCAATTTTTTTTGGCTGAGCGGTGAGATCACACCCTGGGGAAAAAGTCCACCGCTGTCAGCCAAATCCTGTTGCATCGGAAGGGGGGGGGGGGGGAATAGCAAAGATCTTTTGTCTCTGGTTCTTGGTGTCCCCCTCCCTCTGGACCTAATCTTGTAGACTCATTAAACTGTCCCTCGCGGGGGGAAACGCAATCCACTCGAAACAAAATCAATACACACCTCTTTGCTCGAGTGTGTGTTTTGATGTAGTGTCTCTCAAAGCGAGGAAATTGATGAGGACGATCATATTACACTGCCCTAGCGGCTGCGAGCGGTTTTATTTCTCAGGGGAATATCTGTGTTCTGTAAAAACACCGATCAATAATTTACAGCGAGTTGTTAAGGGGGGGGGGGGGGCTCGCACGTGCGCCACTTGCTGTCACTGCACTTATTTTCCCACCGTACAAACTTCAGCATCAAGTCCGCCACAGTCGAGATTTGCCGGGGATCTCGAAACTTTCATTACGCCGCGAAGTCGGCCGGCCTCTCCGTGTTGAGGTCGGGGGGGGGGGATGAACCCCCAGAGTAAGAGTGTACGTTCAGCAAAGGTTAGTGCTGGATTACTTTGGTTTAATTTTGAAAAATGCGTGGAAAAGGGAGGATTATTGTGCTATTTTATGACAAAACAAAGCACTGTGCTGCATGCTCATCCATCAGTTCATCCATTATCTACCGCTTTTCCGGGTCGGGTCGCGGGGGAAGTAGCTTCAGCAGGGATACCCAGACTTCCCTTTCCCCAGCCACTTCTTCCAGCTCTTTCGGAGGGATCCTCAGGCGTTCCCAAGCCAGCCGAGAGACATAGTCTCTCCAGCGTGTCCTGGGTCTTCCTCGGAGTCATTTTCCAGTTGGACATGCCCGGAGCACCTCACCAGCGAGGCGTCCGGGAGGCATCCGGATCAGATGCCCCAGCCACCTCATCTAGCTCTTCCGGAGGGATCCCGAGGGCGTTCCCAAGCCAGCCCTGAGACATAGTCTCTCCAGCGTGTCCTGGGTCTTCCTCGGAGTCATTTTGCAGTTGGACATGCCCGGAGCACCTCACCCGGGAGGCGTCCGGGAGGCATCCGGATCAGATGCCCCAGCCACCTCATCTAGCTCTTCCGGAGGGATCCCGAGGGCGTTCCCAAGCCAGCCGAGAGACATAGAATCTCCAGCCTGTCCTGGGTCTTCCCCGGGGTCACTTTCCGGTTGGACATGCCGGGAACACCTCACCCGGGAGGCATCCGGGAGTCATCCGGATCAGATCCCCCAGCCACCTCATCTAGCTCTTCCGGAGGGATCCCGAGGGCGTTCCCAAGTCAGCTGAGAGACATAGTCTCTCCAGCGTGTCCCGGGTCATCCTCGGGGTCTCTTTCCGGTGGGACATACCCAGAACACCTCAACAGGGAGGCGTCCGGGAGGCATCCGGATCAGATGCCCCATCCACCTCATCTGACTCCTCTCAATGCGGAGGAGCGGC
The DNA here is from genome assembly GCF_019802595.1 of Syngnathoides biaculeatus. Lineage (NCBI taxonomy): Eukaryota > Metazoa > Chordata > Actinopteri > Syngnathiformes > Syngnathidae > Syngnathoides > Syngnathoides biaculeatus. Next base: position 5,317,477 of record NC_084644.1, read on the forward strand.
GGGGATGACCGAGCTTCTCACCCTATCTCTAAGGGAGAGCCCGGACACCCTGCGGAGGGAACTCATTTCGTCCGCTTGTATCCTGCGTGGAAAAAGTGAACAAGTTTGAATTTTGCAAACCTGTATTTGACTTTTTTTTTTTGTGTGTGTGTGTGCGCTTTGATCTCATTTTGGCTCATTTAATTGATCCTCTTAACCAACCCACACTACTGATCCCTGCCAGTGAGGCTCTTTCTAATCAATCTTCCACAGGTTTGTATTGCTCTGCTTTCCTTCAATGTTGCACAACCCCCCCCCCCACGCTTTCCCTTTTTTTTTTTTTTTTTTTTTTTTTTTCCTTCTTCTCCCTTGCTCCTCTCCTGAGGAGTGATGAGAGCAGAGGAACAAAGAGCTCCGAGGTCTGGCATCAAAATTTAAGAGGAAGGGAATAAGAAAAAAAAAAGTGTAGGAATATACATAATGTAAAGAGTTAGGAGGTAAAGGGAAGGAGGGATTCAAAGAGAGGCGGCACATGGAACAAGTGAGGAGGAGGGTGTAATCCTATGCAGGATTTGGCTGGTTCTTGGCTCTCTTGTGGGGAGAACTGCATTGTAATCCCCTGCTCAGCATGCAGACTTTGGCGGAGTTTCATCGAATTTCCCCAGTGGCTGAAAACCGCAGGGGGGATGCCAGTCTTGAAATATGCACGTGTGTGTTTGTGTGCAGACATCCGGGGGGGGATTTGTAGAACAAATTTCAGCCCCCACTGTGGACGCTTGAAAAGAAGTTTAGGACGACTTGTGAGAGGACCCGCGACAATTTTTGAGTTAACGGGTTCGGTCTTCATCTCCAAGCGCGAAGGTCCCCCTGCCGCCCGGAACGTTTTGCTTCTTCATGCGCCGCGAAGATTTTGGTGGTAACTCGTGCATGCTGATTTTGGGTTTGAGCGCACAAGCACACCGTGTGGCCTCAAAAATAAAAAACAAAAACAGCCTTGAACTGCTTACGGAGTCTGCCTATCGCACATCATCGGCGAATTATTAGTAGCCAACGGACTGTTCGTGTGGTTTCCCTGATTTGATGGAGGGTTCTGGCAAAAGTCCAGTTCCTGAATTATGCTATTAACTTTGGACGATTACTTTTCATTACAATTTTGTCAGAGAGCTCACGGCTGCCGACTTCAAACAGGTGATGCTGGGAAAATAAGTCGTAAAAAATGCGCCCTCAATCGAATCGCCGCAATTGCTACAGACAAGCTTGGCGTCGCAGACGACATCACCATGGCAACGTCCACAGACCCACGCGTGTAGGCGGCGAGCGGCGGATGTTTTCTGCCTACTTTAATTCGCACGATGATGACCCCCCCATAGCTCAGTGGTTTAGAGGACCGGTTTGGTAAACCAGGGGTCGTGAGTTCGGATCTCACTGGGGGTTGCGTCATGAAGGGTCTCCGCCGTAAAATCTGCGCCAAACAAATATGAGCGTTCATCTGCTGTGGCGACCCTTGACGGGACAAGCCGAAAGAAAGTTTATTATAATGCGAGTGTAAGCTCAAGGGCAGCGTGCCGGCTTAGCTGGTAAAGAGTTGGCCTCACAGTTGTGAGGATGTGGCCGAAATGTTCGAAATCCAAAGCGCATTTTCCCATCACAATTAATGGAAAATGAAATAATGCGTTTCAAGCCTCTTTTCCATGATAATAAACTGCACAGTAGAAATACATGTATCGTTTAAATACTTTATATAATTAAATCATTTTTGAATATATTATTTGCACAAAAGGCGGCACGGTGGCGCAGCTAGTAAAGCGTTGGCAACACAGTTCTGAGGTCCCTGGTTCAATCCCGGACCCCCCTGTGTGGAGTTTGCATGCTCTCCCTGTGCCCGCGTGGGTTTTCTCTGGGCACTCCGGTTTCCTCCCACGTCCCAAAAGCATGCAACATTAACTGGACACTCTAAATTGCCCGTAGGTGTGATTGTGAGTGCGGCTGTTTGTCTTCATGTGCCCTGCGATTGGCTGGCATCCAGTTCAGGGTGCCCGTTGTCAGCTAGGATAGGCTCTCGCACTCCCCGCGGCCCTCGTGAGGATAAGCGGCTAACAAAATGGATGGGTATAAGCTCAAGAGTGTGCGAAACCGGCGACCTCGTGATACCCAGAGGTCCAGGACCAAAGGGGAGAATAGACCCAATGCACTAAGCTCGGTTCTTTTTAATTTTGTAGCGTGCACGGAGCATCAAACCCCTCTCCAAAATCCAGGAGTTCTTGAACTAAGCCTCCATTGTGCGTCACAGTTGATTTGGCTTAAACAAAATGTGTGCCCTATTTTCGTTACAGGCTGTTTCAGGGGTTAATGGTGAGGGGTTCCTCAAATATGCATGATATTAAAAAAAAAATGAAAAATCAAAAATTGCTCTTTCCGTAGAGTTTCTTTGATGGCTGGGACTGCACAAAGAAGAAAGACAAGACCAAAGCGAGGCACGATACCTTATTGGGATGTAAGTCATCGCAGCAAAAAAAAAAAAAAAAAAACATGGTGTAAAATATCTTTCATACTTCAATGTGCTTCTCTTCTTTTTTTTCTCTTGAACCGTGTCAGACGATCGACACCGAGTCAAGCTCAACCCCCTCTTGGGAGACCCCAATTCCGACTATATCAACGCCAACTACATTGACGTAAGTTTGACGGCAGGTACGGGGAGCCGACCCCTCCCGCAAAGCTCTCGCGATTGGTCCCGTAACCCAATCGGCGGGCTGTCCCGCTTTCACCCGGAAGCTCCCGCCCGATCGAACGAGCTTCTCGGTCGCGTCGCGCTCGTCGACTGCTGCGCCGCATCCCCCCGACCCAGACAAAGTCGGCTATCGCTTTTATTAAAACGGGGAGAATAAATGCATTTAATACCTTTGAGATGAGATGAACCCTTTTTTTTTTTTTATTTTTTTTTTTTTTTTTTAGGATGACACTAATCCCTCTAAATGAAATTGACTGGATTGATGTTATTCAGTCCCTAGTTCGGCGTGGGCGGGACGGCGTGGTGGGGAAATGAGGCTGGGGGGCTCGAGGGTGGGTAATTAATGATCCCGTTTCGTTGCTAACCTTCGATGTTTTCGCCCACCCCCCCCCCCTCGCCTGCCATTAGAAATTGATTCACAAATTTCATTTCTTCTCATCCTCGCATGTTTCCGTCCGCGATCGCGCCTCGTTTCGGAAAGGCCGAGTCCGCAGGAGGGGGAATTATCAGCCAGCGTTTTTCCAAAATAAAGTTGTAGCTAGCTGCTAAAGATAGAATCACACGCTCGCATCCGCCGCGGATATGCCGAGTTATGTCGAGGGGAGTGCGGCAATCTGATATGGATTCTTTGTCTCGCAAGATTTGCTTTGCGCACATCACGCCGGGGCTCGATACGGTGCCTGCGCGAGGGAGCCGAGGCGGGAGTTCTTCTCCAAGCCGTTCCCGAAGAATACATTTGAATGTGCATTTCTCGCAAAGATAAAGTTATGAAGCACTCGGGTCTCCTTTTGATTGGATTAACCTTTTATGACAAATCAAATCAAGGAAGCGGAGTAGCTTCACACTGCGAGGTATTTTATTTTTATTTTTTTTCCAACGCGAATGACAGCTGGCGGTGAGGAGCTTTCATGGAGTTCATTGGAATGGCAGAGCATTAAAATCCGGGCTAGTCTCGCTGTGGGTACTTTTGGACTTGGGGGGGGATGCATCAGTCTAGTGAAAATGATTTTGCCTGACAAGGTCAACCCGTCAAAAATGAAAGTACGTACAGTGGACATTTAGCATGAATTATTGACACCCCCCCCTCAAAAACCGTACATATAGCACAAACTATGATCTACTTTATTAGTATTTCAAAAGCTTCCAACATCTTCAAGCTTTGCTCTAGACTTAACATACAGTAACAGTATGACTGGCGATCTTAAGCTCCGCCCCCTTAGTTTCCTTGTCCCACAAGCTTCCAAAATGGCGACCGAACATAACAGGTTTGAAGTCGATTCTCTATCGCGTATTGCAGATAATATTGCGGTATGTTTTTTTTGCCAAATGCGTCAAACTTCTCCAGAGAGTTCAACAGAGAGGTCTCAAACTATTTCACGCAAGGATATGTGCAGGAAATTAAAGATTTTGACGAAATGTCAGAGTTACAGCGAAACGTTGGCGATCGATGCAAAAAAAAAAAAAAAAAAAAAAGTTTGACGGCTCACAACTTCATATTGAAATCCAACAGGATAATTTGTCGAATCGTACTATGCATGTAAAGCAGCGTGAGTACTTTTTACTTGGAAAGATCACGAGTAAGATCATCGTAGTCTTTAGAAGTGAGTTAGGTTCAATTTTCTTCAAGTGCATATCAAAAATGGTGATTAACTCGGTCAGTATGGTCGTCACCAGATGAAAAAGTTTGACTTGGCTCGTAATCGAACCCAATCCTCTGTCTTTCATCAGAATTGTACGTTCCCCAAGCACAACTGAGGACCATTTTCTTCCTAACGTTAACTTTTCCAAGCGCACACTACTGACAACCAGCATTGTTTGTGGGCCAATACGGCGAGAGGGGCGTGTCAAGCCAGGGGGTCAAGACAATGCCAGCTATCTATTATTGTAAGAGCGATTGAAAGGGCGGAAAGGTCCATTGCCAAGATGGTGCAGTCCAGTGTAAAATAATGTTCCCGACTGTCTGTGCCGGTGGAAAGATCCGACACTTTTTGGACCGCTGGGCTGACGTAGCAGTTAGCTCATCAGTGTTTACTGACAAGCATTTGCAGGATCCGCTGGACAAACAAACAACGGCACAACACCCACTTCTGTTTTTTTTTTTTCAGATTTTTCCTCTAATCGGCTCACTAGTTTGAAGCCGTGTTTAATCCTAGTTTGGCGAAACTATTGTGGGCCAAAGCAGACTTTGGGACCTCTTTGAAGACCTCCACCCCTGCTGATTGGTGATCCAAAAATCGAAGAACACTGCTGTTGGATTTGTGACCGGATGAGAAAGTTCGGGGTGCACCTTCAGCTGATTAGGCAACGAGTTTGTTTTTTCGCTATGTTTATGGTCGACAGTAACCATTTGTTTTCTTATTTAAAGAAACAAATCCAAGACAGGCGACACGGTGGTAAAGCGTTGGCCTCACAGTTTTGAGGACCCGAGTTCAATCCCGGACCCCGCCTGTGTGGACTTTGCATGTTCTCATCGTGCCTGCGTGGGTTTTCTCCAGGCACTCCGGTTTCCTCCCGCATCCCAAAAACATGCAACATTAATAGAACACTCTAAATTGCCCGTAGGTGTGATTGTGAGTGGGGCTGTTTGTCTCGATGTGACCTGCGATTGGCCGGCGACCAGTCCTGGGTGTACCCCGCCTCCTCCTGCCCGTTGCCAGCCGGGATAGGCTCCAGCACTCCCCGCGACATTCGTGAGGATAAGCGGCACAAAAAGGGGATGGATGTCTAAAATCCCAAAAGTGTCCTACATTAGTACAGACTGTGTTTTGCCGCAAAACCTTATTTTTTATTTTTTTTCCTTGTTTTTGGCAACGTTATAGAAAACCGAGAACAGGCAAGCTTTCCGCGTGAATCCGGAGGATAAAACCCAGGCCAAAAATGGCAATTATGTGGCGAGCCACTGTACGCGCGGTGATTATTTCACAACATTTTTCTATCAAAAGGAATTGCGATCCCTCGGAGCAAATGTGTTGTTTTCAAAATGGAGGTGAAGCGGAGCGAGTTGTTTTCCCCTCCTTCCTTTCCCTTTCTTTCTTCCCTCCCCTCTTTTGAGTGGCTTTGCCCGCCTGCTGGAAGAAGGGAGGCGCCGAGTTTTTGCATACGTTTGACAGCCTTCCTGCACCTGTTTAGAAAGGAAGAGCCGTTTAATGTGCCGCGGCTGTCGCCGCTGCGCTGCATTTCATCGCATCCGCAGAGAAACTGTCAAAAGTCGCACTTTGGCGGATCAAACCGACGCGGCATGAATGATGCTCCGTGCACGCGTTCATCATATCAGTGCATCCACTCAAAATTGACTCATTAGATTCATCCTGTAAAATTCTATAGTTTTGTTTCTCAATGTATCATCAACGTATTGGCATGATTATATTAAAAAAATAATAATAAATTGCAAAATACAAAGTTTTGACATCGTGACACTAATTTTAGCAAGTTTAAACGTACGTAAATTCACACTGGGTACATTTGACTGAATCCTGCCTTTTAACTGGCATTTTGTCCTCGTGACCAAAATTTTGACGTTGGGTGTAAAATGTCCTGAAATAGCTTCCTGGGATTTTTCTTTACCGTAATTTCCGGCCTACAAGGCGCGACTTTTTCCCACACGCTTTCAA